>NC_139022.1:165699713-166299713 GCF_964662115.1 Mustela nivalis | reverse complement strand
TCATCCAAATTACTAGAAACTGAATATTTGGGGGGAATAGAAGAGGACTTCCAATTTGGGAAATGCCTGCTGTAGCAAGTTATAGGCAAGTTCCCTGAGGGTTGGAGGTGGCCTATAATTAAGGGCAAGGAGCAAAAAGAGGGGTAAGCCCAGCCACAGTTCCAGCAGTAAGTTCACTGGCTTGAGGATGGGGAGATTCTTGGTGGATGCTTACTGGTCAGAAGATAAGGATCTGTCTTCCCTAATTCAGGTATTTATGTAATCAGTCTCTCAGTTTTTAGGTTCAGTTCTTCAGAGAGCACAGGTATGGAATTCCTCATTTCATATCCTCTGGTTCCCTTTAAATTGAAATCTTTTCAAAAGTTTAAACTGTAAATATTCTTGCAAATCATTTATTTTAATCCAGAGTTTTTGATAAACTAGTATTATCATATTGTTTTGTTCTAGATAGCTCATAATAACATTTTAAATTAATTTTTAAATCAGGCATAATTTAGGGGTATATTGCTGAAATTCCCAAGTATCTGGTCTTTGCGGTTATTTTCTAAGTTTCATATTTGATTTCTAATTTATGGTACTGTGGTTAGTAAACATGGCTTAGATGTATTATCTTTTATTTTTTTAAGATTTTATTTATTTATTTGACAGAGACATAGAGAGAGCACAAGTAGGCAGAGTGGCAGGCAGAAGGAGAGGGAGAAGCTCCATTGAACAGAGAGCCTGATGCAGGACTTGATCCCAGAACCCTGGGAACATGACCTGAACAGACAGCAGCACTTAACCGACTGAGCCACCCAGGTGCTCCTTAAATGTATTATCTTAAGAAATATATTAAGATTTTTCTTGGGTATCCTGGGTGGTTCAATTGGTTTAGTGTCTACCTTCTGCTCAGGTCATGATCCCAGGGTCCTAGGATTGAGCCCCACATTGGGTTCCCCACTCAGCAGAGAATGTCCCTTTCCCCCTGCTTCTCCCCTGACTTGTGCTCTTTCTCTCTTTCTGTCTCTCTCTTTTAAATAAATACATAAATAATGTCTTTTAAAAATGAAAATGTGATCTATATCTATGTATATCTATATATAATGAAATATTACTCAGCCATCAAAAAGAAAGAGATCTTGTCATTTGCACCAATATGGTTGAAACTAGAGTATATTAGGCTAAGCAAAATAAATCAGTCCAAGAAAGACAAATACCAATGACTTCTCTCATGTGTAGAATTTAAGAAACAAAACAGATCAACATAGGGAAGGGAGGAGAAAATAAAATAAGAAAAAAACAGAGGGGGGTGCTGCTTGGGTGGCTCAGTTGTTTAAATGTCCTCCTTTGGCTCAGGGTCCTGAAATCGAGCCCCATGTTGGGCTCCCTGGTCAGCAGGGAGCATGCTTCCTTTTCTCTCTCTGCCTGCTGCTCTGCCTACCTGTGCTCTCTCTTTGTCAAGGAAATAAATACAATCTTTAAAAATATATATTTTTCTTTTTTTACCAATTACATGCTCATTTTGGCAAATATTTTCTTTGTATCTATTAATACATATATGATGGCTTTTAATTATGTTAATTAAACTGTTTATAGTTTTGTACTTGACTTTTCTTCCTCTAGAGTTGTATTTAGAAACATTAACAATGATTATTCATCTGTCAATTTCTAACTCTAGTTTGGCTAGTTCCTGTCTTTCTTAGTGTGAGATCATTTTATGTTGTACATGTACAGTTCCATCATTCTTACAACTTTAAAATCTTAAAGTAAATTTTAAATTTACAATTTTAAAATTTTTTCTAGAATTCATTTGGCAAAAAATTGGCTGGGTATAGAATTTTGGATAATATTTTTAAGAATATATTTTATCTTCAAGTCTTTAAATATATTATGCTGTGGTTTTCTTCTAGACAGTGTTAATAGGTTGGATGTCAATTTGGCTCCTGCTCCAATTGGGGAATTTTTTTTTTTTTTTCACCTTAGGAACTTTTAGGTTTTTTCCCCCTCCCTTATCCTTTAACTTTGATGATCTGATATTTGTCAAGATACTGCTTATTTTTAATATTTATACTTGCTTGACTTTCAGTGTGGACTCTCTCAATCCAAATACTCAAGTATTAATTCTCTGGATTCTTCCTTATGATTTTTAAAAAAATGTTTTACTATCTCCCACTTTCCATTTCTCTTCTTTAATTTTATCAAGAGGCAGAAGAGGCAGGTGCTAGGTCTTGAGAGCATGCTTTATCTGACTCTTCTTCTTCTTCTTTTTTTTTTTTTTTTACCTTTCCTTCTCTGTCATTTTTGTACTACATTCTAGGAAAATTCCACAATGTCATCTTCCAGGTGATAATTCTTTTTATTCTTATCCACTTAAAATATCTATGAGGCTTTCAAAAGTCACCAGCAACCATGTGTATCTACGTATTGATATACAATACTTCCGCTATTTTTAGTTGGCAGCTTTATCTTGTTTCTTGAAGGTGACATCCTCACTTACTTTTCTGAAGATATTAATTGTTCTTAACCTATTTTTTTTTGTTCTATTGATTTTTTTTAGAGATAAAAAAATTGAGCTTCTTGTCTTTATTCATCATTCCTGGCTTTGCCTAGACAGCTCTTGGTTCTTGGCCACACCCTTCGGTTTGTAGCGAGAGTGTTCCTGCTATCTCCTGTGTACATTCTGGTGGGGGGATGTTGGGGGGTCACTTATTTTTAATATACCACCTGAGAGAGCATAGTGAGAGTGTATGCCACATGAAATACCTAAGTAGCTATGTTTCTGCATGTAAGTGTTTTTGATATTTCTAGGGTTCGCTATACATCAGGAGCAGTGTTTTAGCCTTTTATTTATTTTTTATTTGTGTGTGTGTTTCTAAGTTTATTTATTTTATTTATTCTTTATTATGTTCAGTTAGCCAGCATATAGTATCCTTTTAACAGTGGTTTCTTTTCCTCTGGTTTCTGTTGCAAGCAGATCTTCATGGGGCAGATTCAGAAGCTACCAGTCACCCTGCTGCATGATGCTGGGCTTCTCTGGTTTTCCGTCTCAATCTCCTCTTTGCATTGAATAGAGGAGATGTTTGCTGTGTCTCACCCTCAGTGGCTGTACTCAGCTGTCGTTCCTAAGCTATTGATTGGTTCCCTTTCCTGCCAAATTCCACTTCTTAAATTATTCTTATTTTTTATGAGAGTTGGGGGGGTGCAGAGGAGCAGAGCAAGAGGGACACACATTCTCCACACTCATCATGGAGGCCCACATTGGGCTCAACTTTAGAGACCCTGAAATCATGAGCAGAAATCAAGAGTCCAACACTAAATCAATTGAAGCATCTAACGTTCACTCCTTATCTGCTGATTAGGCTCTCCATACGTAGGCATAATTAATTTTCCACTTCCCCAGTGTGGATCTCTAACTGTGCCACATTCCCAAAGGTAGTTGGAAGGAACTTCTGTTGCATTCCTTGTTGTGTTTTTTTCAAGAACTTACTCTACTGAAGAATCAAATAACTATTTCAGAAAATAAAACATTATTTGATAGTATACAATGGCAGCACCCATTTTCACTACCTCATAGGTAAGATATGCAAGCCACACACAAAATTCACGCTATAAGGAAAGAATGATTAATAAAATAATAAATGATTAATAAATTAACAAATAAATGATAATGTATTAAATAAATGATTAATAAATTAATAAATTATCACATAGAACCATATGAAATTGCTAACCTTCAATTGCTTTTGAGCCATTAAAAAATAGCAACTTCTTATGATTTGACTCAAGAAAAATAGCATTTTCTTCAAGATGATAAGCTGAACATATTCTGTAAGTTCTCCGTTCCCAGAAGATCTGTGACAATAGTAACTTATAAAAACACCTAAATACTTCTATTCATGACTACATTCATGGATCTATGCCTATAAATATTTGGGGAATCCTATTTTTCATGGGATGTTCTGGGACTGCACTAATTATGCACCAAAGGCAGGAAAGCTGCCTTTCTTTCACCTTGCAAAAATTCTGGATTGTCCCAACCAAAGATAATTCTTTTGTCACCTCCTGTAAGTTTCGTAGCATGGCACGTACGAGTATCTTAGATTCTTGGTCTCCTTCTCCGACAGCCTTGGAGACCATCTGGCTCACCTGGGTTCTTATCCGAGAAGCTCAGTTTGGGGGAAATTTTCCTAGCTATTGTTGCACATTTCCACTCTGGAGAAGTCCTGTCTCACCTGGCCCTCCCTCCCTACATACGGGGAATTTAAGACAACTGTGTACATATTTTTCACTGGGGCTTGGCTCACTCTCTTCTCCTTTCTGATAACTTCTTTCAGTTTCCCTGGGTCTAATTAAATATGTGGACTGGAGTCATGCCTCGTAGAGCTTATTCCTGCCTCAGTTCTACAGAAGATGCAGAGGTCCTGATTTCAAGACTAGGCTTGAAAGTAACTGAAAATAACATAGTTACACTATTTTCTGCAACTTGCAGCACTGAAAAATACAATTCTGATAACGTTAGCTTGGGGTTATTGTCAACTTCCCCTTTATCTCTTTTGGCAACAGCTGAACAGTTCAAATAAAACCTTTACAGACACAGAGAAATTATTTAACTTAGCATCTTAATTTGGGAATTTTTAATTTCCTCATAAAAGTCACTTGCTATTTAAGTAGAAAATGGCTTCGAGAGCCAGAGCCCCATATTTACAGTTCTTCTCCAATGTGGATTTTCTGATTCTAGAAGAACAGCACTGCTACTACTAATACAATGGAATAGATCCAGATTCATGGAAGCCTAAACATATCCAATGCTAGGTTTTCTCCTCAAGGAAAACAACACAAAATGAGAATCACAAAGTTAGATTAAAAATGAGCATATTTATTTATAATAAGAAAAGGAATAAGAATTAGAATTTTTAAAAAGCTGATAGATTCAAAACACCACTAAATCACAAAAATACCTCTATTATTCACTGCCTGACCTCTCCATTCTTTTTCCTCCAATTCTCGGGCTTGTTACTCTTTTACAACTTGCCATATAATAATTAGCATGTGTTATCATACCTGATCACGGTTTAATTTTCTTTCACATCTTTTTTTTTTTTTTTAAATGTCATGTATAATTTTAGGATTGCTATTTGAAAGGCTCTCTGTTAGGGTTTTTCCACCTGTGAGCTATTTTCTCACGTGCTGGAGGTTTTGTGATTCTTGACAGGAATTCCAATTAATTCTGCCTTGCAATATTCCCACCAAAAAAGACTTTTAAAAATGTCTAGCACATTCTTTAATGCACCTTATCTTACAATACATTTCTAAGAGGAGAGAACTTCCATTTTGACCAGGTTTTGTTGAGCACTGAAGCCACCCTTGTATTTTTACCCTGCTGATCCTGGACAATTTTTTTCCAGGCTGCCTTCTGACTTCATGCATCCCCAGTCTTGTCGCTCCCTCACAGCTCTCACACCTCTAGGGCCAGGGCCATGGGGCAGGTTTCTTCTCACGATGCATCATGGGGGCCAGAGCCTGCGTGTCCCTATGCAGAGCGAGTTGGCACAGGGACTCTAGACATGTTCATGGACGCTCTTACACAGTAGGAAGGCGTGTGATAAATGACCTCTGCTTGGTGTGACTGTGAACCCAGTACATGTTATCTACTCAACGCCAGCCAAGTGTATCCTGAAATCAGCCTCTCCTTTGCTGCTTTCAGTCCTAGTTACTGTCATTCCCATAGTCGTGGCCAGCGGGGAGGTATGGAAGCATGTGGGGCTGTTCTAACGGAAGGAGACCACAGTCTTAGTCAATGTGGCTCCAATCCTGTAGGTCCCCTCACAGATACACAAGAAGCTCATGGCCTATCCCACACCGCTCGGGTATCTCCTTTACGACAATGTACTTGAGTTAAAAAACAAAGTCACCTGGATTGAAAAGTCATAGGAAAACTTCAGTTTTTTTCTCATTCCTGTGGGGTGTGACTTCCCGTTTTCACTCTCCTTTATTTTGCCTCTCGGAAGAGTTGTTTTAGTAAGAGTTAATCACATAGACTGGAAAAATTCAGCCAAAGGGAATGTAAAGTGAGTTATTTTTGTAGGCAGCAATTTATACACTTCAAACAACTCTCCTCATATTCTGGAATTCTTACGTTACGCTGGCAGCCCCGTAACAAGGTATGTAGGCATTTGTTACTATTGGCAAGAGCTATGGGTAGATTTGGAAAACTCCGCATCAAGGCCGTGGCATTAATAGATTACAGAAGGCTTCAGAGGGCACCTGAGGGAGTTGGGAAAACACGCAGGCACCACGGTGTTGTCTGTTTGAATTAATTCTCTGCTGCTGCATTTGTGGTTATTATTGTGAACGTGAGCAGAGAATATTCCGTCTAATGATTACTATGTTGCTGTTATAAACGGCCAGTGTATTCCAACCATGGGTCGATTTTCAGTTTGTAGGATGATACCGTCTTCGACTGTTATTCTCATTTAGGTGTAATTTAACAATGCCTACTTTCAGTGCCCTCTTCTAAACTTCGGAATGACATCGGGGTTTATGAAGAGCTTGGTGTGAGGTCATTCCTGGTAGCCTGTGGCAACTTGAAATGCTTGAAGAGAATGTGAAAAACATATATATCTAATTTCAAAACCGAAGCTTAAGGTCTTGCTGGCATCATAAGAGTGTTGTATTCTTTCGGATTGCATAGCCATCCGTGCAGATCCCTTAAGCCTCTGGAATCTGCAAATCTCTTCTAACAGGATCTCCCCCCACTCCCCAAGAGCGGCCTATTCAAGGCTACCTCCAAAGGAGTATTTCCTACTTATGACATAATGGGAATTAAGTAATCCCCTCAAATAATGAGTATCTATTTTCCTCAAGGCTCTTCCCTGTGCTGTGGAAAATTAGATGATCATTCTTGAACCCAAGGATCTTCTAACCGATGGGAGAAGATAACGGCACGAAGCAGGATATGCTCCCCTCACAGGTGTTTGTGTTGTTGAAAGATCGGGAAAGAAAAGGAAACCGGAAACTGCATTTGATAATATTCAACATAGGTCTTCTTTCTCTTTTTTGTCTCTCTCTCACACACACATACCATTACATATAAAATCAGGATCAACAAAACATTGCTCACCAGTGCCACTATTATTTAATATTTACTGGACATAAGGTCAATGCAACATAGCAAAAATAAAATCAGAAGATAAATATTGGAAAAGAACAGATCATGTTATTGACTGCATCTGATCCTACTGTTTACTTCTACACTCCTTAAAAGGCATTGCAGAAAAGCAGGAAACTATCAGAAAAACAAAATATAATTAGAGCCAAGAAAAAAAAGCCAACAACTTAAATGGAGAAAAATAAATATAAATATCAAGTTCACTGCTATATTTAGAAATAACAAACAAAAAGTATGATAGAAGCAGTTTTTCTATATCTAATAAGGATGGAAATATAACAACAAATTAAAGAGTTGAACAAGATATGGGCAAAACTTATATGAAATCTAACATGTTTTAATAGTTAAGGAAATAAATAGAAAATAGTTTACATTTAGATAAGGAAATAAGTGATTGTGTTGGCAATTTTCCTCACCGAATCTTTATCTTCCATGTCAATCTAAATTAAATTTTAAAATTTGAATACTAAAATGATCACATAAGCATGATAAAGAGTAGTGAAGTGTGAGATTCATCGAAAATGTTAATGTAAAGCCATCAGGATTTAAACCCTTTGCAATTAAAAGAGAAATAAACCTATACCTCAGTGGGTCATACAGAAGCTAGCAATAAATTGACATAGATCTGTTCTGTGAAATATTGTCATCTCCCATTAGTGGAAAAACATAGGTTACATTTCTGTTTGCTTCTTTACTTAAAATAAATATTTAAAAATGAAGTTATCAAAATAGTTGAAGAAAAGGGGCACCTGGGTGGCTCAGTGGGTTAAAGCCTCTGCCTTCAGCTCAGGTCATGATCCCAGTGTTCTGAATTGAGCCCCGCATCAGGCTCTCTGCTCAGCGGGGAGTCTGCTTCCTCCTCTCTCTCTGCCTGCCTTTCTGCCTACTTGTGATCTCTGTCTGTCAAATAAATAAATTAAAAAAATAGTTAAAGAAAATATTGATGGCAAGGAGTGTGGACAGGTTTTTTAGACTTTAAGTCTAGAAACTACACACACACACACACACTGCTGATTTTGACAACCTAAACACTTGTACATAGCAAAAAAGTACTTAAGCAAACTTTTTTTTTTAGGGAAAAAAAAAAAGCAAATATTTTGGGTTTTGGAGCAAAATTGGAGCAAAGATGTCATTTCATTAGTTTACCCATAAATTAGAGCAATATTTCTCATCTCTGTGTGCACATCACAAGTAAAAACTTCAAACTAAAAGGATTATGTAAAAAATATTTACAAGGTGTATGATAAGCACATACAAAAACCCTTTTATTTCTGGGATTTAGGTTGACTAGATCTAGATTCTCATCTGTGAAAACAGCAATCTGATGTTAAATTCAAATCCCATTCACTGCCCCACGGGAAATTCCCTCCATCAGTGGTGAAAGGATTTGTTTTCTAAAAAAAAGTCACACACATGACATCTATTTGTACAATGTTCCCTTTTCACCAAGGATAGCTTCATTGAAGTTCTACATTTCTAGTATTCCTTTTCTCTGACTTCTTTAGGCATTTCAAAACTTTGCAGAAAATGACAAAAATAAATGGTAGCTGTGAGTTCTTGGAGAATGGAAGATACTATCTTTCCCTGTACAAGATACATGTATAAGATTAAATGCTATTAGGGAGCAAAAATTCCTGTAATCTCTCAATAATCACCAAAACAACATGGATATGGCCTCAAGGGTTTTTGTTACTTAACCCTTAGTATCACAATGGCTACTTCATGGTGGTCAGCACATTCTCTTACCATATCAAAGGACAGTCATAGTAGTTGAGGATATTTTGACATTTTTCCAAAGAACATTCCAATTTTCCTGAATCTTTTGGTCAGGTCACCTCATAGTAACCTCTTCAATTGATTTCAATTTTGGCAAAAACTCTTCCACCTTCCAACTACAAGCCCATTTACTCCCTCCAGAAGACCCTTAATTCGTAAGTAGACATAACGTGTCTCTACTAAGTTGGAATAATGTTCTCATCACTTCAGCACTGTGAAAAGGTTAAGTGAGCTGATCAACCACCAACTACCCCATCTGCAAATCATCATTTACATTCCTAATCCCTCCTTCCTGCTGGGGTTGATAACAGTTTTAACACTTCTAGGAAAAGCCAGAGTGATATATATTTGATCCAGAAAAGGCAAAAATGTATTAAAATAATTAGGAAGATTAAAAAAAAAAACTTGCAGATTTTTTCTGCAAACTGTAGTGATATCACGAATTCAACAATTTATCAAGAAGTTAGAGCAGGTGATTCTCATTGCCCATTAGAAACACCTGGCAAGAAAGTTTACAAACAATCTCAGGTTCCACCCAAGACTAAATGAATCAGAATGTCCAATACAAGGACTCATATATAGACATCTTCTAAATAAATCATTCCTGGTGATTTTAATGTGCACTCATGACTGAGAGCCAGGAAATTAGATATATTAAATAGCTCATCTCTCAATTACGACATTTGTCCCTGGAGAATATGACCTATACCTGCTTCATACTTTCCATATCCAGTTTTTTTTTTTTTAAGACTTTATTTATTTGACAGACAGAAATCACAAGTAGGCAGAGAGGCAGGCAGATAGAGAGAGGGGGGAAGCAGGCTCCCTGCTGAGCAGAGATTCCCAACATGGGGCTCGATCCCAGGACCCTGGGACCATGACCCGAGCGGAAGGCAGAGGCCCCAACCCACTGAGCCACCCAGGCACCCCTCCATATCCAGTTTTAATGTCACCATTCCCTCCCTCTTGACAAACACAGTGCCATTAGGAGTCCGTGTCCACATCCCCAGCAGAAGAGAAGAGCATGATGAAATTGAAGCTTCCAATTTTCTTTTAGGAAGCTCTGGGGGGTAATAAATTTGTAAACATATTATTCTTAAACCCCCATTTCACATACCCCACCTTCAACCTGTAAGAAATTTGCATCACTTAATATCACCTCTGTAGGTGGCACTGGGTCCTTAAATGACTGTCCCACCCCTCCACCCCACCCCCATTCCTCAGAAAGGTCCTTCTTTTTTTTTTTTTTTCCAAAGATTTTATTTATTTATTTGACAGAGAGATCACAAGTAGGCAGAGAGGCAGGCCGAGAGAGGAGGAAGCAGGCTCCCTGCTGAGCAGAGGGCCCACAGAAAGGTCCTTCTTTTTTTTTTTTTTTTTTTAAGATTTTTTATTTATTTATTTGACAGAGAGAAATCACAAGTAGATGGAGAGGCAGGCAGAGAGAGAGGAAGGGAAGCAGGCTCCCTGCTGAGCAGAGAGCCTGATGTGGGACTCGATCCCAGGACCCTGAGATCATGACCTGAGCCGAAGACAGCGGCTTAACCCACTGAGCCACCCAGGCGCCCCCAGAAAGGTCCTTCTAAGACTAAGTGTCACTGGCAAAGAAGTTGGTATTACCTCCATGAAACCACACTACAGCCTTTCCAGTCTTTCTTATTTAATTTCAATTTCAAAAGCATTTACATCTGAGCAACTGTTTACTAATTTTAATACAGATTATTTAACTCTGGATTGTCTTTAAAAAAATTCTTGTGTCCCTATGAATATGCATCCTTAAATCAGTATTTTAAGTACCAGCTGGAAGCTCTTGTGTCTGTCCAGGTGTAGATTGGTTTAATCCAGTTTTACCTGATTAGGTTGGTTGGCATGAGAAGTGTGTCTGCTTTTCTAACTCATAAAATGCTTCTTATTGCTCGTATGGAAGGAAAGGAGGAAGAGCCGTTGACCTCAGGTGCTGTCTAGGGTGAAATTTTAATCTTGACACTCGGAGATGCCAATTCCTTTTTTTTTTTTTTTCATCTGCTGCGAATTTGAAATTATTGCTCCTCAGCTAGGACATTGTTATATATATTACTTCTCAACAGTGGTGGCACACTGCATAGAAGGTTGATCCAAGTAAAGGTAAATCAGTGTATTCTTATCAAAATATAAATGGGGGCAGTTTCTTAATGGTTTAAAATACTTAACGGTTCATCAAAGGGGAATTTGCAAGATACAATAACAATTTCCCTGAAAGAAGTTCTATTATTGCCATTAAAATATGCATCACTGTAACATGTATATTTTTTTAAATGTTACTCTTTCTTTCTCACAGTGGTCATAACAGAGTTCATTTTTCTTCTTATTACATCTTTGGAACTCTGGCATCACACAAACAAATACAACTTAATGTACCCACACTGAGATTTCTAAAAAAAACGGGTGTCCAAATAAGTGAAAAGGAATTGTAGAGATGCAACATTTTCTTGAAATTTGTGAATAACCTTTACCCATATATTTTTTTTTCCCCTGAAGTCTTATAAGTTGGACATTTGGGCCAGATTTCTGTTTTTGTGTCTTGTTATGGACATATGGCATAGTTTAAGGTAGAAGTGTATGCTACTTTGTGTTCACACTAAACATTCATTTTTGAATATTCCATTAGGCTAAATAATGAAATAACACCTACAATGAAGAATATTATTAGTGAACTGAATTAACACCGATTCCTACTGCCTAGGAAAAATCTGGAGCAGTTTTATATCCAAAAACAAAAAATGGGCATAGACTGGAACTGAGAATTATTTGAATAAACATCTTGATTCAAATGGTAATATCACCAAGAAATATTTATTTGAAAATTGCAAGTTGTATTACCATTTGAATAAAATGATAATTTTATTTTACTGGTAAAATGGTTTGTGCATAGGATTTGTAAGGGCTTTGTTATTATTAAATTTTAAAGCTATTTTAATTATCTGGCCTCTTCCTAAAGCGTTGCAGATTAATACTTAGCCAAAATTTCAAAGGGAAATATTTGAATTTATGATTAACAAAATCGTTATCAGTTAACATAAGGGATTCTAATGCCTTCTTCACTAGTATTTTTTTTTAAAGATGTTTTTATTTGAGAGGGAGTGAGCATTAGCAGGGGGGATGAAGAGAGGGAGAAGGAGGAGCAGAATCCTGGCCGCTCAGGGAGCCCAGTGTGGGGCTCGATCCCAGGACACTGAGATCATGTCCTGAGCTGAAATCAAGAGCAGCTGGAGGCTTAACTGACAGAAACACCCAGATGCTCACTACTGTTTTTAAGAAGAGACTCTGTTTGAGAACTAGTGCTATCAAGAAGTACATCACCATATAAATACAAAATCCTGCACTAGTTACAATAATACAAATTTTTAATATCTGCCACTGTATAAAATATCTGTATTATTTGAAATAATACACAGTCGCAATAATCTGTGGGACAAAATGCTACATTTGATTTACAAACATTGTCTGTGGCCTTGAAAAGATAGTTTAACCAGAGCAAGAGCATGGGTTTATTGAGTCCAGGCTCTGTAACTCTGTAATCCCATGACCCTGGATTTGTTTACCGTTTTCATTTTATTTTAAACTAAGATGATAATACCTCCCTCATAGACTTGTGGTAAGGAATTTGGTAACTCTTAGAAATTCTCAGGGAGAAAGAAGAGAAGAACGAAAGAAAGAAGGAAAGAAGAGAAAGAGAGAGAGAAAGAGAGAAAAGAAATTCTCAAGGCACTCTGAAAACCAAAGTAGTTTCTTAGCTAGTAAATAGAATCCCAATTCTGTTGTCCAATAAAACACTCCACTATGGGTTAATTCTAGTTGGTAATGATTTATTTTTTTCATTTTCTTTGTCAGTAGCGTTTCTTATTGAGAATGTAACATTGTGTTCTTTTGGCAGTAAAGGTAGAGAGGGAAAAACATGAACAGATGCTTATGTGTGCTTTTTTCTTTTAAATAGTTCATTTACACTGTATCCATAATCCCCCCCAATTGTATAACAATTCCCATGAATAAAACAAACAAAAAACCCACTAAAGTACCAAATAATCCAACAAACAAATAAAAGATGGGGGGGGGGGCTAGCTGAGGGGGAGGGAGAGAGAGAGAGAATGAGAGAGAATGAGAAACCCTCCAGTAATTTGTGGGGCGGATCTTAGCTGAAGTATTTGCACTCAACAATCCTTACTAGGCATCAAGTAAATAAAAGAGTGGAGGTTGTCCTTTTTACTTTTTTTTTTTTACCAAGTCTAAATGGATACAAACCTTTGTAAAGTTTCATCTTTGAAAATTCACTACAGGGTCTCCTGGGTGGCTCAGTCTGTTGAGCCTCTGCCTTCAGCTCAGGTCAGGATCTCAGGGTCCTGGGATTGAGTCCCACCGCCGGCCTCCTGCTCAGTGGGGAGTCTGCTTCTCCCTCTCCCTTCTTCCCTCCTCTCTCATCCCTGCTATGTTCTCTTCCTCTCTCTCAAATATATAAATGAAATCTTCAAAAAGAAAAAAAAAAAAAAAGAAAATTCACTACAATGTTGAGAGATACTCAGCGCTCAAGAGTGAGTAGCGGAGTCACACAAAGCTCTAGGTTTAGCACAGTTCCACTACAACGGAATGACTCACATACATCTGAGGGTGAATTATAGTGAGTTCCTCTGAAGGATTATGTGTTATTTAACTCGAGTATTAGCCACGGCTCATCTGAATTATAGAAGTAGTCAAAGAATCAACCAGAGAATGAATGTCATTCTGCGTCAGCTTCCAGCATTTGGTGTTTGAGTGGCCACTGTTCCTGGCATCAGTGAGTGTCTGAGCTCAGCCTTTCTTCCCCGGTCCCTCTTGCCAAACAGTGGACTTCTGGACTAGGAGTTTGTATTTAGAGACAGCAAGCACACTCAGCCTCCCTCAGCATCGCATCATTTCTCGTCTAGGCCCTTGACTAGAGCTAATCCTCTTGATAAACGGACCTTCAGTCTTGCACCACTCAGGAGCAAGGCTACCTGAAACCTACATGCCCCACCTCCCCCTTCAATGGGTGACTATAGTGAATCCCACGGAAACCACCTCCTCTAAGGAGATCACCTGTGTCTTAAGGATGAATGAGCAATGAACTAATGATTGCAAACTGCAGCTTCACTTTTTGGATTCCTGTAATTAGCTTTAATAAGCGCTCTCTTTATTAGGAAAGTCTAATGGTAGGTAGTTAGTTGTGTTACTTAGTTTTCCTTTCTAATACAATAATTTCTATTATTTCCACAAACACTTCATTGCCCACACCCTATATCAACACCCCCAAGCTTGTATGGACATGTCTACATCCCCAGGCTGACTACCCAGATTGGCTCTGGGCACATTTGTATAAAACTCTGAGAATTTGTACATTGGAAAATCACGTACACATCTTGAAACCTGTGTCAACAGACTCGTTTCCAAAGACACAATTTCTGTTGAAAACTTGGTTAATGGAAAATATTGATTTTATAGATATCAGTACATTTCAGTGTGTTAATAAAGAAAAAAGTAAAAATCTGAGTCAATATATGTCCTTTACAGTGCTGGTTGTGTGAAAGCTATAATTGGGGGATTTAAAAAAAATATCCTGGAATATGGGTCAAAAGAAAGAAGATGCAGGAATTTGTTGGTATTCTGCTGCCATTTCTAACTATTACAACTTAAAAAATCCTTGGGATACTAACTGCACATTATATTAACGTATATGCTGGTTTTTTATTTAAATATATACAAATACAATATTTTATGCTTTTCAGTGGTAAGTGTGAGAATAGCAAGATTAAAAAATACTAGATGGTATTGTGGCTGCAAAATCATTTTTAAAAACTGACTTAAAATTGCACAGAATAAATGGATCCTTTGAAGAACAAAGAGAACAACGAAGCTAGTCTGTCTGACATTGGCAGAAATAAAAAGATTCATTTGAGAGCCCATCTCATTCTTGATGTACATGTCCAGATTATGGTCCCAGCAATCTAAGCTTCTGCCAATCTTTGTTTGATAGAATATACAAACGTAAGCACATTATGGTCATTTGGTTTTAGACCAGACTCCATCCGTTACAAAGGAGTCAAGACTCAGAACGCGTTTGCCCCCTGGTGGGCATTTGCCTGAATTACAACTATATTCAAAGAAGTAAAACAGAAATTTATCAAAAGCGAAGCAAGAAAAGAATTAAGGAAACGAGTAATGAAAGCACATCTCTTAAATTAGTTGGCAATCATCTAAATTATATAAAGTATTTTCTAAAAGGATTGTCATCTGAGGTATTCGCCTCAGTCCACTAACTTGGGCATAACAAAATACCAGAGATGGTGACTTAACAGAGATTTATTTTCCTACAGTTCTGGATGTTGGAAGTCCAAGATCGAAATAGCAGCTGGCTCGGTTTCTCCTGAGTCCTCTCCCTAGCTTGTCGACCCCTGCCTGCTCGCGATCTCCTCAGTCTGTGTATATCCCTTGAGTCTTGTCTTCTTCTCTTAAGGACACTAGTCATAATGGATTAGAGCCCACCCTTGGGACCTCGTTTGGACTGAATCACCTTCTTTAAGGCCTTATCTCCAAGCATGAATGGGATTTCAAGATACGAATTTTAGGGGCGCACAATTCAGCTCATGATAGTATTCAATTCTTGTTTTAGGGTACATAAAGATCAGTATAAATAATTGTTGTGAGACAATACAAGTTTTTCCGTCAGCCATTTCTTTTTAGGGAACTTAGAAGGATTGTTTTATACTTTGTAAGTCTCCTCGAATCTCAGTTATAGGCATATAGTGAAATCTCAATTTTTTTTTTTTTTAATAAAAGAATGAATACCATGAGATGAGATGATTTAAATTTACCTGCCTGGTTCCTTACTGACTTGTCCCTTTACTGGCACAAGCTAATTTCATTGCATTTTTCTGAATCCAATAGAGAATCTTTGAAAAGGGCTGGGGCTTAAGGAGCTAATGAAAAAAAAAATTGAAAAGTGGAGACAAACATAGTTCTGCTTTTAAAAAAATTAAGTGATATAAACATTGTGGAAGTGCAACCAACAAACTGACGTTTGACATTAAGTTTCACTTTAAGGATTTTGAAGGCATAGGAGTACCAGATACAGTACATACCCCACTTCAAGGACATGTATACTCTTTCATGGAAAGAAGATCGTCTCTTTTTCTTCCTTTGAACTGGAAATCTGTTAAGGTTTTAGAAGGAATTGCAACTGATGTGTTGACCAAAAAAACAAAACAAACAAGCAAACAAACAAAAAACAAACAGGGAAAAAAGTAAAATCAAACTTTTTTCTTATGACTGGTGTCTAATGGGAAGGATCTGAGAATTCATGTATCCTTCCTAAATCAGAGATGATTTGGATGGTAGAGGGACAATGAAAAGTATTTTCCTTGGGTGGAAGAAAACAAACGCATGGAAGACAGGACCACAAGACACCTCCAAGTACGCGGGGGAGTTCTGTTTCCCAGTTATATGGTTATTCTTTTGTTACACTTTTTGCAAGTTATGCATATGTCACTGCCATTCACGTACACGTGCAAAATGTTTTTTCCTGTGTTACTTTTTTCTTTAATTATCGGCTGGATTAAAAGACCTTGGTACTGAATCCAGGAAAATCACAAGGTAGATTATGAAGACTTGGGCAGATGTTTAAATCTCTCATGAATGTCAAGTCAAGTCAAGGGGCTGTCTGGGCGCTGCCTGCGCTCAGCTCTGGAGTGTTCGTGATTTTCTTCTTTCCCCTCGTGGGGATAGGATTGCAAACATACCCTGAGGTTGTCGCTGCCTCCCTCAGTCTGAGAACCCGAGGCTGCTGTGGTCCAAGGTGGAAACAATCCCTCGTCCGCCCGTGCCCCTTCCCTACAGTGGAAATCCACTATACTGTGTGTAACACTCGATGATGGTTTAGAGAAGAATGGTAACAGGGAAAACTCTGGTCTGCCTTTAGTTTACATCTGCTTTGCAGAACCCTCGCATAGACTCTTGCTACAAACCAGTCTCCTTGCTCACTTGGGAGGCCATGGTTGGTGGCAGAAGCCCCCTCCATCCGCCATAGGGGCAAGCACTTCACATCCCTGGAGTCCTGAGTCCGGGTTTGAGAGAGAAGGACCTAAAGAAAAAGCACAGAACCTTTTCCTCCTTCTCTCCCACCCCAGCTCAGATGCTCCGATCGATCGTGCTCCTCACTCTGGAGTTTCCTTTCCCAAGACTGACCTGGTTGCAAAATATTTGAGAGCCACTCTTCAGGTCAGAAGGCAACCCCTCCCCACCGAGCAAGGCTCCTACCCTTTGACTGAACAAAGGGCGGCCTCTTTGGAACTCAAAGACTTAACATGATTCTGAAAGATAATCTTCTGGCACTTCACAATGTGCCATTTTACTTTTTAAAATCTCTCAACATCTGAATTGTCCAGAATGAAGTCCCACCAGGTGGAGGAAATCTGCGGCCTAGCCTGAAGGGCACCCGGGAAGCTTCTCTTCCCCTGGGCTTCTTCCTCGGGGGCGCATTCATCCCGCCGGTACAGCATCCCTGCGGGCTCCTCGCTCCCAACTCTGGGCCTGGAGCGTCTCGTTCCTGACAGCGGACGCCTGTCTCCACGAGCAGCAAACTGCTTACAGGGTACACTACCTCCTAACAAAACACAACAAGGGAAGGAATATTTCTCCGAAGGCCATGCAGACGGGAGATACGACGTTGACGGTCCCCGTAGACGCTTTCCACATCATCGCGTCATCATTTGGACGCAGGGGTTCAAACATCTCTTCCACTGTCTCCTCTGTCTGACTTTGGCTCATCTCAGCAGCATTTCACGTGTCTTTCCCCAGAAATGGGCTGTGTGCGCCAAAGGTGGATGAAGTTGTTGGACAAATTCCTTTCGGATTTGAAATTTGGTAGATCTGTCCAGCTTCATTCACGTCCCTAGAAGTCTCAGAACTCAAGGGCTTGTGCAAAAGTCGCCATCTCTAAGAAGGCTCCCTCCGCTGGTAACAAGGAGTTAAAGGACAGCCTCCAGAGGTGACCAGCAAGTTTTATTTTGCCTTTATCAGCGTTTTTGCAAAGATTGCTTTCTTTTCCTCGTCAGTAACTGAGCTCTCCGCGAGGTCCACAGGCCATTGGAGTGGAGGCTTAATCTCAGAGGCGTTGAATTGCAAAGAAAATCATAAAATTTCTCCACCCAATCATCTTATCTCCTCTTTCCTTTTCCATTTTTCCAAAACGAAAACAACAAGATACAGCAAAATAGTGCAATGATTACAGAAATACACGCGGACCCCCAAAGTGTCTAGATGAAATTCTTGGCTGGCAGAGGACATTGACGTGGTCCCCAACCCCCGAACGCCCGTTCAGAGAGCGCTGGCAGCCAGCAGGGGAGGCCACACTGAACCTCTGTTCAGGCCTTTAATCCTCCAACTCCCTCATCAGTCTATCCTGATAAGACGGTAACTAAATACAAAACACACCCATCAGCTCCGGGAGCGCAGGGCTTTAGGGAGGGTAGCTGCGGAGAAGAGGAGCAGCGGTGATCCCGCTGGTTAGTGTTACGCAGGGTGTTTATCTGCAAAGTAGCAGAGCAGGCAGTGCCCCGAGTGATTAGTGTTGGGCCGAGGGAATTGTCCTGGAGTCGAAAGCCGAAGACGTGGGGAGAATTTCAGGCCGAGCGAGCCAGTTGGCGCCCCCCAGGCAGGGGTGGCTGAGGAGGGCGAGCGCGCTGCACTGATAAATAGCGGCGGAAAACCCGCAGCCTCCGGCCTGGGGAGCCGCGCGGGGAGAGCTGAGAGATGATACATTTTGGAAACGTTAAGCCGCAGGATGGGAGGGTTGTGCCATTTTCCTGAAAGACAGTGGGCCACCTTCGAAGCCAGAACTGCCCTGCTCGGCGGTGGACTAGGGACATCCCTCTAGGGAAGAACCGAGAGGCGCTTGGAAGAGGCAGGGAGACGCGCAGAGGCAGGGAGACCCTTAGAAGGAGCGGGGCTGCGCTCCCCACCTTACTTCTCAGCCAGAGCCGGTCCGTGATCCCGGCCGGTGACCTCAGGAGCAAACAGATCATTCTTAACAGGGCTTTTGAGGCCGCTCCTGGCACTGCCCGCATCAGGCTCCTTCCTTATCTGTCCGAGCTTGGAGCTGGCCTCTGTGCTTTTGTGCCATAGCCCCGGAGCGCTGCAAATCCGCTCAACAGGCCGCTGTTGGTGCTGTTTCCTGTTCCTCTTCGTGCAACAGTCTCCCTTTCTCCTTCTCCTCCCTCCCCATCTCCTCACTTGAACGGGGCTCACAGCCACCATGATCGTGAGGTTTCAGATGATATGTAATTTTGGTACAAAAAATATTCCCCAACCCTCAGCTCTCTGTGTGGGTGCGTGTGTGTGTGTTGCACCACGTGACCCCAGAGCACCCCGTCTTATCACAAAAGGAATTCGGTGATGTACCTGGGGGAGGGTCTCGAGTTCTGCCAATCAGAAGATTAGGAAGGGCCAAATCTTGCTAGTGCGTTCTACCAATACTAACAAGAGAGCATGGAGCATAGATCGTAGGTAAATATTTGCCTAATGAACAAAGTATAGCACTGAAATCTTATTAGAAAGATCCCTCCCAAGTATCATAATTAAAAAAAAAAAAAAAATGGCTAAGTTGGTGTTAGTTTCCAGAGTGGTCAATGGAAAGAGTGAAATGCCCAGCAAAGCAGGATAATGGGCAGAAAGATGTGGTATGCTACAACAATATGATAATGAAGATACATACTAGATATAAACTAAAATATATTGGAATATGGCAACATAACATACCACAGCATAACACAACATAACGTAATATGAAATCATCAGCTTGACCATCACACAAACTCTTGTATATAAAATGTTGGACTAAGAGAAACCAAACTAGGCAATTTATTAGAAGACCACATTGTGAACTTTGAGACAATATTATGTGCATTTACTTTAAGGTGTTTCTTAAAAAGGAAAAAAAAAATCGATGACCTATTACAATATAATATTATGCATATTTTATTTAAAAAGTCTTAAATTTGTGACCTAAGGTCAATGCATATTTAAATCAGATTCAGACATTGTGACTAGTTCTATTTCGTAACCACTGAATAATTTCAATGCACACAAAATGTTAATCATATACCCCGAATTATTTGCAAAATTAGGAAAATAGGCTGGTGCATTTACGGAGACTTTGGACTATAAGGGTTGAAATCAAAGCATCCCAGATTAATCCTCAGCTATAAGAATAAATGAATTTGGGTGCTGAAATGGGGTGATCTTTGGGTTTGCATTGCTGAAGTATAGAGAGGAAGATACATGCACAATTTCACATTTAATCAAATGAGAATCTGACATCTAAAATTTTAAATTATTTCTTCAAACAGTAAGCTATTTCTACTTTCACAGATATTAGAATATCTCCATAGGAAAAATTATTTTTCTACTAAAATTTGGGATTAAAAATATTTAATATATTTCATTTATAAAATTAATAATATACTTATTTAAAGTTTTAAATTTGTGACCTGAGGTCACAAATTGTGTGTGTGTGTGTGTTGGACCACATGACCCCAGAGCACAAATTAATAATATACTTCGTATTTATAAAACCATTCAGAGCTCACAATGGCACTGACATTATTCTAACACTTTGTTAGGTAATAAATTTTCCATGGATTCAAGTAAATCCATATGTACATTTCAAAGTGTCTGAGTGCTTCAGTGAATAGTAATGATGTCCCTTGAGCAGGCAATGCAGAAATGCTCAGACCTCATGCCTATTATGTTTGTATTTGTGGGTGAACATGAAGGCTGTGACTGACCATGTGTAATCTGTCTACGTTGCTTTCACTTTGCATGTCTCATTTATTTAAGGAAAGGGAACTCTTCAGGCCTCTTTGCAAAATTTCCTTTGTCTGGGGCCATGTTCCTGAATTTTTAAGTAATATGGTATTTATACTTAAAAATGCACAGTGTGCAAAGGCCTATGCCCTACTGATCTGTTCCCATCAAATATATTCTAGAGAATTCATCTCTTTTGTTATTTTTTTTTTCTTTTGGTCAAATAAAATTAAGGCATGTGATTTACATTAGAATGACTTATACAACAAAGTTTTCTTCTTCTTTTTTTTAATTTGCATTGTTTTGTTATGCAATGCTGCCATCTTGTGGCCACTTGGTCAATTTTAAAACATTCCATTCCTGGCTAGTGTACCAGACTGACTCCCAAAGCTTTACATAGTATATTTTCCAGCATCGTGGAAGATATTTACTCTTAAAAATAATACTTTCTTAACTATTGCTCAACAAATAGGTCATGATAGGGTTTTTTTGGCATTTGAAAGTTTTATATAATTTCCCCGAAAATTTCCTTACTTCGATATTAAATTCTATGTAAATTGATATTAACATCTGCCTAGAAAAAGAAGAACACCCCTTTTTTTTTTAAATGCTGTCTTTACACTTTTAAGTACTGTCTTCACACAAATAGATATTAGGGTGTATATTTTATCCTGTGTCTCTGCAAAATAAAATCATTTATATTCATGAGTTTAACAAATACACATTCTTAGAATGGACATATAAGTTAAAGAAAAATTATATCTGGAGCTAGAGATATGTCATTTTATGTGCTCTAGGCTATGGAGGAATTAAAGTACGTGGTTAAATTTCATGATTGTCTATAGCACTTATAGTTAGGAAAGAGTTTAATCATGTTTTTTTCCTAGATTAGGCCTTCTGTATATTTGTTGAACTTCTCTAATTTTGAAAGACTTTATTTTTTAGAGCAGTTTTAGGTTCATAGGAAAACATAGAGGAAGGTATGGAGATACCCCACATACACATTAACCCCGCCCCCAAGAGACACAACCCCCTCCTCCCCACTATCAACATCTCCCAGCAGAGTGGGGACATTTGTTATAATGGATGGATCTCCCTTGACACATTATCACCCAAAGTTCATAATTTACATTAGGTTCGCCCTTGGTGTAGTCCATTCTGTGGGTTTGGACAGAGATAAAACAACACACATCCATTATTACGGTATCACACAGAGTATTTCATTACCCTAAAAAGTCTCTGTCCTCTACCTCTTCATTCTTTTCTTCATCCTAACTCCTAGCAACTAGTGATCTTTTTTGCTCTCTCCATAGTTTTGCCTTTTTTCATTTTTCTTTCCTATGAAAAGCCAGATATCCTACGCAACCCATGGTTAGGAAAACGTTCTCTTATCACTTCGTGCCTAAGATAGGCATGGAGCAGATGGCGGCTTGGAGCACAGACTTGGCTCTTCTAAGACGCCTGATGCTGCTACAGAGTACCGTTTTGTTCATCACCAACTTCCGGCTACCCAGGACCTGCTTTCCGTGGGGATGGTTCTTCCCTTCCATTCCTGCTCAGTCTTTGGTTGAAGCTTCATACCTTTCTCCTCCAGTGAAGGGGCACTTTTTTTGCGATTCAGCTTCAGTTTTAGTTTGGTCCGGATAGCATCCTGGCTCTTCCAAGAGAAAGCATAAGAACAGTGGGAAATACGTAGTGATGGTTTTATCACATTGTTCAAAATGTGTATAGAACCTTCTGCTTTTAATTCAGTCAAGTATGCATCTAAACCCAACAATATGTATTTTAAAAACACAACATAACACACAGTTAATTATAGTCCACATGACTGCAGGGGATGATGCTTAACTGGGTAAGAATTGGTATAGTTACTTACAGCTTTTTGAAAACCAATAAAACACATTAGAAAGAAATTACTAAATCGAGATCTGATTACAATATGCATACATATGCATATATGTGGATTGGGGCTCATTATCATGCAAATATTTTTGCTGAAAAATAGATAAAAGCATACTTAAAAAATAGTGAATTGAGGAGTAATAGGAACACGCTGAAAAATGTTCCAGTGTAACTTATCAATAGATAAAAGGATATATTGTTCTTGAATTTAACCAAACAAACAGACAAAACACAGATGAGTTGACAGAACTGTGTTTAAACTTTCGCTCTTCCTTAGTAGAATTACAATAATCTTTCATTGTAGAAAAAACATTGTTCCGAAAGCAGCATTTTTCTAATTTGTGCAATTCAAGTTCAGCCTGAGGAAGTGTGTAACATATAAAATGTTGAATCAATCTCTGATCACGAAAGGGTGAAGGTAGGTACTTCTGATACTCATATCTTATTTCTTGCTCTGGGAAAGCAGCAAGTGAGGTTACTATTCCCAGTTACCTAATGATTAGGCAAGACCATATCACTCGCAATGACCAATGGATTACAAGTAGGTGGCTTCTCATATTTCTGGTGTGAAACATTTAAGTCCTGTATGAGGCCCCTGTTTTCTCCTCGGTATCAATCAACGATGAGACTGCTTCCGGATGTTGGATCTCCAACACGTTGGGGTCTCTATTTGCTTGTATCACTGTGCTAAGGTAGAGAAATCTGAGGTCATCATGTATCATCTGAACTAAAGAGAACTTCAAATCAGCCAAAACTAAACTTTTTTATTATAAGGTAGCCTGCCATGGCTTACACAAAAGACTGAAAATTCAGACATTTGTATCTATTTGGCCACTTATCTCTTAACCACTCTTTGTACAATGCGACACAAACTAACATTAAGATAAAACGATTCTGTTCTCCTCTCTCCACTGAGAATTTAGCACAAAGTATGATTTATTAAGGTCTTCTGACTCAGTAGTCATGTGATTTGCTCATTAAACACAGTGGTAATTGGGAACATCAGAAAAGAAAAGTTTCAGACTTTGAAAGAATAAAGGGGTACTCACAAAAGTTCTAGACAGAAGATAAGAGGAGGAGAAAAGAAGCGGAAGCCATAGGCTGCCCCTGCATTTCCTCACCTCATTCAAATGGAAGGAAGATTGCCTCGCCTGAGATCCTACAGCGTCTCCAATGCCCAGGACTGCAGATGAGTAGGTTAGGTCCTGGGGATTACTCACAGTTAATTACTCTTTTTCTCTTTGAGGAGATCTCAGTTGCTCCTGAAACAGCTTTTCCTTATCAACAAGGATAGTTGGCCTCTGTTGGTCTCTGGGACACACCCAGAGGTTCACAGGACCTAATTTGGCCCAGTCACGAACTCTGAATATAAAATACCAGTTACAAGCTCTTGTGTTTACGATGCTATTAAATTCTGGCATACCATTAGGGCACTGTTGGTCGAGCAGAGACTTATTAAAACTGATATGGAAGAGTTGTTCCTGCTCAATAATGACACCAAACTGAGCAATTCAACTTAGCCTCAGTGAGGATGCTTCCTTGCTAGAAAATTTTCAGTGTAATACATGTTGATGATTGCACTCCAGTGTTTATAGCACTAATGTCCACAATAGCCAAATTACAGAAAGAATCCCGATGTCCAATGACTGATGAATGGATAAACAAGGTGGGATAGGGGCATCTGAGTGGTTCAGTCGGTTAAGCTGCTGCCTCCAGCTCAGGTCATGATCTCAGGGTCCTGGGATCAAACCCCATATTGGGCTCCCTGCTCAACAGAGTCTCCCTCTCCCTCAGTCTCTCCCCTGGCTTGTGCTCTTTCTCTTTCTTTCTCTCTGTCTCTATTTCTTAAATAAATACATAAATAACATCTTTTAAAAAAGGAAAATGTGATATATGTATACCTATATTCATATCTGTATCTATACAATGAAATATTACTCAGCCATCAAAAAGAATGAAATCTTACCATGTGCTCCGATGTAATTGAAGCTAGAATGTATCATGCTAAGCAAAATAAATCAGCCTAAGAAAGACAAATACCATATGCCTGCACTCATGTGTGGAATTTAAGAAACAAAACAGATGAACATAGGGAAGGGAAGGGAAAATAAAAATAAGATAAAAACAGTAAGGGAGACCAACCACAAGAGACTCTTAACTATAGAGAACACACTGAGCATTTCTTGAGGGGAGGGGGGTGGGGGATGGGCTCGATGGGTGATGGGTATTCAGGAGGGCACTGGTGATGAGCACTGGAGGTTGTATGTAAGTGATGACTCACTAAATTCTACTCCTGAAACTAATACTACACTATGTTAAGTAACATGAATTTAAATAAAATCTTGGAAGAAAAAAAAATTGTTGCTGGAGTAATACCCATGACTTTTTTTTTGCACAACTCCATGGGGCACCCATTACCCTGCAGTCTATATTAATGGCAGCCCCTGGCACACGGTTCATATAGGAATACATTGTGGTGATGTGCTATGGAGTCATGCCATGTGATGGCCCTGAATACCAGGCACAGAGAAGATACTTGATATTGTTAGTTTCTTTATATTTCCCCAGGCTCTTATTTGAGGGGGTTGATGCCTATTAATATTTTATCTTATAGGGGAAGCAGATTCTAACTGGGATATGTTTGATACCTTCTATGGGATCAAAAAGTTGGCTCAAGCTTTCTGCTAATAACGGTTAATTTGTACTATTTTTTATTGTGTTCTGAAATCGTTTGCAACTGAATCATAATAGAGCTAACTTTTATATAGCACAATATATAAATGTTTTTTGCTTTTTATGTCCTATTTTTATTAAAAATGCTGTTTTAAGATATTTATGTAAAATAATCAAAAGTTATATGAAGTGAGGCACAGTGAGATTACTTACCTTTTCCAGAATCACAGAGCACGTGAGTATTTGAGTTGCTGTTGGAACTCAGACAGTCTGGCTCCAGAGAGCCTCTCCGCAGGTATATGTGTTATTTTGTTTCAGATCAATTTGTCTTGCTCCCTGTATTCCTCTTCAAAATTCTTTTGTTGATATGAGTTTAGTGTTGAAAATATGGCTATGAGGAAACAAGCCATTAAAAATTAATTATTTTTCAAATAATAAATAGGTTATTCTATCCTGGCTAACATGTATACATGACCCATTAATATGTCTAAGAAGTACCTTATGAGATTATATTTGATCATTTGAAACATCAAAACATTAAAAAATGAACATATTTTCAAATTCTCACATTATTTTTATTTCTCTAATTGCCTATGTTTGCAAATAGAATGCATTTACGTTTTGTTTATATCGTCTTCTAAAATCTAATCCAATCATGTGACAATTCCCTTGAGATTTTATTTTGAACTTTTAATAGTAATAGAAAATATTTACTTACAGAGTTTCCGATTATGACCTGAAGAGAAATTTTGTAAAACCACATCAACAACAAAAACATAGTGAAGAAGGAATCACCTACTCACTCACACTCCAGAGAAAACAACCAGTAAGCGTTTCCAGGGGGATATTTTACCAGAATCCAAGAGGAGCCAGACCCATGTGCATCTCCCAGACTTGACGTGCTTGAGATGTGCTCTCTTTCGGTCAAAGGAGTCTTGAAGTGCAGAGCGGAAAGGGGTCCTGACCTCATTGCATCATTCTGTTTCTTGAGTTCTAGTGGAGACTTTGAAGAGAAAGGAGTCATGGTCCAAGAGTTTCAGCAGAAATTTCCAAGATCTTGGGCGTGAAAAGTCTGGCCTCAGGTCTAGATTACAAACAGCTGCAGTAAGTTAGGGCAGAGATCACTCATACCAATACAGCTGAGAGTTAAGATCCATTGTGGAAACTTGAGCATGAGTGGCTTTGGGGAATATCTGGTACAGCCCTCTTGGTGTTTGCATTGTGTTGAAGTCCCCACTCTGAAAGCACAGTGAAGGACTTGAGGATGCCAAGAAGCGGTTTCCAGAATATCAGATTTCAAGGAGGAATCCAGAACAGGAGAAGCAAGAATGGATGTTTGGGGGGTGGTTTGTTAAAGCCGGGGAGGCAGGCTAAGGAGAGGTTCTCTGACACGTTTGAGGGTTGGTGAGGCACAGACGACCAGGGCTAACCCAACACGAAGTCTCATTTTCCTCCAACAGTAACAGAACCTGATTTGGGGAGTCATATTGCCATCGAGAATTAAAGACTTCATCTCTCATCTGTCTTGCAGCTCGGTATGGACACACCAGTAAATCCTCCAAATTGAAATCTAAGTGGATGAATTTTATGAGGTCTCTGGAAATGTTCTTAAATGAATTCATTTCTTTAGGAAGAGATTTTTGAAATTTCTTCTTTTGGCCTAAAAAATGGACTTGTTGGCAGGAATTTCAGCCATTTTGAAAGAGGAGTTGACCTTGGGGATACAGGTCAAACCCCGATTATGAACAGAAACTCAGGTTCCAGAGTCTCTGATGAATACAATATATGTAATCTATCTTTCTTTAGCTGGCTATCTGTGGGCTGCCGTTCTGTGAGTAAATAAGCATAATCTCTACTGATGAATTAGTGTAGGATAATGTTGGAATTCCTAATGAAACAAGGGAGGACAAAGAATCAATCAGCTTAATACAGTATCTTGTGTAGCCACAGCATGACTAAGCATAACAGTGTTTTGACTATGAGTTTTATAAATAATAATTCAACTGTAAGTCACAAAACTGGCATGAAGGGGTTATCATTCAAACAGTAATTTCTAAGAACTTTCTTTTAAGTGATGCCCTATGCAGACATGGTAGGTGGGGTCAAAGAAATGAATAAAACTTTGTGCCTGCACCCAGGGTCACACAAGGCAGAAAGAAGACATGCACTTTATAAGTGACACAAAACATTTTTAGAAAATCAACTTTATGGGGCGCCTGGGTGGCTCAGTCGGTTAAAGCATCCAAATCTTGGTTTTGGCTCATGTCATGATCTCAGGTGATGAATCCAGCCCCCTTTCAGGCTCCACGTTCAGTGGGGAGTCTGCTTGAAATTCTCTCTCCCTCTCCCTCTGCACCCCCCTTCACTTGTATGCACATACTTTCTCTCAAAGATAAATAAATAAATAAAATCTTTTAACAAAATAAAATAAAAATAAACTATTTTTTAGAGCGATTTTTGGTTCACAGCAAAATTGAGCCGAAAGTATCGATAATTTTCACCTCAATACCCCTGTCCCCACACATGCATATTCTCCCCCATTATCAACAATGCCACCAGACTGAGACATTTGTAACAATCAGTGAGCTTACAGTGACACATCATTATCATCCAGTCTATAGTTTTCATTAAGCTTCACTCTTCGTTTCGTGCATTCATTCTGTGGGTTTTGACAAATGTATGATAGCATGAATCTACCTTTATGATATCATACAGCATAGTTGCACTACCCTAAAAATCCTCCATGCTCCATCTTTCAAAAATTTCAAAAGTACTGTCAGTGCACAAAGTAGTCACATAATGTTTGGAGATTTCAAGTATTGAGATGTGCTGGCAATCTCATTTATGTAAATGTAGAGCCTGTGATGTGTCCTTGGCTTGTCTTCCCAACAATGTTAAGATAATAGCGTCTCTGCAATCTCTAGTTGCCCGCCAGGCAGGTTCCTTTAAGAATTCATGAAATAGACTGTAATATGTTCTTTGGGCTAACTCCAGGATATTGTTGGTGATTAGGAAGTCCGTTGATTGACATAACATGTCTGCATTTACTTTCCAGACTTGGATTTCAGACTTGCTTCTTAGAAAACATCATAGTACAGTGCCCTTTTCTAGAGTTCAGGGCTGTGATCACTAAGCTGGTATCAGTCATATTTGATTTGTATGGATTGAAAGCGATGTTAACAAGCTGCAAAAATGGCATTCTCAGGCAAAATTTCTAAGCAGATTAAAAAAAAAATTTTCTTTTGAGATATTGGAGTACTTATAAAGGGAAGAGATGATCATTAGAAACAAACGTAAGTTTACTAAGTCTAAGACCAAACACCATCTATGTCCTGTGAGATAAGACGAATACTGAAGATATAGCTTATGTCATTTGCGGCAGCATATTTTCAAACTTTCTCTCTATTCAGTAGTAAAGACTGGCAAAATTTAAGCTTGATGACGATACCATTCAGAAAGATTTACACCTAAAGAAAAGATGAGATTTCTAAGAGACTCATTTCTTTCTCTCTTCGTTGTCCGTCCTCAAGGGATAAACAAATTGTGAATAGTGAAGTAGAGGAAAATGTAATGGGGGTACGAACAGACATTTTTCCCAAGGAAGGAGTGGAAACAGGGAGCAGGTTACAGGAGTAGTAGACCTACCTGAGTTTTCAATACAGCAATACTTCTTAAATGGAATGTTCTGTTACTTACATATGATTAAATCTGACCAGAGGACTTAAAAGACAATGATATCAAGACATAAAAATCATCAAAAATATGCTTGTATAATTTTTATGTATGTATGTTTGTTTCTAAGATGGAATTTGGATCACCAGTGGCGATTATAATGTGTCACGTATCCTCAATCCCACATGATCTCTTTGACAGTGAATTGTAAGAGCCAAGATGAGTGATAGGCTGTGTTGATTGCTGGATAATAGCAATTGTTTCTTTTCCTAGATAGTTGAGATGAAGCATTATATCTTAAAGAAACAAGTATATGTTTGATGCAAGAACTCTAAAGCATGTACTTTTCTCATGGGTGATGACAGTATTTAAAACTAATCTCAAAAACCCATCTTTAGTCAAAATTTATTGCTATCTCTCTATAGCTTTCGTTAAGATATGCTCATTGGAACTTAAACAATGTTGTATGTCAAGGATATCTCAACCAAACTGGAACTGAACTTTCAACTTGTACTCATCGTATGTGAGTCTGACTATGGCTTACATTTCATTCTCCAGTGAATGCCTTTATCCCCTACTAAAACAACAAAATATTAAAATTGGTTTGTTGTCTCGATTTTATTTTCACATTCCATCAGATAGTTAAAGTTAACTCTGACCTCTGGTTCATAACCAAAGTTTTCTTTTTTCCTTTCTCTTAAGACCTGAGCTGTTTTATTTCTTCCTTATTTAATTTTCTATTCCTGCTTTCCCATTTCCTCAAAATATAAAATGAAGTTTTTAAAATAATATGTACAAATATCCATTTTTGTCTTTTGTGTTTGGGAGTTTGAGGTGTTTTTCTTCTCTGCACCTTTTTGCTTTCCACTCTGTCTATGGACATAACCTCTTACAAGGCAAGGCTGCAGGAAAGTAGAAATTTCCCATCATATACACTGATTTATTATCCTACAGCGCTTTCTATGTTATTTATTGTTTCCTGTGTTTATGTTAAACAAATCTGAGAGGGGTCAAATTGAAAGGAGAAAGAACTTTTAAAAAATTGCTCAATTCTTTGAATGTTGACTTGCACAAAGAGAGGTTAAGTGTGCAATTAACAAGTCTTTTTATGATTAACATTTTATATACAAGCATTCCCTTAAAGCCATGACTTTATGTGAGATTTTAATAAGTTCTGTCAATGATAGGAGTAAAATCAGTTGTACTATAGAACTGTAACCTGTTGAGAATGAAAACTGAGAAATAGTGAGTAAAAAAAGTTCATTGAGAATCACCATAGAGGGGTGTTTGCCAAGAGTCCAGGGACCTGGGATCAATCCCCACATAGGGCTTCCTACTCTGAGGGGAGCCTGCTTCTTCTTCTGCCTGCTGCTCCCCCTGCTTGTGCTCTCTCTCTCTCTGTCAAATAGATAAAAAAATAAAATCTTCAAAAAAGAAAGAAAGAAAGAAAGAGAGAATCAGCACATAATTCAGATAAATGCAAAATTATTTTCTCATTACATAATGCAATATGTTTTCCAAGTATCTATTTTCTTTACTTTTTTGTTAAGTTAGTATGGCACTTCATTTTATTTTGAAAGTGGTTGTGTGTAGGAGAAGAAGTACATTTTAAACTTAATTAGGAAAAATTCTTTGTGAAATTACATATTCTGGTGGAGAAGTTGATGGAAGTCTATAGTAATTTTATTTAAACCCTGACTTGAGTGAAAGGTACATCTCTATCTTTCCTGAGCACATAGTAAACAAACATTTAATAAAGCCACCAAAAGCCTGTTTGGATTTTTTTCTTCATCTTACATCCTTCCTCCACTTAGATTAATGGTTACCAAGATAAATTTTGTCTTCCTTGCAGAATAAGGGATCACTTGTAAGCCCTCTGGATGCAAAGATCTTTCTCCAGTGAGACAATTGGTTATTGTACCTTCTCTTGGCCTCCCCACTCGTCCTTGCCAGGACCTGTTCACACTGACATTTTGGGATGTGTTCACTACTCAGTTGACTCCAAAAATAACACACGCTGCCTGTGCATGAGGGGCAAGGCTCCGCTTTTTCTAAAGGCCTGCATTTCCATGGAAACCAGACAGGCAGAAAAGAAAGGATAAGTGCATGAAATCACTCAGCACTTAGAAACAAAGCTGAATGCACACCAACTGCCTCATCTGAATTCAGCCTGTGAAAACCAGGAGCCACCTGACCCTGGACAACGAAAGGAAAACATGCTCCCTGCTGGCTTCAGTCCATGAGAAACACATCGTTTCCTTACGCTGGATATTCTAAAGGCTAGAAAGGCAGGATTTGAAATCCCAAAGCCGGCATTGTTTCAACCTTCTGCCTTTCTTTAGTTATCTGAAAAGCTCACATGTCTATTCGGTAAAATGTACAATCAAAAAAAAAAAAAATTCTGAATTGTTTATTCTTTCAAAAGGGATTTCAAGATTATTTAAATCTTACAGCTTAATGAACAATGGTGTGCAATCCTTGCAAAATACGAGAGTAAACAAAAGATCCTTGCCCATGGTAGCTTTATCAAGCACAGGGTATTGCAAATGTCTATGTAAGTCTTGCTGCCAGCAAGTGGGAATGTCTTCTGTTCAGAACCAAACAGTCATAGATCCAGGGGAAGAAAATTGTCCTTGCCTTAGGAGGAGTATGCAATTTTGATTTAACTGATATATAGAGTACTATTAAAACTACATGTATGGAGGCGCCTGGGTGACTCAGTGGGTTAAGCCTCTGCCTTTGGCTCAGGTCATGATCTTAGGGTCCTATGATTGAGCCTCCACTCTGCTCAGCAGGGAGCCTGCTTCCCCCTGTCTCTGCCTGCTTCTCTGCTTCCTTGTGATCTCTGTCTGTCAAACAAATAAATAAAATCTTTTTAAAAAACCCCCAAAACTACATGTATGTTGTGAAACGTAAGTTGGTTCTATTTGTAAAAACCACCCAACTGTTTCTCTTTGTGATGGAAAAAATCCGCTATAATCTTGCAGAATAACTTTCATTCCTCTTCCCACTTCCACCTGATCCCCAGGTGGGGATCTCTCTGATGTTAAGAGAACTATTGCTTGCCTGACGCGTGTACTCTGGGTTCTAGAAGAGAAAACACAGTTGTGGGTCGGGGTCATTCAGTTTGGGTTCAGCTCTTTAGCCACATCTCATTTTGTAGCTTAAAGATGGGTTGAGATTCTATTAGATGCCTTAATCTGCAGGGGCAAGTATAAACTTTTCTTCTTTGGTGTTGGACAAATATGGGTGTAGAGGGGCTATTTTGCCATCACAGAATTTAGATGCTACAGCTATGTTAAAGTAACTAAACAAGGAGTTCATTGGGCTGACGTGCTCTAACCCCATGGCTCTAACACACAGAAGCAAACCCCAGTCTAAGTCTGTAAATGCCTCCGGGTTATGAAATCAAAATGCTCAGGGCAACCAATCCCAAAGAGTCAGCTGGGCTTTAAGCTGAAATGATTTCCGTTCTTTGCTTTTGTGCCTTCTCTAGGTTGGTCTTCTCCCCAGCTGACTCCGGGGGAGCCCTCCTAACCACATCAGGCTTGACATTGCCTGATTTGAATAAGTGTTTGCTCAAATAATCTCTTAAAATTTTTAACATGCCTCAGTTTATCTTTTAGCAGGCAGCAGGTAAACACACCTAGTATCTGACATGATGAAACTCACCTCCAAAAGGAAAAAGTCAAAGAAGGCAAATGTGGCCCAAGCACAAAAGGCATTTTGAGTGGACCTTGGTATGTTCCTCTCAATTTGAGTCCAGTTTTCCTAGACTCACAGAAGATTCTTGTGTATTGAAGGTTATAATAAAGGACGAAAAATACAGAAGAACAGCATCATATAAAGCTTGAAAAATGGAGCATGCGGGGTGCCTGGGTGGCTCAGTCATTAAGTGTCTGCCTTCGGCTGTAGTCATGAGCCCAGGAGCCCGTGTTGGAGGCCTGCATCAGTCTCCCTGCTCAGGGGGAAGCCTGCTTCTGCCTCTCCCACTCCCCCTGCTTGTACTCCCTGTTTTGCTACCTCTGTCAAATAAATAAGTAAAATATTTCTTTTTAAAAAAGGAGCATGGGGCGCCTGGGTGGCTCAGTGGGGTAAGCCGCTGCCTTCGGCTCAGGTCATGATCTCAGGGTCCTGGGATCGAGTCCCGCATCGGGCTCTCTGCTCAGCGGGGAGCCTGCTTCCTCCTCTCTCTCTCTCTCTCTCTGCCTGCCTCTCTGCCTACTTGTGATCTCTCTCTGTCAAATAAATAAATAAAATCTTTAAAAAAAAAATAAAAAATAAAAAAGGAGCATGGATCTTCAGAAGAGAAAGTAACGTTAGTTGGAGTAGAAAGTATTTTCTCCAATTCATCATGTGATTCTGTAGTATGTTAGAACAGAGCTCCAGAGAGAAACCTCATGACATTTCAGAGATAACCACTATAGTAGAAAAAAAAAAATGCATGTTGATATCCGATGGGGAGAGGCCTGAATGTGGATACTTTTAAAGATCACCAACAAGATATTCTAGAAATCATAACTAATAAAAAGGTGAGACTTTGGACCTGAGGTCGCCAAATTCTGTGGGTACCAGAGATAGTATTTTGTTACTTTCACCTTGCTGTGATGAGAGGACATTACGAAGTATTTACTGTTGTTCCCTCAACCTCTGTGAATCTTTAACTCTGTTACAACCAACTTCTCCATGGGAAACTGTCGAGTCAACTAGAGAAAAAACATAAAACCACTGGGTTTTAAACTTTAATAAGAATGAGCTCATTTGTAAAACAGATCTAGAAAGAACCTGTTAAGGCATAGTTGTCACCCCTCTCCCCCCATCCCCAACACACAGAAAAAAATCCCACAGAAAAGTGGGAAGACCAGTGGTTCTCTGAAAAGGGTCTTTGTACTTGGGTTTTCTCCTCATGTTAACTCCAAAGGGTAGGGAAAATGGAATCTCTACATAGTTTGGAGCTGTGAGATTATAGGAGGTCTGTGCTTTACCCCCGTCTTGTCCTAGCAGACAATTCCCATAGAATTTTCTTGTTGACCGTGACATGGGAATGGAGCGTAGAGAGAGGCTCTTGGATCCTAATGAGAGGGAGTGGCCTAGATTGGATGGATTTGACAGAGAAATTCATACCTGATACATTAATAGTTTACCTGGATTTCAAATTTTACCTTTATCAGCTGCTCGATTTTGCCTTAGGTTCTTAGATTTTTGTCTCTTTTTTATCTTCTCATATAGTGTACAAAAATACCTCAACTGCCCGAAGGCATAAAGTAGACCTAGATTACTATCCTTTATATGTTTTAGGGAGAAATATATGTACTATTTTGGAAATAGCACTAGTATCCTAGTATTCTTAGTTTGAGCTCCTAGCAACACTACCACTTACCTTGGCTATGGATAGGAAATGGACTTATGCCCCTTGGGAATTCCAACCCTACATCATTTCTTTTTGATAACATAGCCATGTATTTCTCTTAGTTTTAAAACTCAGTGAGAGGTATATATTTATTAATTTATTCTATCTTTCATTTACTTATTCATGCATTAAAGAAGTTAAAACTATTTAAAGTTAAAATTTTTTTGTAAAATTTTTGGTAAAAATTTTACTTATTTATTTAACAGAGAGAGGACGTAAGTAGGCAGAGCGGCAGGCAGAGGGAGAGGGAGATGCAGGCTCTCCAAGAAGCTGGGAGCGTGAGGCAGGGCTTGACTCCGGGAAGCTGGGATCATGACCTGAACGGAAGGCGGCCGCTTAACCGACTGAGCCACCCAGGCACCCAAAGTTAAATATGTTTTACGGAAGAATTTTTTTTATCTCTTTGGGTACATGGAGACAGACAGAAGTCTCATAAAACACCTAGAATTGGTCATTTAAGATATTCCATGAACAAGGGAGATAATCAGATACCTTCACGTTATTTATACTATTTAAATTAAAAGTTTAAAATCCATTAAAAATCACAAGATTTTGGTTTGTTTGGTGAACTTAATGTGAATGACATAAAGCATGTCAGACAGAAGCAACATATAATGAGACATTGTAGAAGAATGTTTAAACCTTGGTAATTTGGAAGAGACTCCTCATGAGTTTACCTTCCGCATTTTCATACAATTTTCTTTGGGTGTCGGTGTATGTGCAATGCTTCTTTATGGCTGCCAACGGTCTTCATATATCCTCATCATCATTACCATCAACAACATCGTAAACATTTATTTTGCATCTAATCTGTTTCTGAAAACATACAAGGGAATCCAGGCCCACAGGCAGAGCAATATTCACAAGTAACTTTGGTTCAGAGACCTCATCTGGACACTTGCTTACTGATGAAAGAAAATGGCAGATTTCGTTTTAATTAATATAACATGCAATGGTAGAGTATTTGATCCTCTAGGTCGTGACAAAACTCAAAATCCATACAAAACAGTGCCAAAAGCAGTCTACAGCCTTAGAGCAGAGACTAACAGACTGGCCAACACAAGATGAAAAATCATGATCCGTTCATTCCTGCTGGGGCCTGGGGTCCATGTAACTGACCTTGGCCTGGGGTCCATGTAACTGACCTCGGCCACACAAGTTCCAGCCTCATTTGCTCTCACCAGCATCCCAAACTTCAACAAAACGACTCTTTTATCAGGAATTACATCAACAGAATAAACTTACTTGGTCAAACAGAGACAGCTTATTTCACACCCTCAACGCATACAGAAACATGCTTATTAAAGCAGAATTATCCAAGGGCTCAGTGTTACCTCTTAGAAACTAGCCAAAGTTCAGTGCTGCGTGTGATGGGACCTGCGGACTTGACAATTTTCTACCCACCTCTGAATTTACAGATATACTTGTGTCTACATCATTGGTTCTTTCTTTCTTACGGTACAGTGGAAGTGATGCCTCTTGAGTTATGATTTAATTCTCAACTTAATTATTTTGCTTTTTACTTCATCACAGAATGGCACTAACATGCCCGAATTTTATCAATATGTGTGAAACTGTAGCGGCATCCCAGAACATCAGAGCAAGCAACTACATAAATGTGTTTGTGTTCGTTAAGAACACTATATGAAGATCAATGATCTTTCTACTTATCTTTAAGGAAATTAAGAGAATCATTCTGTGCCATTAAGATTATATTATTGATACAAAGCTTTTCTTAAAATCATATATTTTTATTGATAAGAGCAATAAAATATTCACAGAATTTATCTGGATTCTTACATAATTGTTCCATAACTTAAAAAATCATAAACATGCGCCCAAAACTAACATGTACCAATAGAAGGTTCTAAAGTAGTTTAAGTATTTAAGATAATATTATAGAAAGAAAAAGTAAGTAAAGCATAAAAGAAATATTTAAAAATATCTGCCAACTTTGTTTTTCAGTTAAAGAATGTAGATGATTGTCCCAGGGTCATGACACCCTATTTTAAGTGATGGATTATAATAGTTGTATTTTTGACACATGCCAAATGTTATGCGTCTTCATTTTTTAAAAATGCATTTTTTTACCCTCTAAATGGGAACTTCATAATATAAAGGATATTGGGATTAATCTCTGAAGTCCAAGTTTCATGACCTCGTTCTGCCCTTGTGACCTGAGGCTAGCCACTTAAGCTCAGGTCACCATGGTTTCCTTGCCAACTAAGCTAAAATATACTCACCTCTTGGGGTTACTTGGTTGATTAAATGAGAATATATACTAGGGAAATTATTTAATACAATATTAATAAAGGTTTTCATTAATCTATACATTTTATTAGCATGAAAAGCATTTAACATTTTTCCACTAATCATTGACCCATGCCATATATTTATTACATGTTAATTTAGTTAATATGTCTATTTTTTTTTAGTCATTTTTAGTTTTAAAAATCTTTTCAAATAATTTATTTTAATTTCTTTATAAACTTTTTAAAACTTTAACTGTTTTGCATTTTTTCCATCACAGGTCTTCTAGTTTTGCTTGCGCTCATAAACAAGGCTTCTTATGGGTCACTCTTTCTCAAGCTTTCTTGAATCTTATGTACTTATTGCTCACTTGTCAGAACCTCCTTTCTGAAGAAATCTTTGTTGTTGTTGTTGTTCTTAAAGCTATATTTGCTTAAATTAAACTTTTGTAAAGCTGGAGGACATGAGGAAGCAAAATTGACAGCAGGCTTTGACAGTATTATACATTTTGTGATGTATTGGCATAATCAGTATTCTCATTAAACTAGAATAAACTAGTTAGAAATAACTAATTAGAAATAAACTAGTTAGAAATAACTAGTTAGAAATAAACTAGTTAGAAATAACTAATAATAAAGTAGTTATTCTGTCCACATTTAACTAAGTAATATCTAATTGATTTTAAAATCTCATCTTTTAATTCTGTCTGGAAACTCAAGAAAATTCTTTTTTTCCTGTTTTTCAAATGGATACTTTCTCCTTTTATATTTATTGCCAAAGGAAGAATTTGGTTGTTCAGTAGATGTCACTAGAAGGCTGTTGTACTGTCATTTTATGTTCTTATAGTAACAAAGCTGATATACAGGTATTTTCAATTGCTTTAATATTAAAAATATTTTAATGTCTCAAATTTAATTGAACATAGAAGAGAAAAATAGATTGCTCTTAAAAAATAATTATTTAAGATAATGAAACACATACAATTTGTACATTTTCACTATGGTATATTTTTAGATGGCATTGAACATGCATCAACACATGGCAAGTTCCAATTAAACTATCATACAAACTTGAGTCGATCAGTCAGGCTTAATGAAGGATGCAGAGAGATTTGATGGCTTGTTCTCTGTCATTATGTGTGGAAAGGTTTGCTGTTGAAGAAAACTGTTGCTCTATTGACTATTTCTGCATCTGTCATAAGAAAGAAACAGGCTTCGTATATTGTAAGCTGGTTTAAAAACAGGAAGTTTATAGAGACAGTGAGTTGACTCTATGTCTTTTTCCTTCAGAAAATTCTTTTTACACGTTAATTGTCGTGGACATCTCTTTTTAAATCTTTAATCATCATTACTTTAGGTTTTCCTAAATCTCTCAGTCAATGGTATCTAGCGTATGATCCTAGTCCTCTCATTTTAAGCTATAAGAGACATAGGTTCATTTTTGGGAACACTCCTTACAATGTTTGTTGAAATTCTTCCCCACTCAAGATATGCTCACGACCTGAGTTCTTCCTTTATTATTATCAGTTTTAATCTCTCTCTTTTATCTCATTCCTACAGTGAGACTTTAAATTGAAGTGATTTCTTTGGTCCATTACTAATTATAAATATTAATAATATTATAATATAAATTTATATTACAAATATTAATATTTATATCAATATATATTAATAAATATTCAGTGTTAACTGAATGCTTGCCATATGCCAGCCTCATTCGATAGCCGAGGTATTCTTCATACAACTTTAAATGCTGTAGTAGTCTGGGCAGGCCAACCGTGCTAATATCTCGGTAGCACATCACTTACACATATATAGTTACAAACTCATTCACTCACACCAAGACTGGTGCAAATATTCTCTGTCTGGTTTCTTCTGGGCAATTTTTACTCCAGGATTCAAGGCTCCTTTTATTCTGACAAAACAGGTCTCAACATATGGCCCCGAAGTCTCCAGTATAGGAGAGGAAGAGGGAATGGAGGAGAACGCCCGGAGAGTGAATGACCTTGACCGCCTTACTGATGACATCCCCTCACATTTCATCGTCCAGAAAGTATCAGCTATCTCCAAGTGAAGTAAGAGGGCCAGGAAATGCAATAAAACTTGTGATTTCCTCTTCGTGACTTCTATACCTTTATGTTATAATACGTGCATTTAAAAGGCAATACTCAGCTTTCCTCACCATACTTTAGAAAATATCCTTTGTCCTACCAACATTTGGTACAAAAATCATAGATTTCTATACTACTGTCTATAAGAGTTTAAGACTTAATAGCTCAAAAATGCTCAGAAATAATGGGTAATTATCAAAATGCAATATTCTAGAAAATTTAATGTTAGAATGCATTACTGTAACTGATTTTTATTTGTCTCTATTTTGTATAAAATATATACTGAATTTGCAGTGACATAAATTTCTCTAGTGGACTGAGCAGTATACTGTCTTTGGTTAGAAATTGTATAAAGTGGTGGCAATTATACAGTCTATCATGATTATCATGCTAACCTTGCTGTGGGCACAATTTTGTCAGCAATTACTTCTTATGTCATATATTCCCAAGTCATTCAGCTTCTTCATACTGAGGAATTCTACTTCACTTTTATATCTAAAATTTTCTACACTTTTGACCCTTTGGTAGATTATTAGTATATGTACCAGAATTTAGTTGTAATATTGCACTTTGTTAAATGATCTCCCTGATATGAGGAAGTGGTGATGCAACATGGGGGCTTAAGTGGGTACGAGAAGAATAAATGAAAGAAGATGGGATTGGGAGGGAGACAAACCATAAGTGACTCTTAATCTCACAAAACAAACTGAGGGTTGCTGGGGGGAGGGGGTTTGGGAGAAGGGGGTGGTATTATGGACATTGGGGAGGGTATGTGTTTTGGTGAGTGCTGTGAAGTGTGTAAACCTGGTGATTCACAGACCTGTACCCCTGGGGATAAAAATATATGTTTATAAAAAATAAAAAATTATATTAAACTGCAAAAAAAAAATAGGTTAAATGGCCAACATTCGTTATAGTAGAACCCAAAATATATAAAGTGATGCTGAGTATCATTTAAAGTAAATTATTAATTTGGTAGCTATGTCAATTGCGTAATTTTGAAATTCAACATTAATTCAACAGAACTACTGAGAATAAAGTGTACCTTCATGGAAAGTATTTTACTCCCAATATATTTTAAAGTAGGCAGCATCCTACATCGAGTTGAAATGAGTTTGATTGTATGTGTGTGGATGCGTCTAACTAAAAAACAAAACAAAACAAAAAACCTAACTAACCTAAGTTAGTTTCCCAGGTAATAAAGTAACAGAATCCATTATTACTGTTATATCTCCTCTTTGTGTGTTGTCAAAAGAAGTCAGCAAGTGTCGAGACATTGCTTAATGCACTCTATGCGCCATAAAAGAAATTGGCAAAAAGCTCTCAAGTTTTTTTACCCCTAGTTCAGGAATACAAAACAATTTATAAACTATTATCTCTGTAATGAGAAATGAAATGAAGTGTTTTCTCTGTCTAGCTTTTAGCTGATTGTAGCTTAAGTGTATATTATATTGCTGATGTTGAACAGAAGACACTTTTTGTAACTGCTCTCACTTGGATAGTCTCCAAAAAAAGATGCAAATATTTTACAAGATTGTTCCAGGAGGCAGAAGAGAAATGTAAAGGAAACAAAAAATAAGGCATGTGGTTTTCTCTTTTGTTTAGGATTCCTCTGCATCCAGGACTTGGCCCCGAGGGACCTGCTCCTGACAAGGAGGGAGCAGTAGCCAGGATCCCCTAAGGTCTTCTTGCCACGCATCTGGTAAGACAGTGTTAACCTGTGTTGCCTCTTCAAGAGGGTGAGACCCTCCCTTCGTTTGTGGTACAAATAAGTGTTCTTCTGAAACAGATACAGCCAGAGTAACAGAAATGAGCTCTTTGGAGCACAGACAAACTCTAATGACATGGGTTAGAGTACCTTGGAGTTTCTCTCTCCGTAGTATCTGCACAGAAACAGATATAGATTGGGGATGTAATGCAGGGACATATTTGATAATAGAGGAATTGTTTAAAAATTGACGTGATCCTTATACATTTTCATATTGACTTTTCATAACAGCTTACAGAGTTGGGCATCATAATTATGATCATTCGAAGGATGAGAACAAAAAATCTCAAACACCCAAGGTTATGGAATTCCTAAGTGAGAGAAACGGGATTCAGCCCAGGTCAGCTACTTCTATCGCTTTCAGGCTGCAGGGGATTCAGTGGTGCTACTTTATAATCTTTGAACAGATTGGGAAGCCCCAGGGAGCTGTGTGCACTTAGGAAAAGTATTGTGTTTCTGGAGGCCTGTCCATTCATGCCTCATCACTTCTGGGGGGACAAAGTTGATACTTGACGGTAGCATTGACTTTTACACTCTCTTCTCTAAAATAAAACACAAGCAGAAACTTTAAAAGTTGTAGCACTCCAGTGTCACTTGTGAAATTACCTCCCCCTAAGGCAACACACCTATAACGTAGGAAAATACGATTGTGTTGTCCAGCGGGACTTGTTTTAGATCTTGGAGGCTAGTACAAACATTTGACTTTGTAGGTCTAAATCTCATCTATATTTGAAATGACCACGTCCAAAATTTGGGTTTAATTAAAAAAAATGATTTTAATAAATGTAATCGCAAAACTCAACTATTCTATTTCCTATTTAACCCGTCTCTGTTTTAAATATTCACATATACAAGTATGTATATATTTACTATATTGAATGAATAAATTTTTTTCAGCTGTTTTATTGGTATTTTAGTGATCAGAAGACAAAATCAAATGTATCATCAGTGATCTTTTCTCTGAAGGCATTCTTTCCGTTAATATGTTCATATGTTCTCATTTTCCAGTTGTATTCAATAAAGGCGGAATTTATATTATGTGTACTCTTCAACAGAAATTAATGTATATAAAGTAGATTAAATGTGGGGGAGCGTCTGTTGGTTTTGAATTCTCAGATCCTTAGCAATGTCTAGAGACTCAGGAAACAAATCTTGTGGTCATCACATGTCCATACCCTTGACCTGTCCATGTACTTTGGACCGGAGGGCAGAAGGAGGAAAGAGAAGTTTATGGAGCATTTTCTTGCTTCTTGTTCTCATGGGATTTGAATTTATCTACCATGTATTTATTTGCTTGTCCAGATAAATCGTAACTCCAAGAAATTTATTATGTTGGTAGTTTTAAAGGCATACAGGGTCAGGTTAGCTGATTTTGGTATATATCTCTAGAAGAGCACTCAGGCCACCAAACGTGCCGGAAATCCAAGGAGTCAGTGACGCAAGTCATACTATCTCATGAAGGGAAAGAAACTTCTGCAGGGAGCAGAGATGCAAACAGGAGAAATGCTTCTGCCAATGGAAGGTCTTCAGCAAAGTGACTCAGTTGTTTGTAGGCGTATCCAAATGAACTAAAGCCCATAAAGTAGAATACATCCTTAATTTCTATATTCATAATATTCAAAGACATTAACTACTGACGTTATATCCTGGCTCTATTATAAATTATTATAAAGCATACATACTCTTTAAGTATCAGAACTTATATAAACTTTGTCTTCTCCAAGAAGAATCCATTAATTTTGTCCACAATGTCTATTTAGAATTTTTAGAAAATTGTTTATATAGTTCACTTTGACAAGACATGGAAATAACAGCTCCATGTTTGAGCGGTAGAGTTGCCTCAGGGCTTTTGACAAGAAAGATGTAGGTTTTATTCATTAGGTGACTCTTGATTGAGGGCAGTGAAATCAGAATAATGACATTCAACCTCCTGGCTTCTTAAACTGATGTTAACTCGAGGTCTTCATGGAAAGTACTTGGCATATTTGTCAAAAGGTAGATTTCTAGCTATGAGCCAGTCCTGTCGAATTTCACACTCTGTGGATGGAGATTTGAAATCTGAATGTAAAAGAACATGCCCTATATAATTCTTACTAACATTAAAGTTTAAGAACCTATAGTTCCTATTGTCTTATATAATTACAAAATATCACATGAGATGTTGGGAAAATGTTACATGTCTAAATATTATATATATTTATATATATTATATATAGCATGTATGTGAGATCTGTGCAACAAACATGCAGTTTGTTAATCAATGGTCCTAATAAATGTGATTGAATTAATAAAATTAATTGTTGTTTTAGTTCTGTGTATAATTGTTTTAGGTCTGTGTATAATTGTTGTTTTAGGTCTGTGTATAACAATCATAGAAATTATTATGCTTGGGGCGCCTGGGTGGCTCAGTGGGTTAAGCCACTGCCTTCAGCTCAGGTCATGGTCTCAGGGTCCTGGGATCGAGCCCCACATCAGGCTCTTTGCTCAGCAGGGAGCTTGCTTCCTCCTCTCTCTCTGCCTGCTTCTCTGCCTACCTGTAATCTTTCTCTGTCAAATAAATAAATAAAATCTTTAAAAAAAAGAAATTATTATGCTTACTATAAAGTTATTTCAAGGTAAGGCTAAATGATAATCTTAGAGACATTTATTTCAAATTCAAATAATTTGGTAAATTATCTTTGCATGTATTTCAAGGATTGGTTGTGAAGTAGGTTTTAATAAATATTTGGTCAACAAATGGGTAAGGCAAAATTAGACATTATACTTTGTGTTGTAACATGTTAAGCCTAAAATATTCCCATGCATTCCCATAGAGTTTAATTACAGGTGCTTCATTCTATTCTCTAGGAAATTTATTTAGTGTTTATAGTGTCTATCACTGGAGTTTTGCTAGTGAATTCATATAGGTTGTGTAGCAAATCTGTGCCAGAGAATATTCAATTTCCTCTATTCAGTTTTTGGACTGAAAGGGCTTCATGTTTAACCACCAAAGTCTCTAACTTGCAAATAAAGTGATTCTAGGTAGACAGCTAGGGTTTACCAGAAGGATGGGATATCTGCTGTTGCTGGTAAGGCTTTTACGACTGAAGTAATGCTTGTAAACCTCAGGATTTGTAAATTATAGACAGGATTGTAAACTGACTGTGAATTGGGTCCAGGTGCCTGCCCACTGGGGAAAATATAGGAATGCGTTCAGATTTGGGAAGGGTCAGATTGGAAAAGGTTATAGTTGATTTTGGCAGCAGAAGCAAATGCTTTGAAACGTTTCTAAAGCAGTGTGTGTTAAGCACTGGGCGGATTGTTTTTTGGACTGGGATTCTTATCTGTGATGCGATGTAAATAGGAATGCGATGTAGATAGTCACCTGCAGAGTTCCTCTAAAAATTTTTAAAGTCTGTAACCTGTGGCCCCAAGACCTGGCATTGAAAGACAGTGCTTAACAAATTATGTCACAGTGTTGAGTTCAAAAAGAAAAACATATTTTGACTTCCTTCTGTACCAGCATCATTATTTTCAAACTATTTTTCTGGCCGTTTATCTACCTGAGCACCAGACTGCTCAAATAATTATAATTCATAATGTGACCACAGGGTCTTTTAATCTTTTAATTGGCTACCCTAGGAATTATATGTACATCAAAGGGTAACATTACAGGGAATAATAATGCATCTTAACATAGAGATTGCATTTAAAAAGATTGTGTGTTTTTCTTCCCCTCAGTGCTTTCTCATTCTGACATCTAAAATTGCTTTTCTCAAATCTGTCGACAAGTTCACATACAACGTAGTTAAATGAGTTTCCCAGCATTTGAGGAAACCACGAAGTTCTGTTTGCAATGAGTTATAAAACTTTAAAGAAAAAAATCCAGCCAAGAGTCCCATGTTCCATAGTTTTGTTTGAGAATTTTTTTTAATAAAGTTTAATCTCAAAGGTCCCATTTAAAGGAAAATGGAGTAAAAAAAAATTCTCTATGCTTTTATTCTGTGAACATGTGAAACCATAAAGAAAACTGGAAGTTTGGACAATTATTACCTGGCATAGTGCGCCACACTACCTTCTTTACCTTCTAAGTTGTTTTGTTTTTGATTTTGTTTTCTTTCCAGGAAAAGCACTTGGTGCAGCTAAATAATCAAGGTGCTCTTACTTTTCATGACTTTTTAAAGGATTAAAAAATAAATGCAACTCTTCTACAAATTTGGGTTCTCTAAAATAGTTAATTTGGAAATTAGATTTGTTAACTGAAATCACAAGATTTTAAATCTTAACTTGTTTTAAGTAATTTTCATAGAATTATGGAAAAAAAAAACACACAGGTATCTGAGTTTGGATCAGTAAACATTAAGAAGAGATGATGTGATTGTCACACTGCTTTCAAGATTTGTCCAAATGCAACAAGACGGCTAGAGACTTCTGAACTCTCAGGAGCTGAGAGTTGACTTGCATTTGATAGCAGCTGCTTTCCTTTGGCAGTCATAACTTGAATTTCACCAAGTATTCTTGGTCCATCTTCATACTCTTAAGCGCAGAAGAAAAATAATATTTTCTCCAACTATTCACATAAGATTTAAGATTAGATTATAGATGTGAATGTATTATATGTAACTGCCTTTTTTTTTTAAAGATTTTATTTATTTGTTTATTTGGCATAGAGATAGAGAGCACAAGTAAGCAGAGCAGCAGGCAGAGGGAGAGAGAGAAGCAGGCTCTCTGCTAAGCAGGGGCCGGATTTGGGGCTTGATCCAGGACGCTAGAATCATGACCTGAGCTGAAGGCAGCTGCTTAACCCACTGAGCCACCCAGGCATCCCTGTAACTGCTTTTTGATATTTATCTTGAGGAGAACAGAATTTTTTTTCCAGACGAAAACCCAAGATTTACATGACAGAAACGGCCTCACCAAGTGGGTGATGAATGGGATACATACCCATCCCTCTGAATTCATTAAACTCAGGGTCCACGGTTATGTAAATTTTACTACAAACCAAATCAAAACTTGTGATCAACACTGGCAAAGAGGACGAAATATGGTATGGTCTGGATGAAGCCATTGTTGTTGAGTGAAAATTTTAATTTTTTAAAATGTAACTTACCATATTTATTATGATTTTATAAAATCTAACCTATAGTTACTTGTTTATTTGTTGTTTTCATGCCATTATTTTGATTAGAATTTTAAAATCAGAATAGCAAGATCAGAAACAACAACTACTTTTTGGTGTTTGGTTGAATTGAAGAATAAAATTTTGTGTATTTATCTTGCCCCCTCTCACCTTGTTACATAAGATTTCAAAAATTATCTATATGAAAAAAATGTTAGGAGATTAGAAAGAAAACATACAACTCTTTTCAAGCCACTAACTTTTCAGTTCAAAGCATTAGCTTTGAGGTTTATCAAAGGAGTATAGCCTTTGACTTCTCTTTGAAGAAACTGTAGTGTGAAGTACACTATAAAAAACTTTATCAGTATCAACAGTGAAGCTGGAAAGGTGAGAATTTGGAATGTGAAATACTTAGTGTCCTCACATAAAATTATTTACTATTCTGTATGATACAGTACTGGTAGATTCATGATGCTTTGTTTTTGTTGACACCCAAAAAACACAAAAGGTGAAGTTTAATCTCTACAAATTAAAAAAAAAAAAATCAGTTAGGAGGTCTGGGGAATCCCAGGATGAAACGCAAACCGTGACAAAGTACTCAACTGTGATGCAAATGTGTGACATGCCCTTATTGAAGGGGGTAAAGGAAAACCGTACAGACTACAATAACTCCTGGCCATAGAGGACTATCCTGGACCGTGGCCCTAGAAGACTCTCCTGCTTGTCAAGTTTGGTTTCCTGTAGCAGCTCAGGAACATTTCTACTCCAATGTTCGACTGGCGCAGGGCATCCTGCAGCTTCAACTTTAGGTAAGCAAAGCGTACCTTCTGTGTCTCCCTGGAAGTAACTTCTCTCTGGATTTCAGGGTGGTGGTTTGTTCTGCAACCTCTGTTTTCTGATGGGCCTTGGAAAATAACAGCTTTTCTGTTCATCCAGCTTTTGTTATCCTTGTCTCAGGCAGGAAAGCTGAATTCAAAGCTCTTGTGTTGGAACTGAAACCGGAAATCTTTATCAATGTTCTTGACTGTTCTTATAGGTTCTCCTCTGAGTTTCATTTATTGATTATGACAAAGTTTTTAAGCCCTTTATGCAAAATATTGACTACCATTTACAGCATACATTCTAGATAGCTTACTTCATTAATAAAATTCTTATTTAACATGGGTCTTATTACAAGTTATGCCATAGGAGTATAGTCATCATATTCTGTACAACTGGCAAAATAGAAAATAGAGGTGTTAGTCTATGACACTTTGGGTGCCTGCCTTGGGCACTGATACCTCCTATCATTACTTTGATAACTGAAAATCTCATTATAAGTGGAAATCTTGTGAACCATCTAAAAGTTAATTTTATTTTATTCACACAAGAACAAAGGTTATGTTATGGCTCATAAGAACAACAGCAAAAATAATGCAACAGGGTGGTTCAAATTATTTAGAATTACTTTACAATTTCAAAGGATAGAGGAATTATGGTTGTAAATGCTGCTGAGAAGCCAGAGTAAACTGTTGGTGAAAGAAGTATAGATCAGAGAGTTTGCCAAAAGCATAAATCTATAAAGTGAGAAAAATTCCTAAGAGTAATCATAAAATGAAATTTTATGTAAAATAAAACCATTTCCAGTACTCAGACTTTAGGAAGAAAAGTGTGATTTATTTTCCCCGTGTGGCAGAAAGCTGCAGTGGAAATGTTCTCAATGGGCTGATGACTGGTGAGATGAGCTTTGAAAGTCAGGGAGGCTGGGCTGTTGTCCCAATTTATTAAAAGTTAAGGTGTTCACAGTTTGAAAACTGGGATTTTTTTTTTTTTGTTATGTTTCCAGTTCAAGACTCATAAGCGAATACAGTCATTGTGAGAAGACCCATATTATATAAAAACATCCTCATATGAACCGTCATATGAGCTTTTAAAATAGGTCTTAAACTACCTTGAGGGCCAATTGTTTTAGGCAATCAAATTTTCCGTCACTGCTCTGGATTTTATACACTTAAAAAGAGGCTAATGTGTGTTGGCAATAGGATGGCCAACTATTGAAAGTTCGCCTATGTCTGAGAAGTTTCCTACTCATGAGTCTTTTGGGCTAAAAATAGAAATACCACAAGCAACCAAGGACTCTTGGTCTCCTGAATTGGCACTTATCACACCCTAAGTATTTATTACGTCTCCTCCCACTTCATACTCCCAGGAATCCCTTGTGCAGATCTCATGAGACTGTCACCCACAGTTTGCCTCTCCGGACCTGCATTCTCTTTCATACTTGCCCATGACATGTAGTTTCTTCGAATTTGGGTTCTGAATGAATGGGAGAAATGTGACACTCAATTGTGGTAGCTACCAGGGCTATCCTAGTTCCATTTGTCTTGCACATATGAAACAAAGGAAACAAAATATAGGGTGAGGCAAAAAAGGTGAGGGGCCTAGTCTACAGAAGCATCTATGGATACTGATAAACTGGGTGTATCATGATTAGGGTTCCCTGAGAAGCAGCATCTGACATAGGTATCAGTGGTCAAAGAATTGTCTGGGAGTGAATACCTGTGTACAGGAAAATAAGGAAACAAGTGAGGGTCCTGGGGGAGGTTGGGTTACTCTATAGTGACAGCCAAACAAACCCCAGTTGACCTCGTAGACACTGAGAGGCTGAAATACTCTTCAATAATGGCCTACAAGGGAGCTAGCGTCAAGACACTAGTCACCTGTGAAACCAGACTATTACTTGCATGGGACCCATATGTAGATAGCTTGTGACTAGTTGGTCACCAGACACAGACTGCCCATGAGGCCATTATGAGAAGGGAAATAAATTAAGGCTATTCACTGAAGAGAACAGATACTTTATCCAGAGACTAACTTTCCTTAGAACCAGTGAAATTTCAAAGATTTCAATTATTAAAGATGATGTCTGGTCAGTAGCAGTCCTTTCAGTATTCCCATTTCTTAGGAAGTTGTTTGATTCTTTCTTTTTTTAAAAAGATTTTATTTATTTATTTGAGATAGAGAGGACACACACTCACATGAGCAGGGGGAGGAACAAAGGGAGAAGGAGACTCCTCACTGAGTGGGGAGCTGATTGTGGGACTCAATCCCAGGACCCTGAGGTTATGACCAGAGCAGAAGGCAGAGGCTTAACCAACTGGGCCACCCAGGCACCCCAAGCAAGTTGCTTGATTTTTTAAAACTGATCTGTGAATGATGGATTAACAAATCATTTGACTTCTGCATCTCTGAAATTTTAACTTATACTCAGAAATAAAACATGGCCATATGGCATATCCTCAAACCAGAAATTCCATTTAAAGCCTGGATAAGATTGTCATATACAGGGCCCTGCTTTAGTATTATATGCTCTGCAGTCACTCTTCCTGAATCCTCGCTTGGGTTTTGATGCTGCCTTCATGATCAAAGTTTTCAAGTTCCAAACGTCTTCAAAGGAGCTGTCATGACTGGCTTTGAGTGGAGTAGTCATCGACCTCCGATCACTTTTTCCAGACTCTGTCCCTGAATCCCAAGCTTCCAGAGCACTGTCTGTATTTCAGTTTTTGAATAAAAGAGCAATTTCTAGCCCAAAATACAAAAAAGTGAAAATACATGCTATGGATTTTGGTCACATTCAGCTGTCATTCTAGCTTCATGAAAACGAAGGCTACCACAGGCAGGTAAAGCATACGATGTTACCAAAGACCAAGACATTTGGCCTCTCGCAACCCGCTTCAATATATATTCACTCTCTTGGAACAATCTTTCATGTTGATTTTTACCAGGAGTTTTATAATTACCTACTAATGCCATGTGGAATGGAATTATGGTCTTGTATTAATTGTGGCAAAAAAATGCGAAGGTTTATGAGATAGAATGACAGACATGACATTATAGATGATTGCCAATTACATATGTATTTCATAATAATTTCTGGCCTTTAAACTGAGTTGATAGATCACAGTATAAAGTCGAGTTTCTGAAGTATTCTATGTTTTTATGACAGTCTCTAAATGAAGGTACAGTCAAGAGCACGTTTTTGTTCCCTGTATGTTTTTGGATAGAGCAATTACATAATGTCACCTTCATTAATATCAGTGTGATAAATATGTTATGTATTTTTATCTCTCATTTTGTTTTTTTTCCTTCAGTTTTATAAATAACTTCCCAGCTTATCATCTGTTGCTTTATGCTTTATATGTACATCCTCTGGAAATAGAGCTCTCGTGTATATTTTTTATTTTAAATATTCAACATTTAACAAGTGATAAAATGTGGCTAAAAGCTACACATTTGTTAATGAAAATTGCGACTTAATTTTTCCACCTGTCTAGTTGCCTTGTTGGGGCAAATTTATAACCATAGATTGAGGAACTCTCAGAGGAACCCTCTTACTGCCACTGAAATCATTGACTAACAGTGGTATGTACGCAGTTGAGGGCATGCTTTGATAGGGCAATTTATCAGAGGTCATTAGACAGAATCCTGTGCATTTCCTTAACATTTCCACAGCTCATTTCTAAAGCAATCTGGCAGGTTTGTACTCTTAACTCTCTCTTGATCCAAATACTCTATGTATTTGCATAAAATGTAGTGTAATAAATGTAGCCTTACTTAAAACATTATTTTTATAATGTCCTTTCATTTAGCTATAAGATGACCTTCCATGATTTTGAAAACTTTATGCTTTTAGATAAATTGTGCTTCACTTTTGGGGAATAAAGAGTAAGTACTTACAAAGGGGAAGTTTGACATTAGGGATGCATTATCTATCTATCCATCTATCTATCTAATCTACCATCTATCTATCTATCTAATCTACCATCTATCTATCTATCATCTATCTATCTATCTATCTATCTGTCAAGTGTATTTCAGATGGTCAGAGTGATAATAGAGGTTGGTTGGTTAAGTATGTTCGTGTTTACTTTTCACATTATTATAATAGTTACTTTTCTTTATTCCATGTTGTTTTAGGATGGACAGAAAAGCAACTACACTTGTATTTTAAAAATATAGGGCATTTTAAATTCTGATCTTGAACCTCTTTGATTAATTGCTATCTTCTTATTTAGTTTACTTAACTTCTACTTGGTAAGGAATTTAGGATTTATATTTTCAAACTAGGAAATACTTCAAAATATCTCATTTTCTGAAGAAGGTTTAAGTATTTTTGGCAAAATGTACATTTCAGTTGCACAAGTATCATTTGAAAGGAGAACCGAGGTCATCCTGTTACTCCAAAACTCTACTTCGGGTATACACTGTATTTTCTTTTCTTTTCTTTTTTTAAAACATTTTATTTATGTATTTGACAGACAGAGATCCCAAGTAGGCAGAGAGGCAGGCAGAGAGAGAGCGGAAGGGAAGAAGTCTCCCCGCTGAGCAGAGAGCCTGATGCGGAGCTCGATTCCAGGACCCTGGGATCATGACCTGAGCGGAAGGGAGAGGCTTTAACCCACTGAGCCACCCAGGCGCCCCTACACTGTATTTTCTTCATAAGACTACAAGTCATTTTGGGGTGTCTGGATGGCTCAGCTGGTTTAGCGTCTGCCTTCAGCTCAGGTCGTGATCTCAGGGTCCTGGAATTGAGACCCACATGGGACTCCTTACTCAGGGGTAGTCTGCTTCTCCCTCTCCTTTCGCCCCTCCCCTCTTAGGGCTCTTTCTCTCTCTCTCATTCTCCTAAATAAATGAATAAAATCCTAAAAAAAAAAAAAAAACTACAAATGATTTCTACATATATCATTTCATTTGCTGCTGGATTTTCTTAAATTGAAAGCTTTTGTATCATTTATCCTATGGATATCTGTAAAAGCTTTCTTTATGTTCTTGTTCTATTGAATAGAAACTAGCATTTTTTTCCCTATAGAAATTGTTATTGAAAATTTACTTCTTCCTATCAATTATCTCACATTTATTTTTGGTTTTATGATATTCCTCATTATAGTAATAGTCATTGAAAACAGCTTACTAAGACAAATAACCCTTTGACCTATAAAGAATAATATTTAGTGGCTGTTTACCTTTGGAAATATTTTTATTGACTACTTATCAATCCAGGACTAATTTTTTTTTTCCAGAATCAATATTCAATACTCCATCTTTTTTATGGATTTTCTCTGATAAAACTCTTTTCCTAATGGATAAGTTGTTCATATTTAAAAAATCATATAGTCTCTTTTTTAACTTTTATTTTATTTTTTTAAAGATTTTATTTATTTATTTAAGAAAGAGAGACAGAATCTAAGCAACCATGAGCAGGGGGAGGGGTAGAGGAAGAAGGAGAAGCAGACTCCCCATGGAGCGGGGAACCCCATGTGGGATTCAATCCCTGAAATCATGACCTGAGCTGAAGTCAGGCGCTTAACCAACTGAGCCACCCAGGTGCCCTAATCTTTTACTTTTTAAAAGAAAAGTATAGATTATAGTGATTGTAAGTGGATGGAGATGGTAATGGTTGGGAGGAGGCTGCCACTCCATGTGTTTAGGACTTAGGCCACTATACTTGGCTCAGGCACAAGTGCATTAATTAATGCACTAAGGCTTGCACTGACAGCCTTAGTGCATTAATTAGATTGGAAACATCTTTTCCCCCCAGCAGGATTAATGTTATTTAGCTCAAATTCTTCTTTTATTCCCCAGGGATTTTTAGAGAGAAAATAGTTTCCTATAAACGATACATAAATTAATATCATGATTACACTTGAAATTAATGTGGTATATGTCAACTATACTCAAGAAAAATAATTTAAATATACACCACAAAAGAGTGAAAATTAGATATCATAATCCTAATCTTTGTAAACTCACCCAATGTTCTGTATTTATATTCAATAAAACAATTTTTAAGCACCGTAAAAATAAAGAAGGCCCTGAGGCTTATAATATACATTATTTCTAGAGTGGCTTTTGGGACTTTGAAGTGCTAATAATTAGAACTCCCAATGTTGTAATGACACGTTCTGATTAATTTAGAGATAGATAATTTGGAGATTATTTTGCCAGAATCTCATAGCTGGAAGATACATCAAATGTTTCAGATATAAAATTAAAATAATATTAATCTATACAAAATCAGATATTGTGTATTTGGAACTAAGTTAAATTACAGCATTAATTTTACAGGAAAAACATATTACAAAGTTGTGACTATCAAATGTAATTCCTAAGAATACTGTCTTTGCACACATGGACATAGGAAATGTTTCACGGTTCATGAAACATGCAGACAACTTAAAATTTTTCATTACCAACTTGATTGTCTTTTGTTCATAAGAGACTTTGGCTTGGTTGACTTTGATGTTGTCATTTTCTTTTTATTATTACTTTTTAAGTTTAATAGTTTTATAAGAACATACCTAAGTGTTTATGGTCCTGGAATGATTTTTCTAAATATACAGATTTCATTTGGAAAATACAAGTTCAAATATATTTTTTAAGGAAGTTTATTTTAATTTAATTAAAAATTAAATTATTTGATTTTATAAAAGTTTATTTTAATTTTCTCATTTCTCATTGTTCTGGTTTTCTTCTGTGGTGCTGGATTTTCTGTGGCTATCTGTTACATCCTTTGTTTTCTCTCAAATCTGTTTAGGCTAGGCTCAGTCATGTTATATTTCTTTTTCAGGATCATTTTTTTTTCTTCTCTTTCTAAATATTTTCTACTGAATTCTAATTATTTCCCTTTTCAGTTTCTCTTTTGTGTTCTCATTTTAATGTAATAATTCATAACTAAATTTTCCTAATTGTGATTATACTGTTCTTCCCATATTCTATTGTCCTCTTGACTATTTTTGTTTGTTTTGGAATTTTTGGTTTTCATGTTTTATGAGCATGTCTTTCTAGTGTCTTCATGCCCATTGGGCTGTCATTCAGCTAATTATTCTTCCTCTTCCTTCTTGATCTTTGGATGACCTTAAGTTACACCTTACTTTTATCTCCTGTTTGAACAAAATGGCTTTTCTGTTCAATTCCAGGGAGGTTTCTCTGTACGTGACTCAGGGGGTAGATCAGGTTAAATTTTTTTTCAATTCCCCACCCTAAGATTCTTTGTTGTCTTCAAAAAGTGTTTTTAATAAATTATCCTTTTGTCTGTGGAGAAAGGGGAACCCTCCTACACTGTTGGTGGGAATGCCAACTGGTGCAACCACTCTGGAAAACAGCATAGAGGTTCCTCAGAAAGTTGAAAATAGAGCTACCCCACGACCCAGCAATTGCACTACTGGGTATTCACCCTAAACATACGAATGTAGTGATCCAAAGGGGCACATGCACCTGAATGTTTATACCAGCAATGTCCACAATAGCCAAACTATGGAAAGAACCTAGATGTCCATCAACAGATGATGGATAAAGAAGATGTGGTATATATATATAAAATGCAGCCAACAAAAATGAAATCTTGCCATTTGCTATGATGTGTATGGAACTAGAGGGTATTATGCTTACAGAAATAAGTCAATCAGAGTAAGACAACTATCATATGATCTCCCTGATATGAGGAAGTTGAGAGGCAACATGGGGTTTTGGGGGGTAGAAAAAGAAAAAATGAAACAAGATGGGATCAGGAGGGAGACAAACCATGAGAGACACTTAATCTCACAAAACAAACTGAGGGTTTCCAGGGGGAGGGAGGTAGGAAGAGGGTAGTTGGGTTATGGGCATTGGGGAAAGTATGGGCTATGATGAGTGCTGTGAAGTTTGTAAACCTGGGGATTCACAGACCTGTATCCCTGGGGTTAATAATACATTCTATGTTAATAAAAATAAATAAATAAATAATCCTGCTCTCTATTTTCTGAGATCTTCTGCTCCACTTCTCATCATGTGTTTGAATCGTCTCTTCTATTTGTCCTTTGTTTTACTGTCCACAATTCTGATTCTCCTCCTCCAGGCTTCTCCTCTTTATTGATCTCTGCTCTGGAACAGAGCATAAACTGTTTGCTTTTCTGAGCTCTTTCCTCCTAGGTAGTCTACATCCACCCTCCTTCACCAGATTCTTCCTGGTTTCAGCTTTTTACTTCAAGCCATCCACTGAGATGACTTCTGCCTTTGTTAGGGACTTTTGGGTCCCCTGGGTTTCAGGAGGATCTGTGGTTTTACCCCATAGAGTTGCTTGTAACTTGTCTGCCTGGTGGCTAAGAGTGGCCTGGTTTCCTGGATTTTGAGGTTTACAAGATTTTGACATTTTCTATTTTTGAAGATATTATCTTTTTTTTTTTTTTCTAGTCGTTGTAATTGCTTAGTTGTTTCGAGGAATTTGTTGAGATTGAAAAACTATGTTGATGTTGCCATCTTGTCCTCATTCAATGATCCTCCCATCACATGGCCCCATCCCCACCAGGGATTTTAGTAACAATTCAGCAGTGTAATGATTTTTTTTTTTTTAAGGGAAGAAGTCCTCATAGTTTACATATAGATATAGATATAAACACAGATATAGATATAGATAGGTATAAATATGTCAAAGAGCTAGTCATATATATCTTGGATTCCAAACAGTGTCCTGTCCAAAAGTCCTTTTCATGATATAACTTTAAAACACCATTTTTTGGGGACACCTGGGTGGCTCAGTGGGTTAAAGCCTCTGCCTTCAGCTCAGGTCATGATCCCAGGGTCCTGAGATCGAGCTCCACATTGGGCTTTCTGCTCAGCAGGGAACCTGCTTCTTCTTCTTCTCTCTCTGCCTGTCTCTCTGTCTGCTTGTGATCTCTGTCAAACAAACAAACAAATAAATAAATAAAATCTTTAAAAAACAAAACAAAACACCATTTTTTCTCACTTTTATGTTTCTTTACCTCAGCCTAACAGAAGTCACTTTGAAGCAGCTAGATAACAATAGGTGAGAAGACTCATTTTAAATCTGAACATTATCTTAAGTCACATTATTTACCTAAAAAGTTTCACTAGCCTTTGTTTCCAAGTTTTCTAAAATCCAATCCTTTACTGTTTAGGATCTAAAAGCATGCAGGTTTTCCTCTCCTAAAAATCCTCACATTTCTGGATACTTGTTTTCCTTTTACTTACACTGAACTAGCAGCCAATTATTTCTGGAATCATCTACTCTTGCAATTATTGCTTCCTAGGCTACTGCAGGAAAGAGTTGAAGCTCTAAGACATTTGTTCCTTCATAGAAGAATCACTCCAAGTTTTAAGCCTGTGAAATAAGTTTCCTCATTAGCCCTCACAATTCAGGACTTCTTATTTTTATTTATAAAAAAAGTTAATAGAAGCATCTCTGCTCAAGAGTTCCGGACAGAGGAAAATAGGAAGAAACATGTCTCACTTGAAATATCAGTGGCTTAGGACTTTCTACATTTTCGTATACATTGGTAAAGTTTGAGGATTAGGAAATTTAAATAAAAAACACAATACAAAAAAAAAAGAAATATCAGTGGCTTAATAAAATAAAGGTACATGTTTCACTTGCCTCACTGTGTGATAGAGGACAGCCAGCCAGTTTTTGCCCAGTCTTCTAGACTCTGGCTCCAAGATCTGAGTTCCTTTCATTGTATACATGACTGTGCTTACTATAACACATAGCTTCTTTGGTGACGAAGCACGGGAAGAGAGGACTGCATGTTTTTAAGAAGGATCAGGTTTGGAAGTGACATATCACATCTGACCATATTCCATTGACCAGGTCTCAATCCCTTAGTTCCAAACTATATTGTAAAGGAAGCTTGGCAATTTAGTTTTCCCCCATGTTCAGGAAGGTATTAGAGCATGTTGAACATACCACATATATCTACAGATAATAAGTACCTTTAGTCATAATGTAGCTAATTCATATTTTTAGGTCATTCTAAATACATGAACTATTCTTTTACTCATTCTTTGTCATTATTATAAAACGTTTTTCCTAAGTCAGTTCAAAAGTTACCTCAGTGCAAAATTTAAAAAAAAAAAAAAAAGATTAGATACTACAATAGACTATAGTATATGGGGGCTCTTGGGTGGTTCAGTCAGTTAAATGGCTGCCTTTGGCTCAGGTCATGATCTCAGGGTCCTGGAATGGAGCCCTGCATTGGGCTCCCTTCTCAGTGGGGAAATCTGCTTCTCCCTCTGCCTCAGCCCTCACTTTCTCTTTCTGTCAAATAAGTAAATAAAATCTTAAAAAAAAAAAAGAATACAGTATATGCAGAAAACCATGATAAGACCTGGAAAAGTGGATGATGGAAGGAAATTGAAAGTATGGAATATATGGGGTGCCCAGGTGGCACTCAGTTGGTTAAGTATCTGACTCTTGGTTTTGGCTCAGGTCATGATCTCAGGGTCATGATTTCAGGGCTATGAGGTTGAGCCTCGCATCTGACTAGGCGCTAAGGGGTTGTCTGTTGGGATTCTCTCCCTCTGTCCTCCCCACTCATTCACACACACACATACACAAATACAGACACACACATTCCCTCTCTCTCTCTCACATAAAACTAATAAATCTTTTTTTTTAAAGTGTGGAATATGTAATGATATTTTTAGATACCTTGAATGAGAAGGCAATAACTAATGCTCAGAATAAGATCTGCAAATTTTCAATGTTGTGAGAACCAGAGATAAACTAAATATTTAGCTCAGTAATAGAATTTAAATTTTAAGAAATATGTATAGGGTTGAAAGAACAGAAAATATGACACTTGAAAAGAGGCAAAAATATATGTATAGATTTTATCTTAGAGCTTTGTCTAACTTTAATAATTATGTTCAAAGTGAACCTTATTTTAAAGGATAAAATGTAATAAGATTTCAGGTATAAATATTATATCTCTCCTAATACGATGCAGAATTTGTCATGAATTAGCATAAAAAAATAAAATCAAGAGGAATGCCACTAGTAACATTTGGAGAACAGAAAATTTAGTCAGAGATAGATTCAGATATGCAGGTGAAATATATCATCCTGCTTTAGAAAAGTTTACATTATGTAAAATTTTATTTTGTGTAACGTTATATTTATATAGAAGGAAGTATTAAATTGTATTTACATTTTTTAATATATATTTTTTTAATTTGACAGAGAGAGGGAGAGACAGCAAGACAGGGAACACAAGCAGGGGGAATGGGAGAGAAGCAGGCCTCCTGCTGAGCAGGGAGCCCAATGTGGGCTTGATCCCAGTACCCTGGGATCATGACCTGAGCCAAAGGCAACCGCTTAATTGACTGAGCCACCCCAGGGCCCCTAAATCGCATTTACATTTTCAGAATAACTTGTAAAGCAATAGTTATATAATTACCATTCAGGTTAAGAAACAGAAGTTTCTGAATCTTTAAAAAATACTTAAGCCTTTGTACACATTTTCAATTTTCAACGACATCATCTTCCTTCTCTTTCTTATTCCAGAAAGTATTCTTTCTTTTCTAAAAATAATTACTCTTGTTTTTATTTATTTATATATTTTAAAGATTTTATCTGACACAGGGAAAGAGAGATAGTGAAAGAGATAGAGCACAAGCAGGGGGAGTGGCAGGTAGAGGGAGAGGGAGACGCAGGCTCCGGGGACCCTGGGATCATGAACTGAACCAAAGGCAGCCGCTTAATTGACAGAGCCACCAGGAGCCCCAATTCCTCTTGCTTTTGAGAAAAATACTACATGTATAACACATATATATATATAAGGAAAATACCTCTTGACTTTATTATAGGACTCCCAGCCCATCGCCCTAAAGATAATCACTGTATTTTCTTTTGTAAACTTTCAATAGACTCCATTCTGGTACATGAACTAAAAAGGATATAGATGTATTTTTTATTTAACCAAAAAATGATATCACGTGCAGGACTCTGTACTTTTCCACCTAATATATTTTGTAATGTTTTATATGTCAGCACTATGGATACACTTGATTCCATCTGAAAGTAGAGTGTTTCATTATAGAACCAAATGGCAATTTATCAGACCCATGTTTTTGACAGCCTGGGTGTTGTCAGGATTTGTTTTTGATTGCTAAGGATGCTGCAATGACTATCCCCACACTTAAATCCCTGGCATGCTTATTTTAGAGTACATCATTTAAATTATTTCCAGCAGTGGACTTTTATCAGCACAATTTTTTAAAGATTGTTGGATGGAGCATATAAGAATCTCTGGGGAGTTATTTTTAACTGGAAATAGTGCACATTTTTAAGTAAGTGCTATCCTCCTGAGCATACCCATTTTTAGTAATTGGAGAATTTCCAATGGAAAATAGACTAGGCACATATCTTACTGGAGATATACTATAGTATAAATCTAAATAGAATTATATTTTCTTAAATTGGCATGTACAGTAGGGTCATGCTGTCATGAAGAAATATATAAATTATTCTTAGTCCTAACTTAAACTAAAATACTGCATAACTAAAAATGAAGTCATGAAACTTCTTTAGGTTCTTGCAAATAATAGACTTTTCTGAAACTTGATGGTTTACTTACAATCCATATTACTGTTTATATAATAATGTACCAATTAATACAAATCTAAATAAAGCTAATTTTGCATATAAATTTAAATTTAAATACATCATTTCTACAGATGGTAATTAAAATAAATGGCATCTATCTATCTATCTGTTGAGAAACTAGGATTTAGTCACTAAGATTTTATTTTTTTTAATGATCAGGTAACCAAAACCAAAAATAATCTTTACTGATTTGTTTTTTCAGTAATATCATATATTTCTAGGTAGTAATATCATTGAAAAGAAGAGAGAACCAAATGATTCAGCATGTATAATTACACTTTTAGTTTTTTCTGCTAAACTGAACAGCTTAATATGAAACAGTTCTTTATATGTTATTCAAATATTCAACACACGCTATTCCAAGTAGTTCCTCTTTAAAAAAAATATTTATTTTTAAAATTTCTTTTCAGTGTTCCAGAATTCATTGTTTATGCACCACACCCAGTACTCCATGCAATACTTGCCCTCCATAATACCCACCACCAGGCTCACCCAACCTCCCACCCCCCACCTCTCCAAAACCCTCAGATTGTTTTTCAGAGTCCACAGTCTCTCGTGGTTCATCTCCCCCTCTAATTTCCCCTAACTCCCTTCTTCTGTCCATCTCCCCTTGTCCTTCATGTTATTCCTTATGGTCCACAAATAAGTGAAACCATATGATAATTGACTCTTTCTGCTTGACTTATTTCACTCAGCATATCTCTTCCAGTCCTGCCCATGTTGATACAAAAGTTGGGTATTCATCCTTTCTGATGGAGGCATAATACTCCATAGTATATATGGACCACATCTTCCTTATCCATTTGTCCATTGAAGGGCATTTTGGTTCTTTCCACAGTTTGGCGACTGTGGCCATTGCTGCTATGAACATTGGGGTATAGATGGCCCTTCTTTTCAGTACATCAGTATCTTTGGAGTAAATACCCAGTAGTGCAATTGCAGGGTCATAGGGAATCTCTAATTTCATAAAGAATCTCCATCTTGTTTTCCAAAGTGGCTGCACCAACTTGCATTCCCACCAACAGTTTCTCCACATCCTCTCCAACACAAGTTGTTTACTGTCTTGTTAATTTTGGCCATTCTAACTGGTGTAAGGTGATATTTCCATGTGGTTTTGATTTGAATCTCCCTGATGGCTAGTGATGATAAACATTTTTTCATGCATCTATTAGCCTTTTGTATGTCTTCATTGGAGAAGTGTCTGTTCATGTCTTCTGCCCATTTTTTGATGTGATGATCTGTTTGTGTGTTGAGTTTGAGAAGTTCTTTATAGATCCTGGATATCAGGCCTTTGTCTGTATTGTCATTTGCAAAATTTTTGTTTTGTTGACCGTTTCCTTTGGTGTGCAGAAGCTTTTGATCTTGATAAAGTCTCCAAAATTCATTTTTGTTTTTGTTTCCTTTGCCTTTGGAGACATGTCTTGAAAGAAGTTGTGGCCGATGTTGGAAAGGTTACTATGTATGTTCTCCTCTAGGATTCTGATGGATTCCTGCCTCATGTTGAGGTCTTCTATCCATTTTGAGTTTCTCTTTGTATATGTATACACATACATCTATGTGTATGGTAGTTCTAAATAGATATTTGTCCTGTTGGTATTCATCATATTCTGTTCAATATCCTTCATGTTCAAGAAGAGAAATGGGAGAGTAAAATGTGAGATGTGTAGATAGTTTTTAGAAATGTTCCCCGCCCATTGGTGTAAAACAAAAAATATGGCCTATACATTTATGTCAATAAGTTTTATGTTTTCCTTTCTTCAAAAGATATTCATCTAATGTTTAGTGTAAACTCTTAATAAATAAAGACTTTGAACACATCACACCTCAGTAATATTGCTGCTAGACTCTGGTCCTAAACAAAGCTAATTTTTCAAATATTGGGTGATTGCAATAAAAAAGTAATGGGCATCACTGTCCCCCTTTCAGGGTGCAAAATTCAACAGATATTACTCTGGTCCCGTTTCATTCTAAACAGCAAGATTCCCTCCCCTCCTTTTTTCATTCATTTGTTTGTTCCTTCCTCCCTCTACATGTGGCCAATTTGATAGTCTGACCTATTTGTGAACATGAACCTCATGTAAGACTACTAAAACCATAGTATATGCAACCAGTCATTGCTTTATTTATTCCCAGTTCTTATTCTTAAATGGTAACAATACAGCTAATCAAATCTCTGTGCTTAATGGATTCTTATCTTGAATATTTATTATGTTTGATAATAACATTTTGATATAATTATATTTTAGAATAAAATAGGAGAGCAATTTAAAATTATTTTTAAATAGTAAATTTAAAATTTACTATTTAAAATTAGTAATTTAAAATTATTTTTCCTTCAAGTTTTGTCTCTTGGTTGTTCAAGGATAAGGCTTAGGTGGGTATTTCCCTGAGTTGTTTTAAATTACTACTGGAAATCTTGATTCAAGCCTGCTAAAATTGTCTTTATTGTCTTGATTTAAAGAGATGAAGGTGAGATGATACTCAGACACAAGGATAGTTAACTGGTTTTGCAATGCTTTCCAAAAGTTTTACTGAAGATGTTTCACGATCATTTGAAAAATGAATTCTATAAAAATGAAAAACACTTATGTACATGAAAAGAGCTTAATTACCTAAAGTCTCAATGCATACATTGCCTTTTTCAAACTCTTTTTTCTCATTTTCTTTCCCCTTTACTATGACCAATCAGTATATATCATAAAGGTATCTCATGTTTTCTGCCATCAAGTGAATGCTGGATTAGATTACTTTAGAGTATGATTTTCCTACCTAGTATACCAGATTCTTAACCATATGTAAGGGTGGTAATGGGAGCCTTTGTGCCGTTATCTGAAACTGGAAGGTTTTAACTAATTTATTAGAAGTGTTAACTTCATTAATATCAACAATATTGCTAATTACTTTCCTTGAGGTTTATTTTTCTCTGTCTTACTTTTGTCAGCTCTTGAAATTTTCAAAATTTGTGGCAAAAAAAAAATTAAGGAACAAAATTATAGACCGTTGAAGCTTAAGAAATGTATTTATGTATTTATTTTACACAGAAAATAGTATAAATTTTGTGTTTGTAAGCATGATGCATATCGTGAGCATGACTGTATTTCTTTTGTCCTGTTTTTAGGTAGAATCAAATTTCACAAGGTTGAGATAGCTGGCTGCAGACATGCCCAAGACACAGAGACGTATTTATTAAAAGAGCTGTAGAGATATGAGAAAAGGATACTCTGAGGTCATAAATGAATGGTGGCTGGCATTTTGTAGAGAGTGGATGACAACCTTGCCTACCTCTTCACTTTGAATTGATGAAGTTTCTTTTTTTTTTTTAAAGATTTTATTTTTAACTAATGTCTACATCCATCATGAGGCTCAAACTCACAACCCACACACAACTCACAACAAAGATCAATAGTCCCATGGTTTCCCAACTGAGCCAGCTGAACACCCCTAATTGATGACATTTCTGACTGAAAAGCCCAATATTTAAAAACTAGAAATGCAAAATTATTATATTTACTTTTATTATAATGTAAGGCCTTAGAGCAAGTAAGCAACCATCACGCAAAAAATGAGATGGTGCAAATGATTATAGAAAATCATCATGGGTCATTGGGGGAGGAGAGACACAGAAGAATATGAAGCCAAACAACAAACTGAACTTACTCTATTCATTAAGGTACAAAGTACAATAATTCTGATTGAGGAGAACTCAAAGATTATAGCAGAGGCCCACTCATGTTCTATGTTCCTTATGTTCTGGGTATATAATTTTGAAAACAAAAACCAGAAACATACATATAACCAAATGTGGTAAAGATGTGGTTTGGCTATATTCATTCTTAATGAATATTTTGTTTTCACTACAAAGTGTGGAAATATAAATTTTATTTGATTTTTCCCAAATAGAGCAATATATAAAAATTGTTCTGTGAGATTAAGAGTCACTTATGGTTTGTCTCCCTCCCAATCCCATCTTGTTTCATTGATTCTTCTCGTACCCACTTAAGCCCCCATGTTGCATCACCACTTCCTCATATCAGGGAGATCATATGATAGTTGTCTTTCTCTGCTTGACTTATTTCGCTAAGCATGATATGCTCTAGTTCCATCCATGTTGTCGCAAATGGCAAGATTTCATTTCTTTTGATGGCTGCATAGTATTCCATTGTGTATATATACCACATCTTCTTGATCCATTCATCTGTTGATGGACATCTAGGTTTTTTCCATAGTTTGGCTAGACCTGTACCCCTGGGGATAAAAATATATGTTTATAAAAAATAAAAAATTAAAAAAAATTGTTCTGTGAAGAATTGTAGTGAGCATTGTAGTAAAAATCCTGAACTTCTGCATGTTGATCAGTTAAGCAAACCTTAAAGGATACTACTTTAGCTTTCCATTAAGTTTAATAGATTTAAAAAGTATGTATTCTAAAGATTGAAATTGGACCACTTTCTTATACCAAACACAAAAATAAATTCAAAATGGATTAAAGATCTACATGTGAGACAAGAAACCATAAATGCTAGAGGAGAATATAGTCAGTAACCTCTTTGACATCATCCATAGTAACTTTTTTCTAGATATGTTTCCTGAGGCAAGGAAACAAAAGCAAAAAGAAACTATTGGGACTTCATTAAAAAAAAGCTTCTGCACAGGGAAGGAAACAATCAACAAAACTAAAAGACAACCTTGGGAATAGGAAAAGATATTTGCAAATGACATATCTGATAAAGGATTAGTATCCAAAATATATAAAGAACTTATACAACTCAACAATCAAAAAATTAATAATCTAATTTAAAAATGGGCTGAAGACATGGATAGATATTTTTTCTAAGGAGATATACTGAAGGCCAACAGACACATGGAAAGATGTCAACATCACTCATCATCAGGGAAATATAAATCAAAACTACAATGAGATATCATCTCACACCTGTCGGAATAGCTAAAATCAGCAATACAAGAAACAACAGGTGTTGGCAAGGATGTGAAGAAAGGGGAACCCTCTTGCACTGTTGGTGGGAGTGCAAACTGATGCAGCCAGTTTCCATACTGGAAAACAGTATGGACATTCCTCAAAAAGTTAAAAATAGAATTACCCTACCCGTCCAGCTATCACACTACTAGGTATTTATCCAAAGAATACAAAAATTCTAATTCAAAGTGATACATACATCCCAATGTTTATAGCAGTGTCATAAAAAAGAGCCAAAGTGTCCATCAACTGATGAATGGATAAATATGTGATATATATACAAAATGGAACAGTAACCATAAAAAAAGCATAGATCTTGGCATTTGAAATGACATGGGAGGTGCTAGAAGGTATCATGATAAGTGAAATAAATCAGTCACAGAAAGACAACTACCATATGATTTCACTCATATGTGGAATTCAAGAAACAAAAATGAGCAAAGGAAAAAGAGAGAGAGAAGCAAACCAAGAAACAGATTTTCTTTTTTAAGATTTTATTTATTTGACAGAGAGAGAGATTGCAAGTAGGCAGAGAAGCAGGCGGGGGTGGGGGAGGCTCCCCACCAAGCAGAGCTCCTGATGTGGGGCTCAGTCCCAATACCCTGAGATCAAGACCTGAGCCTAAGGCAGAGGCTTAGCCCACTGAGCCACCCAGGAACCCCAAGAAACATATTCTTAACTATAGAGAACAAACTGATGGTTACCAGAGTGGAAATGGGTGGGTGGGGTGGGTGAAATAGATTATGGGGATTAAGAAGTGCACTTGTGATGAGCACTGGGTGATGTGTGGAAGTGTTGAATCACTATACTGTATGCTTGAAATTAATACCTTGTAGATTAACTAACAAATTTATTTATTTATTTAAAAAATTTTTATTTATTTTTAAAAATTTTTCAGTGTTCCAGAATTTATTGTTAATGCACCATCCCCAGTACTCCATGCAATATGTCCCCTTCACAATGCCTACCACAAAGCTCACCCAACCTCCTACCCACCTCCCTTCCAAAACCCTCAGTTAGTTCCTCAGAGTCCACAGTCTCTCAGGTTTGTCTCCCCCTCTGGTTTCCCCCAACTCCCTTCTTTCCATCCCCCCATGTGTTCCATGTTATTCTTTATGCTCCACAAATAAGTGAAACCACAGGATAACTGACTCTTTCTGCTTGACTTATTTCACTCAGCATCATCTCCTCCAGTCCCGTCCATGTTGATACAAAAGTTGGGTATTCATCTTTTCTGATGGAGGCATAATACTCCATAGTATATATGGAGTACATCTTCAACAGATGAATGGATAACTAACTAAAATTTAATTTAAAAAAATTTTAAAAATCATTATGTTTAGAAAAAAAAATTTTAAAAACCATATAATTTTTGTTGTTGCTTATAATGGCAGTTGGTGTGTGAGGAAAGATATTTTATCAGTACTAAACCTGTCAGTCCAATCAATGAGGACTGTTTGGAATGGGTTTGAGTGCCAGTCAAACTAGCTGATTCCAAAGGTCAGTTTGAAACTTCCTGAAGAAAAGGTGAAAGTTACAGAGCCGAATCCATTCCAGAAAAACCCCATTTAAAATCATAACTACTACCAGAATTCTATGGATGATGGTATACCTATATTTTTGAGGAAGCATTACAAAATAACTGCTTTTTTAATCTATTTTTTCAATAAGCAGTATGAGTATTGTATATCTTTTGGAAATACAGCTGAGCAACTATAAGGAAATAGAATATTTTCATCACTCTCAGTTTCCCACTAACATGCTAACTCCTGAGCGCATAGTAGTCCTGCAGTGAAATTTTGTTGATGAAAGAGTAAATCGATCATTTAATGAATGACACACACTGTGGAAGACATGGATACAAAGTGCAAGTATTAAAATATATTTAACCATTTTAACAATTTTGATGTTCATTTGTTAAATCAGTACAGATGCATTAATTGTTTAGCATGTGCCAATGGCACTAGAAATAAGAGGATGAGAACAATGTGACAGTAGGGTCTGCTGCATGGATCTGTGGCCCAAACAAGGCCATTAGGTCTGAATATTTCCATTTCTTCCATCTGCTCTTCTTCATGTTGGCTTCCTTCCCAGGCAGCCCTTCTGCTCCACTGACCCCCTGGCAGCTCAACTGTAATTATCTGAGTTCTGAGTCTCAGGCAGTCATAAAATTTCTGGAAATCATTCTAATTGGACCAACTTGGGTCATGCTTCTATCCCGGTGATAATCTTTGCAGAGACCAGAGGGATGCCATTATTTAGACTAGTCACTTCAGAGACACACGCTTCTCAGCGGAGTGGGGTGCAGGCCTACTCAAACCACAAAGACTGAGGATAAGTAGACAGATGTTTCCTGTTGGAATTCCAGGGGAAATGTCACCCAGAGAACTGGAAATGAATAAACGCAAAAACAGCAAATTGCCTACTAAAATTTAACTAGGCAAACAGGGTAGGGGAAGTTTCAGGCTGAGGAAAGAGCATATGCTGATCTTTTAACTTAAACGAGCATGCAAAATACCAAGGAATGAATGAAGGCTAGTAATGACCTTGAAAGAGAGCACATAACAGGTACAAGATAACCTGGGTAATTAAGTAGATGTTAAATTGTGTGAAGATTTATTTAGCTCACATGAAGGAGACAGGGGAAGCAAGTAAAGGATTTTTTATTTTGGGTATTTTGTTAATGATATATTTCATAAATTAATTATGTGACTGTATTAGAAAATAAATAGGTTAACTTCTGGAAATAAGTAATTGGTTTTGTCTTTAGAAAAGAGTTGACAGAAAAATAGTATTTCTATCAATCACAGTTCTAAATTAGTATGCAATTTTAAATGTATTTATCAGTACAATGTTTTTGCCATATCATAGGAGACAAAGGAATCTGATTAGATGTTTACAAAGTTAATTGTATTCATTTTCTCCCAGATTTCTAAGAAAAGTATCTTGTAAGTATATCCTTAGATTAAGGAAAATAATATATGTTCTGCCAAATTATTGAGTCTGTGGACAGAATTTGTATTCACATGTAATGCCATTTCTAGAAACTGGTTTTGATATTGGTGGATCATGTTATGAATAAACCATTCAGAAGGAAGACAACAATAACTGATGTGAGAAGCACTGAAAAAGATGCTAAGATCCAGAGGAAAATATTGTTCATAAAATAATGAAGATGCTTGATTTTTCTTTTCATAAGGAAATTGACAATTAAGAACAATAAAAATGCTGTCATTGATTTATTTAATGTGCTGCAAATTGAAGCTTGGGACTCTGTTTAATTATTCAACTTGAGATCCCATGCAGTAGCTCTAATGTTTGCTTTAATGCAAGTATTTTTGGGGAAGGCTAATTATTTAAGCTTTAATATTGATAATGAATAATATAATTTTCTAATTAAAATTATATTGACTTATTCAGTTATATTGTTCATGCTCTTAAATCTTAATAACATCAGTTATAATCTGTGTGGAGATTTACAAGTGACCCAATGGGTAGTTGGAACTTGTAAACAACAGATGTTGCACAGCATCTAACCATATCATTAGCAGAAATTACATGAATTAAAAAAAAATAAAAAGATCTCACCTTGGTGCTTAAACAAATTTTGTTGTGAGTAAAGACTATCATCTAATAATTCAAAATGATGATGATTTATCATATTACCTTTGTCATCATAGTTTACACAAATTATCTAATAAATAGTACACAATATGTTTTAGATGGTGCATAATCAAATAATTATGCTGACTGTGTATGTCTACAAATTCGCAGATGCTTGTATGGGCTTAATATGTAAAAGTTCTTCCTCATCAATTATCAGGCTTTCAGAATCTGTAGGATGTATCTGGCTGATACTCTGAGGTGCTCATTAACACTTTTCATCTAATATTTCTGGTGGACCCCTTCCTGGGCAAATGTTACGTTGAACTTTTATGCTTCTTTGGGCTTTGGTGGAGCCATGTGACTAATTCAGGCCAATACATTGTGAACTGACCAGAGTATTTAATCACTCACTCAGTGGGAGCCCTTTCCAGTATCCGCTGGTTTTCCTGGCCGGCAATCAATAATGTTCAAAATGATGGTTGCCACTGCAGCCCTAGTGCTTGAATAGCAGCAATGAGCCAAAGCTTCCTGTCAGCCTCTGATGGAGACATTGTGTGGATGAAAATGAAAAGTAGCCAAGCCTCTCTGTACTGTTGCAAAAATTAGTACAGAAAGAAGAGCCTTGCCACAAAGAAAAACCTCAAACTCATGCCATTGGGTTAGGGGTTAGCTTGAGAGCAATGTTATCAGAGGCGGGGCTGTGGAGGGAAGAAGACAATTCATGCTAGCTTTTAGACAAAAACAAAACATAATAGAAAAGCCCATGCACTGAGGGCCACTGTACTCTGAAAAGAAAACTGCTTCTCACCTCTAAGAAGCAAGCAGTAAAATTATAAATGAATGCTTTAAGTAATAAGGCCACTTAAAGCTCAGCCTTGTAGGAAGGAGGGCAATATACTTTCCAATCAAGTGTGGCTGAGGAGAGTAATGGCCAAAGAGAAGCCATAGCATAGAGCCAAACCTGACAAAGAACAACAGCATTTGGAGTTCAAGGACAGAAGCACAGCGTCAAATGGGATCAAGTATGTTTAAAAATTTAGAAAATTTCAAATTTTACAAAAACAGTAAAATGCATATAATTTTCATTGCCTAAAGCCATGGGGAAGGAGATTAGAACATTACCCTGTCATTAAACATGTACATAGTTCTTCACTTAGACTTACATGTCTTTTCACTAGGTCAGGTTTTGTTGTTAAAGACATGTTTTCAGCCTTTTGGAAGTTTTGGCATTATGGAAAGAGAGGTGCACATAAGAGTTCTTCCAAGAAATCCAGTGGCTAAGACTTGGACAGAGGAAGAGCCTGGAATGAAAATGTAGAGCCTCAGATTTTTTCACATATCTCCCAGTCAGATGCAAGTGCAAACCACAAACTTGACGTGTTCCAAGGCAGTATTTGTCTGAGCCCAGGAACATCAAGGCTGAGAGGCCTGACGTAAGGGACATGATTCCCAGACGGAGCTGGGCACCTCAAAAAGTGCAGCACCTTCACTTGACATAAGTTATGGCCTTAGGACATGTTGTTGTGTCTTGTAGGCTCTTAAAAATGATCTGGGATTAATTTTTCACAATATCTGAGGACTCAAGTGAGTTCAATAAAAAATGAGAACAGCTGTGAGTAAGAAGACACCTTCTGTATTCCCAAATGAAAATTAACAACTGGCTAGTTTGGTACGTCCATGCCCCACAGGAATTGAACTTCTAAAGCACAAGAAAATACCACCTCTCAGTGAAATATCAACACATTGCACTGAACTCCTAGGATGTACTGAGCTGAGAGTAGACCAAGTACCAAATCTATGATCTAGGGAAGGGAACACAAAATATCATGCAAAGAGTAGGAAGAGCCAAATGAAGTGAGAATCCTGAACAGAAAGCTGACAACTTTGAATAATCAACCAATGAGTCCAGTAAATCAAAAGAGCACAGGAGGACATTCCTCAGAACATAAATATACACTCTGCAACTCAAATCAATTTCTAATTTTACAATTAAATCAATAAATATACAGAAAAAGTGGTAACTGGATAAAAAATATTATAATGCAGCACAGTTAAAACGAATGTAAATATTAAGAACAAAAAAAGAGAATTAAGAGCAATAAGATGATTTATACAAGGAGAAAAGGGAACAGATGATAGACTGGGAATAATAAAATGGGTAGGAAAAATAATTGATCTTGGTAAATGAGTGGTTAAGGTTTCAGGATCCCTTTATAGTCTTAAATGATATTAATGATCTGAAAGGACTTTTATTTATTTGATATATGCCTCTTGATGCTTACTATATTAGGAAACAAAATGGAGATTTAAAACTAATGTATTTATCAATTTATTTAAAAATAAAACGATATATTCAGTGCATGTTGACATAAAGACCTACCTTATTAAAAAATACCTATATTTTTTCTAAGAAACAAGTCAGTGAGCAGAGAGAGTATTGTTATATTTTTGCAAATTATTTTAATGTCTGGCATATCAGCAGACAGCTGATTTCATGTCTGCTTCTGAATACAACTTGTTGTGATGTTATTTTGGTTGAAGCACATGAAAAAAATCTATTTCACATAGATTGTATTTGGAAAGGTGCAGTGATTTAAACCTTTTCAAATAATTGTTGATACTCTCTCTTTTTTTTTTTTTTTTTGGTCACTACACAACAATTTAATGAGTGGTCATTTCTTAAAGGTTAGTAGTTATGTAGAATATGGATCTGCATCAATGAACATTTTGTACTCCTTTATATTAAAATCCACTGCACTGTCTTGCACTTTGAATAGATTTTTTTTCCCCCATGCTCAGATTTGTTACATACTGCATCGATCATTTGGAAAATACTGCCTAACCTCAGATCTTCTAAATAGTTACACAATTCCTCGTACTCTATTAAAACACATACACACACATGAACATCCACTTCTTTTTGAAGTATCTTTGAGTATTGACAAGTGGCCAGAACTGGCCACACATTTTCCAAAATTGTAATTTTTCCCTGAAACTCAAGTTTTATCATCATCAATAAATACAGTCTTTTGTTCCCTTTTGCCAAATATTCATGTTTGAATAATTGTAGTTTGTCTTTCATTCTTTCAAGTCAAAACAGTGTCCTCTGAAAAAAGCATCTAGTTCAATGGCCAGCTCACACAGTTGTATAAATGTTTTTGCTGGAGGTTAACAATTTTATGAGTATGTAATAGAAATGCTTCATGCCTATTTCCTGTCTTCATACAGAATCTTCATGTGTATTTCCTGTCTTCGTACAGAAAACAAATAAGCAAGGGTCAAAGTTTGACAGCATTAGTAACTACTACTGTTCCTCAAGGACAATCTTAACTGAACCTGACATTTTTTTTTCCTTCTTATGGGTGCTTAGCAGTGAACAGTACAATGACAACTTGTATAATTTGATGCCAGTACTCTTAAACACCATCGTTTAAGACAAGTGGTAACTTAATATTATTTGGAAAAGTGGTTTGGACTCACAAACATCTTGACCACCCTCAGTGGTCCACAGACCTACCCAGAACCACCAGGAAGAAGACATCCCATCCCTTCACATGCCTCCTCACCCCACAGCAAAGCAGAGAAGTTAAATGACATAGAAGTTTTATTCATCTTCTACACATAAGTCTCACTAGCATAATCTGTAAGGGGAATTCTGTTTTCTGAGATAAAACAGAAAGCTGGCTTCTGGCATATTGTGGTTAACACCATCCTCAGAGAATTTGTCTTCACCAGCATGGCTACCATCTTATCTCTCTTCTGTGAAGGGCAAAGAATCACAGGAAACTATTGTATTTGTAAGCATGTAAAATGGAGGGTGTGCACATCTTTCCAACCATATTCCACTAAAGAAACTTGGTTCATCCTCATTACTGGAAGAGCTGGAAAACCAGACCTAGCTAAGTAGGAAAATGTCCAAGCAAAAAGAAAGAATGGATATTGAGTGTGTGTGTGTGTGTGTTGGTGGAAGAAGGAAATAGACTGACAATCTCTCATGATTATTTTTGAAGTTTTTTTTTTTTTTAATTTGAAGCTTCCAAATCAATGGAACAATTTATATTTCAGAAATACATCAAAATTAACAGTTAAAAAATATCAGTAAGTTACTGGGGGAAAAGAATCATAGAATCTTATAGGCAGATAAATTATCATTTACCTGTTGAGTTGAAAGAAAAACTAAGGACTCTAGTTTTAGTTACCTTATCTAAGGAAAATGTTTCAGAAAATGCTCTAAATAGCTATAAGGGACTCAAAATAGATACTTTAAGAACAGAGAAAATGAAAGAAAAAAAAGTAGTGACTGATGAAATTTCATTATATAATAAGTTCAATGATAATGTGCTTGGAATTTTGCACTATCAAAGCTATGTAAGATTTGTTGATGCAGAGTATTTATATAGCAAAGGAAAAATAAAATGAAATATAAACAGTACAACATCATTTAAGAAAACTAGTTGTGAAGCAGGAGAAAATGGAATCTTCTCTTAAGGTTAAAAGCTCTTAAACAAGGTAAAAGATCATTTTGTGTAATGACAAAAGACAATTCGTTTGAAGGACACATTCCTCGTAACTGTAAGCACCAACGCACTTAGCATTCCAAACATAAAAGCTGATCTATTAGAAATGCAGGGAGAACTTGATAAAAATAGAATTATACTTAGGGCATGTAATATATCTTTTTCAGATTAGAAAAAAGGTCTAGTAGAAATAAATAAGTGAGAATACATAGGAACTGAGTACTGTAATAAACTCCACTCAAACATAAATACCTTATTTTGCATTCTATGAACATTGAATACATACATTTTATTGGTATCTGAGGAACATTTACAAAATTGATCATGTGCTTGGCTATAAAGGAAGTCTTAAAGTTTCTTTTTTTTTATGTATTTCAAAGGCTACAACCATTGCCACAAGTTCAATAAACTTAGAAATAAATTGCAAAAATATGATATAAGAATTGGAACTACTTCAATATAAGAAACATGTTCATAAGTAATGTTTAGCTTCTGAGGAAATGTTTCTGAAATCACAATCTTCAAGAAAGTCAATGAAAGGGAGTATATACTTAATAACAAAAGTAGACCACTCACTTGAAAATGTTTTAAATGCCTTTATATTCAAAATTGACTGAAAATAATTGGGATAAATCCTCATCTTGTGTTAATCAGCTTTGCTGCATAACAAAGAAGCCTAAAATCTTAGTGACTTACAGCATCAAAGATTTCTCTCTTGCTTATGTTGTATGTGAACTGCACTGGTGGTTCTTCTCCAGGCTATTAGACTGTGACTGGTGACTCAGATTGAAATATAAGTAACTGTGTGGGATGGGTCATTTTCATGGTCCAGGGAAGAGCAATGACCACATTTAAATAATTTACTTGCATTTTTCCATTCAGATATTATTGACCAAACGAATCGCATCGCCAGACCTGATGATATGGCCAGTGATATGCACGTTATTTATCTGGAGGCATTGAAATTAGTTTCATTGAATTTTTGTAAGTAGTGGGAAAAGATGCATGATATGGAAGGATTTGGAGGCAGAGGGGGAGGACGTAAGTTAAAAAACAAATGTTCTGAGTAACCCATTATATGCAATAGTGAAGTACAGGTGCCTGATAGTAAGGCCACTCTGAAGGCAGGTAAGAACATACACTTTGGAGTTTATCTTCCTAACTAAAGGTCAGGTTGAATAGAACGTCTGAGAGGAATCTGGTCCTCATTTAACCACACTTACCAAATACACTTAGATGATGAACAGAAATAAAATTTCTCTTCTTAGAGTCCCTTTATCAAGATATTCTCAGCTGCCACATCAAACGAATCTCATTTCTTAGAAAATATTTTGTTTATTCATTTGATAGAGCGAGCGAGCATGGGGGTAGGGAGTGTAGAGGAAGAGGGAGAAGCAGACTCCCAGCTGAGCAGGGAGCCCAATGCAGGGCTGGATCTCAGGACCATGAGCTCATGACCTGAGCCAAAGGCAGATGCTTAACCAACTGAGCCACCCAACTGCCCCCAAGCCAATCTCATTTAATTCAGGTCTGTACCACTCATGTTTCCAGTAAGTACTGAGTGATCACTGGACTCCAGTCAATGGAGTAAGCTTGAGAGATAGAATGTTGAAAAAAGAAGCCCCGTAGCTGCTATCACAGCATAATTCATATTCTAGATTGATACAAATCAAGCAATTGCAAACAACTTTCAGGAAGGCTCAGGTAGTGCAAATGCACAGGTTCAGAAGTACATTCAGGGACCATACCTCAATTCAAGTGAACCGGTAAGGTTTTCCCAGAAAGAGCTTGTCCAGTCCAAGTCCTAAATAAGAAATATCTACTCTGTGGGTATTGAACATGATACCACAAATATTGTTCGTAAACAAATACTACACTCGAGGTATTTCTCCTTTATTCTAGAATGAGAAATAGCTTGATTTCTAGCCATCAAAAAAAAAAATACAAAATTCTAGAATAAAGTCAAGTGAAGTCAGGATTCTCATTGCAAACAAAGATTCTACTTCAAAGAATGATGGATAAAACTTTCAAAGCCTTTACTTTCACTTTATTGTAAGAATCAAGTGAATGTGTATTGCAAAAATAAGAGAAGAAAATTGGAAGTATGAATTAATTTAGTGAGATGAAAGATATACAAATGGTAAGAGTTTCTAAGATGAAGTAGAAATTAAAGGATGCCTATTAGGGATGAAAATTATTATAGCTACACTAAAATCTTTTGGCTATATTAATTATTTAACAATCTAAAAATCCCATAAGTACATTATATGTTAGGAAATCAGAATTCAATAGTAGAATTTAAATCTGGGCCTAACGTACTAGAGACAAATTAATATTACGGAAATGTCAGTGGCATTTAGTTCAAGTTCCAAGTTCTGCTCCCCTTAGCTGAAGTGTAGGACGAAGAACGAAATAATAAAATAAGTAATTATACGTTCACAGAATGGAATAAGACATTCCACAAGAAGAGGTCAGACAGGAAGGACTGAAAATCAATTGCATATTTTATAGAAGAAATCTTAGGCCCCTGAATTTGGAGATGAAGGGAGTAGTTAAGACAGGAGGAAATAACTCAAAAGCTATATGATAAATACTGTGAATTGTTGAAATTCAGAGACTGAAAACCCTTCAAGCATCTAGATAAAAAGATAATATACACACAGAGAACTATACTTACACATATTAGCAATGTAAGAAGAGGAACTGGGGGCACCTGGGTGGCTCAGTGGCCTAAGCTTCTGCCTTTGACTCAGGTCATGATCTCAGGGTCCTGGGATCGAGACCCACATCGGGCCCTCTACTCAGCAGGGAGCCTGCTTCCTCCTCTCTCTCTGCCTGCCCCTCTGCCTACTTGTGATCTCTTTCTCTCTCTGTCAAATAAGTAAATAAAATCTTAAAAAAAAAATAAAGAAGAAGAGTAACTATAATGTGTCAACTTTTCAGTTTTGAAGAGCACACAGAGGCTGGGACCAAGTGGTCTCATACCAAAGTAAATTAAGGCTGCTGTCAGCAGGACTGCAAGCAGGAACATTGATCTCAAACACAACCTTTCCTGGCCTTGAGGGTCTCAGTCACTGTAACAAGTTGCCAGGGCACTGTTAGGTTTGACTTGGTCAAGCAAGTCTGAGCCAGTCTGTATTCATTATGACCCAAGGAAGGGTGTTTAGAGACCTGCTGATCTTTGGGGGTAATGCCAGCAATCACAAAAAAATAGGCCAACTAGCAACTCTTATCCCCAATGGAAGCAGTCCATGGCTTACTCACTGTATTATACAAGCACAGAACCCAAAGGGGCACAGGCTATTACACTTTGGGATTTGGCATTAAACTTGATGTGATCTGATATAGTCGTTTTGACAGGAGGAAGTGGAGACAATGCCCTATGTGATGTGGCCTCTTCACCACAAAGAAAATGAGCCAAATTTTTGCAGAAGTCACAAGCCTGGCATACAGTGATGGCTTGCATCAGAAACATACAGTTTTTTACTTTGTGCTCGGTCTGTGAGGGGGTATGTTGCTATGTCAGGTGTGACGATGGCTTCAGTGAGCAATTGTGGCACAATGGTCAGCAGGTTGGTTCCAGTTGGTCTTACTTGTATCCCTAGGTGAGCATCCATGCAAGTGATCACAACTTCTCAGGTTTTGGTCCCGCTTATAACCCCAAAGAGGGTATTTGAAACTGCTGGTCCTAGACTTACACATGGGAGACCAGATGTCTGCGACATTGACCACAGCCAGAGTGCTTAGTAATACAAGCTTTTGGGTCTTGAGGAGGGTTCTGTAAGACAAAGGAAAGGACTTCTCTGTCCCATTGTGCTAACTGGCTCTTAGCACAGTCCCATTCCAGAGTTCTCCTCAAGGCTAGATAATGGCTGCCATCCACATGACAACAGCAGTCTTTATCGTCACCACCCCATTAGTTAACCACACCAGGCATTTAGGAGAACCCCTGTGAATCAAGGGCCTCATGGAGCTAATGGTTTCGCTTCAGAAAACCGATCGAGGAATTAAGATTCCCCAAAGATCAAACTGCCACTTTTTCATGTAAAGTTGAGATGATGCTAGATCCAGGTTGTCTATGCTCCTGTATGTAGAATTACCATTTTCCACAAGGACTGTTAGTCCCTTCCCTCATTAGTGATTGAATCAAATTGACTCACTACTAAATGGTCTCAATGAGACCGGGGATCAAATTCCTAAAGCAGGTTAAGACCCGCTTTTTTTTTTTTTAATTATTTTTTATTTTTTTTTATAATTTTTTATTTTTTATAAACATATATTTTTATCCCCAGGGGTACAGGTCTGTGAATCACCAGGTTTACACACTTCACAGCACTCACCAAAGCACACACCCTCCCCAATGTCCATAATCCCACCCCCTTCTCCCAAACCCCCTCCCCCCAGCAACCCTCAGTTTGTTTTGTGAGATTAAGAGTCACTTATGGTTTGTCTCCCTCCCAATCCCATCTTGTTTCATTTATTCTTCTCCTACCCACTTAAAGACCCGCTTTTTTGTTTTTAAGAGGCGTACTTGGGGGCTCCATCCGACAGGTGGCGCTGTTCTACTGGGAAATGGCTTCTCTGAGTTTCCCCGGCAGTTGCAGCGTCAAGGTGGTGATTCCCCTTTCTCCTTCTGAGATTCTCTGTTGCTTCTGCTTCACCAGCCTGGGGGGAACAGAGAACACTTTCTCTATATGCCTACAAGTGGCTGTCCCTGAATCGGAAGCATTCCCTCTTATGCTTAATGGATGCGCAGGGCAACTGTATCAACAACGGTACCAGTTCCTATTACATTCAATGTAGTGTTCAACCAAAGTACTTTCAACATCCTTCCGGGCTCCACAAGACCACTTCAACCTCTCTTCACATTGCGAATCCCCATTCATTACCTTTGAGCACTTTATCCCTGCAAAACTAGACCAGATTGCTTAATATATGCATCCGTTCGGGCTACATGCTATTCATCGCTTGGGAATTTTAGGAGTACAGGGTAAGTGGAGGCCTGGCAGGGGGTGAAGGCAAGAAGTAGGAAGAAAACTGAAATTATCTTAACCTTTGGCCACTTTCTCTCTGCTTTTGCACAGGCCACCCCAGTTCTGCCCTGTGGTCCTCAATGTCTTCAGCTGCTCCTGTTCCCAACACTCCCTTTTTCCTGAGACCTGGTGGGAGGGTGACCAAGGGGCCCAAATGCAATAGAAACTTCAAAGTCTGAGTCCCAGGCTTCTCAGTGTTTCCATGCAGAGCCAGAAGCATGCATGGCTTTCACTGTTCCTGGGATACAGGGAGATTTTGGCTCAATCATCTTTCTTCTAAAAGCAGCTGGTATCAATGCAGAGGAGAGGGAGGGGTCTGTTATGCAGAGGAAGAGAGGGATCAGATGCTACATTTCCTTTCTGATGGAATGACTGGCCTACTTGGTCTCTACCCAGAAATCTTCTTAAGCATTTTGCTCAGCCAAAGCTCTCTATTGAAAATCATTAATAGTTCTTTTTAAAGATAAGGTTATTAATGTATATTGAGAGTAAATTGTTTTATATGTATCTCCTATGTCTTGGTAGGTTGACATTTATATTTATATATTCACTAAAGAAATGGAAATTTTTTTTTCTCTTCTGAAATACTAGGAATTTTAATACTTGGGCATTATAAATCAGTTACATTTGATAAAAGAATATTGGCAGCTTATAACCAATGCAAATATTTTCAACCACTATTTCTAAATAGTTGCCTCTTAAATTATTAAAGTCATTAATTCCAGTCATTAATTTACATGTTCCTATTTATTTTTAAACACATGGCCATTTGTATTTTGGCACTGAAAAATTTCATAAAAGAATTGATTTGATCTGTAATTAAAATGTGTGGGGTTTTTTTGTTGTTGTTGATTTGTTTTTTGTTTTTTTAGCACTGGATCACATCCAAAACAGAATCTCCAACACCTCAAAAATAGTTTTATACCTAGTTTAGAGTTTGACTCATTTTTGAAAGTCTACCTTACATGGAGCGCCTGGGTGGCTCAGTGGGTTAAGCCTCTGTCTTCAGCTCAGGTCATGATTTCAGGTTCCTGGGATAAAGCCCTGCATCAGGCTCTCTCGTCAGTAGGGAGCCTGCTTCTCCTTCTCTCTCTGCCTCCCTCTCTGCCTACTTGGAAGCTCTGTCTGTCAAATAAATAAATACAATATTAAAAAAAAAAAAAAGAAATTCTACTTTTTACTTGCTCAATTTCTCTTTAAAAATAAAGGAACATCTAATGGTACTTCAACAAAAATATAAGCAGTGTGCACTGACTTATTCACAGTAGAAGCTAGTATTAATAGCCCCTATTATCCTGTAGCCTTTTACAGATCTAGCCATGGAAATAAACTTTGAGCAAGTTTCAATTTACATTGTTTGGTAAGTGTTGAACTCAATTATAAAACTTCAGTGCAGAAGCAAAGGCAGTAGCCAACATGCAAAATGAAAATAGCATTGTCAGATTGTAATTTATAGCTAACTTACTCCTAAAAATGCCAGTGATGGTTTATCATTTCAGGATCTCTTTCTCTGCTTCACATTATAACTCACAAGTAGCACAAATGATCAGATTTCCCACCTGTTTTTTTTTTTTTAATAGACATTGGTTTGCAAAGATTATAAGGACTTTAATGAAAGAGGTTATAAAAAAATTAAATATAAATTTTAAAGAAAACTTCAATTGAACTGGGTACTTTGCTCGCGAAGGGAGACACATAAGCAATGAAAAGCCCATGATTGATATCCTCATGCATCTTTCATTTTACTAGGAAGACAATGGAACATAATAAAAAAAGTAAAATATATAAAATGTCACAAAATGAAAAGTGCTATAAAGAAAAAGAAACTCAAAATTCTAGGCGAGGGTAGGTGGGGTTACATGTAAATGGGTAGCCAGAAAGATCCTCAGAGAGAAGGTGATGTTTAAAGAAAGATTAGAAGATGGTCGGTAAGAAGCCATTTAGATCTAGAACAGAGCATTCCAGGAAATGCCAGCTCTCAGAGGTTTTGAGTTGAGCAAATGGCCATGGTGGAGTAAATTAGGCAAAGGGTAGGAGTTGAGATCAGAAAAATAATGGTGTTATTTGCTGTTCACCCAAAAAATTAAAGAAAAAAAGTTAATGCATCTAAGGCATGGCCTGAGTAACTTGAAGCATGTGGTTGCCATACGCAGGGATAAGGAGGATGCTGGGAGGGGGCTGGACAGGAGGCAAAGATCAGGAATTCGGTGCTGAGTTTGCCAAGATTAAAAGATGCCTGTTAGATATTCAAGAGAGTTATCAAGTGCACAGGGAAACAACGTTTGAAGTTCAGAGACAAGGTATAGAGAGAAGATGCATATTTTATTAAATATAGATTTCCATAAACAGATTTTTTTCTACTTTTTGAAGGAGGATTCAGCTCTGAACATTTCACAGAATCACATATATTAGATTATAAAATGTAATATGCATCTCTGGGTATATATGTATATTACACATATATGTAATATATGTGTATTATACATATGTACACATATGTATATTCCATATATATATATATATATAATTTGTTTATGTGTTTTTTGTTAATTTTTGCCTACTAGGAAAATACTATGTAAGTTTTACTGGACTGGAGTGATGATTCATTTTATGTGTCAACCTGGCTAGACTATGGTGCTCAGGTGTTACCACTACAATAGATGTCAATCTGAAGGTATTTTGTAGTTGTGATTAGCATCTACAATCAGTTGACTTTTAAGGAAAGGAAATTACCTTTGATTATGTGGGTGAACTCATCCAATCAGTTGAATGCTCTTGAGCAAACACAGGTTTCACAGACCGAGAAAACATTTTGTCTCAACACCGCAGCATAATAAGTTTGCCAGTTTCCAGCCTGCCATATTTCTGATTCAAATCTACCTCAAATCCTGTCTGGGATTCTAGCCTACGGGTCTGCTCCAAGATTTCAGATTTGTTACCCCTAGAATTGGGTGTGAGATGCTTCCTTAAAATAAATCTTTTTAAGGATAGATCTATATATCCTATTGGTTCTCTTTCTCTGGTATACCCTGACAGATACTGATTTTTATTATTTCTTCTGCTTGATTTCATGCATAACATAAAGCCTGATGCTTAGTATGCATTCAACTTCAATATGTAGTTGAAGAACGCTGGAGTGCTTTTAGGAACTGGAAGGATTTATGATGTTGGAGATGCAAAAAGTCTTACAGTTTCACATTATTATGAGCTCCCAGACTCAGAATAATTCCCCATATCCATCAAGTCCTATACAATATCCAGCACGTGGTGTGTAGTTAATAAATATTTTTGAACACAAAATCTATTATTTAATAAGTTAGTAAGTGAATGATGACTAATCATTCTCTCTCTCTCTCTTTTTTTTTTCTTCTGAGAACATAGCCCATTAAAGGTAGACTGCAAGATTTTGTGTCTAAAAGCCTGGGATAAGTCAGGATCATACAACTATGGATGTAAACAGTAACAACAGGTATTATTCATGGACAACTTTACAAAAACTGTTCATTAAATACATTCACAGTAATGTGAATAATATCACTTACACAATTTATAAAATAAAAGAATTAAAAACTAAAGTGAAAATAAATTTTTCCTTTATAATAAACTACTTATTTAATAATAAATATCATAATAGGTAATTTTAGAGTGAATCCTCTGTTTAGATGTTACATAAATCTGTTGCAAATGTGAGTTGGTATCACTCTATCCTGTTTAGAATATGATTTAGGGGTAATAATAACAAGTTTTGAGAATCACTTAAATAATAAAATTTTTATTTGGTGGGAGGAAAGTGGAGGAGATGGGATAATTGGGTGATGGGCACTAAGGAGGTATTCGAAGTAATGAGCACTGGATGTTCTATGCAACTAATGAATCACTAAATTCTACCTCTGAAACTAATAATACACTATGTGTTAACTAAATTGAATTTAAATAAAAGTTAAAAATAATAAATGACTTTAAAAAATGTTTGTCCACTACATATTCTGCTGCAGTTGAAGAATGACAAAACCCTAGTAACAACATTATACCTATTGAATGTTCTTTTTGCTTTATTTTACTTTTTAACCCAAACAATTATACGTAAGCAACTTTTTCTGACATATATACCCTATTGCTCTATCTTAATTAGGGCTGAGTACCATGTCACTACACACCCTTCACTTTTCAATAACTGATGACTGAACTATTATAAAGGTACTGTGGCTTTTCCAGATAATAACCTGGCACAGCATTAAGTTAACTTCTGTTTGTTAACCCAATCATTCCCAGTCATTAAATGCTTAGTAATTTGCTAAGTGATAATAACAAATGGCACATGAAATCAATTTTAGTATTTAATGCTATATATTCTATAAGTTTCTGATTAAAACAGACATTGATTTATAGCTTTAATTTTTTAATATTGGATCTATATAGCAAAATAAGCAACTTTTCTCATGGTTAATCCCAAACTTTATACAGGTAGATAGCAGAAATTTCTACCTACATTTCTGAGAGAGTAATTTTAGGGGGGTATATTTATAGTCACTTAATTTTATTGACATCTTTTCATTTGCTCCCAATTAATTGTACCATTAACAACAACAAGAAAAGAATTTGGGTTACAGCTTCCAAAAGTAAATATCATTTACAAATATTTTTTGTGCTATAGAGAAATTTTATTTTAGATTTTATAATATTAGATAAAATGAGCTTCACTTTCAAAGTTGGTAATTAGAAATGGCACACATTTCTTTGTGAGCATGTAACAGGTTTCATCGTGATCAGAAAATATAAATAAAGTTGTGATTTTTTTTCTATTTAGGAATTACATACTACATTGTATTTTGCATAATATGGGATACTTGATTAAGCTATACCCTTGATGAAATTTACACCTGATGTGGCAACTCTATTTTGAAAGGAAACAGCTGTTTTCCTAATGTTCCTGTGGTTTTATGAACACAATGTTTCCTTTATGAGACAAAGTGGATTCAAATGAGCTTTCTCAACTCCCTCCAGAAACAAATTTCTCAAATGTTTTGTAACTTACTATTGCTTGATAAATGTTATATTGCAGATTATTCTAGGTGTTATGCCTAGGGCTCCTTAAGTGCTACCATTTGCTTGTTTATTTTCTTCTCAGGCTAGGGAATTGCTTTATGAACTCCAAGTCATAAAGGAGAGCAGCAGAGTGAGAAGGAAGGCATTTGGTATAATACTTCGTTGACTGAAAAGGAAATTGGATTTTACCTTTTACCTTTGGCAAAGGAGGTCACAAATTTTATTGTTAAATGGGCTCAAGTATACTTATTTAATAAGACATGAGCCTAAAATGGAAGCATTCTTTAATCCCAGGCCCCCAGCAAATATGCAATAACATATTTTTCATAGAATTTCCACATTTGGTTACCTAAACTTTTATTATAAGTTTGATAGATTGTTTTCCATATTTGTTTTCAACCTTGCTATATGGATAAAGTACACTTGTTTAAACACAGTAATCCTTATGTGGGAAGTAGAGTTATTTATATTTGACATAAATTCCTGGAAGTGATTTATAAGGCAGCTAAAATATATTAAGTCAGTGTTGAAAGGGGAATGTAGTTAAATATATGTGCACAGTGTTTGTGTTGGCAAGAATTCCAATTCAGTTTTTTTCTGAGCTGCTTATGAATAGTTGTCTGAGCTTTAGAGTAACTGTATGGAAAGTAGAGAACAGAAATTTAAGTCTATAATTGTATAGTACATCGGGCAGCATGCATTTTGAATCTGTATCCCTAAATCTAGTGAAATAGAATTATCTGGTATCAAACCTACTTCTTTTAATGGCTATAAATTCATTATTGCATATGAATTGCCTCTATATTATATATATTATATTATGCACATACTATATTATATTATATTATGCACATATTTTAATTATTATAATTTACTCTAAGTTTTCTAAGATTATATGAAAAACATAAATAAGGTTTAATAGGAAAATGTGAATATGGGAATTTCAGAGTCAATAAATGAAATGAGCATTATCTATATATACAGATATATATATATATAGTTAGATACAGATATAGATTTATAGATATACCTAAAATTGAAATAGATAAATAAATAACTAATAACTAATAACTAACAGTGCCTAGTTCTTAGTTCTTAATGACTTCATGATAAATCATTACACATACTGGTTTTTTCTTCTTCAAGAGAGTATGAGAAGGAAGTTTAAATGCGAACATAAATGTTTGGAAGCTCTGAATTTCCATAAATAAAACAGTGGTGAATGTAAATACACTTTTTAATGAAAGTCACATGCCGGATCATGTAAAGTTATTTGCCCTCTATAGAGAATTGAAGTCTGCCTAGATTGCATTTCTCACATGCTTTTAACCCATGAATTACTTGTGGCATCCTTTTCTTCAATAACTACATGACAGTTACCAGGAACTCACAGACCTGGGAAGTCAGACACATTCTCTATCAGTAGCACTCCATGAACCTCTACTTCAGCTTGTAGATTTTCCAATCACTCTAGAAACCCTTGGAAGAGAATTTGCTTACATGTGCTTCCATCAGAATCCATCCCACACTTGTTTGTCTACTGTTTTGTGGGTTCTAATTCTTCTCCGGTTCTACAGCTATCCTATTCCCCTGGTAAGGCTTTACCTTACCACCCCCTCTTTATCAAACACCTAAAAAAGTATGTTCCTAATGCATGGCTGTTGTGGGTAACAGGCTTTATTGCAAGTTTGGGTTTACCCAGTGGTAGTTCCGCACACCTTAGCAAAGGACACCATTCAAAATTGGAATCTCTACCTAGAAATATCTCTGCTGCTCTTTGACACAAGAAATATCTCACGGGTCTCATGGGGGCTGGCATTCATTTCTTACAATAACCTTTCTCAGTTCCCCTCTCTCTCTATGTAAACTCTCTTTCTCTAAATTCTTCTCTCTGATTCAATGCCCTGAAACCCTATTTCTTGAAGCCCACTTTTGGGAAACACTACATTTTTATTAATTTCTTTGTTTCCCACTTATATAATGTTTGGGAGTATCTGCTTGTTTTTATCAAAAAGTGCTTGTCTTACTAAAAGTAGTATTGTCTTCTTACAGATATCAATGAAAACCATATAGTTCCTGTTATACTTATTTATTATGGATTCGTGATTTAATATAATTTAAAAAATCAAGTGCTAGAACTAATATGCATAAGATTCTTGTTTACAAATAAAAAGCAACTATAAAATGTTAAAAAAATCTCTATGATAGCATTCACTAAAACATCAATAGCAATACGTGTTAGCTGATGTTCATGACAATAAATTTAAGTAAAATAGGATATTTTGCATAGTATTTTGCAAACTTAGCTACTTATATCTTTTGTTCATATCAGCAATGGTATTTCTTTTAAAGTTCTTTCATACAGTCCCCATGTGGCCAGAAGATGGATTTTTCCACACACACCAGCAGGGTGTCCAAAAATTCAACTCAATTCTGACATTATCTATCTGACAGTGGCATTAGTTCCACAGGTGGTATCAGTCCTACAAGACTGTCCCCCACCCCAGCTTGCCACTTCAGACTCTAGTCACAAGCCTCAGGCTATTATCTGTGCCTTTGAAAGAGCATTTACAGACTGGATGTTCCAACAACTACCTCCTTGGGTTCGATTGATTTGTTATATAGCAGCTCATGGAACTCAGGTACATGCTGATGTAGGATTAAAGGATATGATAAAGGACATATGAATCAATAGCCAAATGAAGAAATACACAGGGCAATGTCCCAAACAATGGAGTGTGGGTCCTGGCTTTGCAGCAGCGAGAGTGCTCTGGTTTCCCAAGCATAGAAACTCTCCAAGAAGGACCAAAAACTTGTCCTCTTGGGCTTTTTGGAGACTTCATTACATAGTCATGATTGGCTAAATGATTGGCCGTTGGTTGATTAAACCCTTATCACCTCTCCCTACCCCAGAGGTTAAGGGGTGGGACTGATGTTCCAACCCTTTAATTTTAAGGTTGGTCCTCCTGGCAACCGGTCCCTGACTTCTGGATGGGGTTTAAAAAGCACTCTCAACAATAATAAGACACTGTTCACTTTTATGGCTCTGAAGCATTTTCAAGAACCGTGGGTAAAGACCAAATATATCTGAAAAATATGTATTTCTTACAAATCATTATGTCACAGTATTACTTTGGATAAACAACTGACAGATTCAAAGTCACAGCAAATTTTTTTATGTTATATCATACATGAATCTAGATATTAATATCAATAACCAAGATTTTGTAATCCTCTAAAAGTAAGTTGTCTTTAATTCACAAAATGACTCTGAGCAGTGCATAGTTACTTTTTTATTTGGGGGATGGGGTGGGACTTTTAATTTTCCTCTCTGTAACCCTAGGTCAAATATTCTCGAAAGGCATACCCACACCTCCAAATCTATTTAAGTTCTCTCTGTATTCCAGATACCATCTATTTCAGCATGGGATACATACAGTGTGTCTCATTATGTGGTCAGTGGGCATGTAATGGGAAGAGACCACGATGGCTGAACTCCTATGTGTATTACATATATAAAAATATTTTTTCATTGATTGATGTAGGGATCAATCACCCACAATGGAATTTTAAAAATAGACTTTATTTAAGATTTACAGAAAAATTGAGAATACAGTACAAAGAGTTCCCATCTACACCATACCCAGTTTTGCCTATTATTAACATCTTCCATTAACGTGGTATATATGCTACAAATAATAAATCAGTGTGGATACATTCACATTAACTGAAGTCCACACTTTTTTCTTTTTTAAGTTTTTAAATTCCAGTTAGTTAAAATATAGTGCAATATTAATTTCAGGTATAGAATTTAGTGATTCGTCACTTGCATACAACCCCAGTGCTCCTCCTAACAAGTACTCTCTTTAATTCCCATCACCCATCTCACCCTCTCCTCCCCCCACCACCCCTCCCGCAACCCTCAGTTCGTTCTCTATAGTTAAGAGTCTGTTTTATAGTTTGCTTGTGTCTCCTTTTTTCCATTTAGATTTCCATTCTAGTACTATTTTTCTCTTTATAAAATGCATTTGAATTCCAAGGACTTACACTTATTTAAATTAAAATGTCATTAATTTCTAACTAAGGTGTTGCTTATTTAGAAGTAAATGTATTTTGAAGTAAATATATTTTAACCACATAGATTTTTCTCAGAAATATTATGATAACACAACATCAACATTTTGCGTTTAAATATGATTTAGAAATGACCAAAACAGATTTTTCAGACTCTGAAAGACAGACAGAAAATGTAAAAGGCATCCTGAGAACTGCTGTGGAATTTATTTTGAATTCTCTCAAAAAGCTATTTTAAAGTGCTTCTATCTATCAAAAAGAACTAGTCCAAAAAATACTGCCATTTATAGAAAGGTCTCATTTTCTTCCTCTTAACACATTAGATAAAATAATAATTGAGTTCTATTTAGGTAAACATATTCAATAGTGAAATATATCTGTATGAGCTGATTAGAAAAAAAAAGTACATTTTGAGGTCCATAAATTTTCAGTTATTTTCTGAAACTGTAACAGAGATTAGTATGGACTGTGGACTAAATGCGTTTTTCCTTCAAAATCCTTATATTGAAGCCCTAATAGCCATCTGGAGGAGGTGCCTCTGGTAGATGATGAAGTCATGAGTGTGGGGCCTTCTGAATGGGATTAGTGCCTTTATAAGAAGACACAGGAGAGAGACCATTTCTCTGCCTGACTGATGGAGCATGAAGGAGTCTGTCTGCAAACCAGGAAGCAGGTCTTCCCTGCTAACAGTATCAGCAGCATCTTTATCTTGCGCATCTCAGCTTCTGGGACTACAAAAATAAATTGTCGTTAAGCAATCTAGTCTGTGGTATTTGTTATAGGAACCCAAACTAAGAGGGCATGAAAAAATATATTATTTTTGAAGTGGTACTTTTCTAGTTTATTCTTCCATTAGGTATGTGAGGAAATTTGAAACAGTTCCCCTGAAATTTGTTTACTATCAAGGGAGAAAGTCTGTAGCCTCATACGAATATTTTTAAAAGCAAAATGAGGACACTGCTGTGATGTGCTGGGCAAGTGCCCATCCAAAGTAATTAGAATTTCACTTTTTTAAAACTTGTTGGTAAAGTGAATGTGATTAATTTAGGTATTGTTAGTCATAAGCCTGCTGATCAGGGAAGATAGCTTTCTTAACCCATGGTTGGGTATATTGTAACTTTAATTATATACTTGAACTGGCATATTTTACTCTGCATTTAAATTTCAATGTATTAAAGTGATTTTCTAAGAAGAGTAAAGGCATTTGTCTTCCCTCTCAGCTAAATAAGACAACAAACTTCTCAACTGTTGTCCAAGGTAATATCATGTCCAGCTCTGTAATCTGAGAAGTTTTCTCACTCTTGGCTGATACAAGCATCATTTCACATTAGGAGCTTAATTGCTTGCTACAAGTATCATTGAAGACAGAAAATATGTATATATTTTTTAAACTGGAAATGTACAAGGAATATTTATTGAAAGTTCTCTTAAAAGGAATGCGAAGTTGTGAGACGCAGAGAGACCAGGACAATGTGGCCGCCATATTAACAGTGCTAATTAAAGAAGATCGTTGGTCGAAAAAGTGGGGAGTAAGCATCACCCCCCTTACACTTTTCCTTTTTTGTTGTTTGCTTTTAAAATTTTTCTTGTTTCTGGTTTTGTTCTGTCTTAATGTGAGGTCATATCTGTAGAAAATGCAAAAACATGTGTGTGCAGGAAAAAATTAATCTAAACTACAACTTATAGAACATCACCCACTGGGGCACCTGGGTGGCTCAGTGGGTTAGGCCTCTGCCTTCAGTGCGGGTCATGATCCCAGGGTACTGGGATCGAGCCCCGCATCGGGCTCTCTGCTTGGCGGGGAGCCTGCTTCCTCCTCTCTCTCTGCCTGCCTCTCTGCCTACTTGTGATCTCTCTGTCCAATAAATAAATAAAAATCTTCAAAAACAAAAAAAGAACATCACCCACTATAAGGTAGACTGTGGCCAGTCCCCGGTAGGTATCATGGTCCCAGTTCCAGTCATGTGTCACACTTTCCTTTTCAGAAGTATCTGTAATCCTAACATTTGTGACGTCCATTTCCTTGCTCCTCTTTATAGTTTTGTTTCCTCTGTTTGGGAACCTAATATAAATTTAATAATAATATGTGTTATCAGGGCACCTGGGTGGCATAGTCAGTTAAGTCTCTGACTCACTTTTGGCTCAGGTCCTGATCTCAGTGTGTGAGACCAGCCCCACATTAGGCTCCAAGGTCAGCATGGAGTCTGCTTGAGATTCTCTCTCCCTCTGCCCCCCCACTCATACTCACTCTCTCTTTCAAATAACTAAATAAATTTTTAAAAAATTAATAATGTAAGTTATCTTCTGTATCTTCATTGTTCAAAAATTTTTGAGAAAATTCGTTGTGTGATTGCATGCAAAATATTTTCATCTTTGTTGTCTGAATATGCCCACAATGTTTGAAAATGAAGTTTGGTTACATACTATGCTGTTGATGAATATAATATATACATACATATATGTATACATATATTTTCTATATGTATGATTATGCTGTAGATAGATGTATATACACACATAGATACATACACCTGTGTGTGTGTGTGTGTGTTTAGGTGTGTTTAGGTGTGTAGGTTTAGGAAGTGGCTCTCCTGGGATCTCTTTCCCTCCAGGAAGGAAAGCAGATGACATAGTCTTATCTTCATGTAGATAATAGAAGTTCCGAAACACAAATAAATGATTTCACTCAGAGATGAATCCTTTTGTATGGGATGCTTTTGGCCAGTTGTCTCTAGTATAGAATTGCTTATCTGAACCTAGTGTCTGTGGATTTATAAAGCGTAGTACCTGGGAAAATTGATAGAACTCTGTAAATATCTGGATATAAGATAAAAATGTTTCATGACATAAACTGCTTCCTTCTGAGAGATGCCTGCTGAGCTCATTTAGAGATCTCATCTTTCATTCTCACAATCAAAATGGGTCTGATGGAGAGAATATCTGGGGAATTGTGTGGATTCTTCTGGATCTCTCTCTACTTCTCCTGGGCCTCTCGATTGCTTGTATCCTAGAAATTATTTGTCAAATGTATTATTGGGTAAGATCTTAGATTTGTGTGAGTCTAACTGCCACAATCCTACTTGTTATGTTATCTCAAAAGTCGACTTTGCTGCTGGGTCTGCACATGTCCATTCCAGTTGTCATAGTGTTAGCTGACAATGGCTGATGATGGCATACTGCTCTGAAAAATTGTCCTTGGCTGGTGAAAGCCACTTTGCCAGGAGATACCGGATGCCATTGTATTGTATAGCTACCCTAACGCCTCTCACTCCCTGTATTCTCTTGTAATTCTACATATGAAGCCTTATAAGCTCCCTTCTTTCTTCCTCCAACTCTTCCCCTAATGATTAAGTAGATTAAATTATCTTTTCAGATTATGTCCTTTCTTCTTTCCCTCTTCACCCAGCTTCTCATGCCTTTTTCTCTAAATCAGTCTTTGCTTAGGTTTTTAAAGTAGATTCACAAGCAGATGGTATTACTTTGGTAATTAAGAATCATAGGGAATTGTATGACAACAGTTAGTCATAGGAATTGGTAAATGGTTTTTATTTTTCATTATAAGTATAATGCTACTATACATTCCTTATTTGTGCATTTTGCTAATTTTCCTATCAATGTTTTTATTATTTTGTATGAGGTCTGCATATAATTAAGGCTTTCCTTACCATGCTATCCATCTCAGAGACAGCTCGTCCTTCTTTACTTCCAGTGACTGATTTTTTTTTTTAAAGATTTTATTTATTTATTTGACAGAGACCACAAGTAGGCAGAGAGGCAGGCAGAGAGAGAGAGGAGGAAGCAGGCTCCCTGCTGAGCAGAGAGCCCGATGCGGGACTCGATCCCAGGACCCTGAGATCATGACCCGAGCTGAAGGCAGCGGCGTAACCCACTGAGCCACCCAGGCGCCCCACGACTGATTTTTAATATGTTACATTTCTTCCTTTTTCTTCTCTTTGTTTTTTTTTTTTACCATACATAAACATGTTTAAGTTTGAATTTACAGAGGAAATAACCATCAATATCCCTGTGCTCCCGTATACCCCCCCCCCTTCCTTACAGTTAGGCTGATCGTGGATTTGTTCTGGTTAATGGAATTAGCCAAACTATCATGTATCACTTACAGTTGCTTCACTGGGAGCAAAGTCCTCTCATATGATAGAACCACACAAAGCAAGAAGCCCAGGCAGCAGCCCAGGACATCCCGACTTCCACGTGAGTGTTACCTGAGTGAGAAGCCAGCAAGAAAACACAGTCTTTCCGCTGTGCTGAGATTTGAGGAGTGGAGAGTTAAGCAGGTAGCTTCTCACTCAGGTTAAAGGTGAATTATCACAGCCTTTGAGAAAAGGCAATGGTTATGAGATTTAGTAGCATAGATTCTTATAATTCCCACCATATGATGTTATGATCTATGTACAACATGGAAATGCATATAAGAACATTTATTACAGCCCTACTTGTAGTGATATAATGGAAACAAAATGAATGTGTATCAGTTTTTTAAATATGTGTTAATATTGTCAACTGTAGAATATTATGTACAACCATTAAAGTAATGAATTTGATCTGTAAAAGCTGAATGGGAGAAATTTAAGGCACAGGAAAACATACAACAAAGAGTATCATGTACCTATAGCTACGTAAGTAACGACATGCATTTGTGACTATGGGATCACACAAAAAGGAACAGGATTCTCCGGTGATGGGTATGTGTAAGTCCATTTGAGCTGCTATCATAAAATACCACAGACTTAAAACAACAGGAACTTATTTCTCACAGGTGTGGAGCCTAGAGGTCCTGGATCAGGGTGGGACCGTGGTCAGATGAGGGCCCTCTTCTGGGTGTCAGACTTCTTGTTCTATCCTCGGGTAGCAAAAGTGGCTAGGGAGCTCTGCCAGATCTCTTTCCTAAGAACATAATCACATTCATGAGCCTCACCCTCATGATCCAAGCACCTCCCAAAGGCCTCACCTCTAAAATCCCACTGGGGGTGAGGATTTCAACATATGTATTTTGGGAGAACACAAGAATTCACACCATAGCAAATATTATCTAATAAAATATATAACATCTGTCCGCTGCTTCTTGAATGATATCTTCCTGTATGTTGACCATTTAAAAATAAATTTGCCAATTGATTTGATTCTTTATCTAGGATATACACTGAGTTGTCATCTATGTTATTGGGTGCCTATGATGTTGGAATAGAACTGTACATGATGGTGAAACATTCTGGAGAGACCATAAATGAATTCTTACAAATCATCAAGTGGTGATATGTCCTATGAACAAAAATATGGTAGGGCAATGGGTAAGAAGTCCTTGATGGACTGTGTTTCCCTGGTCAGGGAAAGTCTCAGTAATAATATGAGTTTAGCAGAGAATTGAAGGTAGAGATGAGGTAACCACAGACTTTGTTGAGAAAGAAAATATCAGGTGGCAAGAATCAGAAATTCAAAGGTCCTTTGTTAAAAGATTACTTGGCCACTATGGCTGCAGCACTCTGAGCCATGGGAAGATTGGAATTGTAGGAGGTATAAGAGATTATGGGGTGTTGTAGATGAGACCAGGCTTTTGAAGTCATTTTAAGGACATTGTATCTTAAATCTTATTCTCATAGGAAACCACTGAAGGTTTGATTGAAGAAGATATATGATCTCACATATTTTAAATAGGTCATTTTGGTTGCTGTAGTTATAAAATACAGAGAAGCAAATGTGAAAACACAACACAAGGAGAAATATTTGCAATAATAAGAAGGGATGTGATAGAGACTCGTATCAAGGTGGTAGCATTGATGGTGCTGAGCACTGAGGAGAAATTAGTTCACTTCTGGATGTATTTTGAAGGTGGACATTATATAATGCTGATATATTGCATATGGGTTGATGGATTAATATAGGAACTAACGCTTATAACAAGGATTTGTAGACTGCCTATACCATGAACTAACAGGGAAATCTTGTGAAAAATACCAATTTTGGAATGAACGTAGGAGTTTTGTGGTTATTTATGTAAAATTTAAGATGCATATTAGAGGTGAGAACTATTGGACTATTAAGTCAGGATGGAGTCAGTGAAAGGAGATATAGAGATGATTTTGAAAGTCATACAGTGGATCATAAAGGAATGAGTGTAAGAGATAAAAAGAGGGTAAATGACTGTATCCTGGGGCATTTCTGTGTTTAGAAATTGGGGAGGTGAGGACACACCATTCCATTGTCTACACAGATACTCATACTGAGGGTATTATAGACATAAGGATTACTCATTGCATAGGTGAATTTCTGATACTTCCTTGTAATACTCTTAAACTATTAGAGAAATATTTCTTTATAAGTTCTAATTGTTCTTCTAACCATCCTTCACTTTTTTTTTTTTTTTTTTTTTGCTAGGGATTAGTGATTGTCTTTTTAAATTATTTTCCACCCTTAAAATACTTGGCCCAATGCCTAATATTTAAGAAGGTTTTTATCAACATTTGTTGAATGGGACTTCTGGATATTTTGCTCCAGCCTGAGTTAAAAGTTACAGTGTTAATGAGTCAAGAAATCCTGGATTATATGAAATATCTGGAATTTGAACACGGAATGTAGAGACAAATGAGTAGTTCTTTGAATGCTATGAAATCATCAGATTCAAATAAGAAAAATAATAAAGTTGTCACTGAGAATATCACCATTTGGTGTGAGTCTCACACTAGTTGCCAAAGCAAAACAGAAGGATTTCCTAGGCCATCATTCAACTCTTTTTTTTTTTTTTTTTTAAAGCAGCAGCAGTTTATTCTAATGTTAATAAACATTCATGAAGAAAACATTTACTAGACTGTAAAAAAACTAGCAAAGTTTGTTTTATAAATACTCAAGCAATATATCCAAATGTGCAAAGCATTTGCTTACTTTGCTACAACCAATTTATTTTATTTATTTTTTTTTTTTGCAAATGGGAGCACAAGGTACACCAATTCCTACCTGACCACAATGACTTTTGAAATGATCCACAAACAGAAGATCGTATACAATCTCTCTAAATGGATACTGATTTTTCCTCAGCATTTTTTAAAGTCTTAATAGGCTATTAGTTTAGAAAAATGGGAATCATATTTTTGGATAATTTACATATGTGGAATTATTTCTGTGAGAAGAGAAACATGAATATTATAAATCTGTTATCTTGACTGAGAGAGACAAAAAAAATTCTTCTATTATTAGGACTTAGTGTTTTATCTCTGTTGTGTTATTTCTACAAAGCTTTTATAAAACTTAATAGTGCATTTTACACACTGAAGCAATTGTTCTTTATTAGACTACAATGTTTTACCGATGTTGTAGGTTAATTGTGTCAATGTTTCAACTTAAGAACTATAATTAATATGACCCTTTGATTTCCCTGTGGGCACAGGTGTTCCTGAATATAACGATGAAATGCTGTGACTAGTTTTATAATTGAGAGGCAAATTTCATAATAATGAAATGTTCAGAAACTATGAATAGAATAACAATTACTTGGTGAAAAAGATAATATTTATTATAGCAGAGAAAGGACTATAATACTGTCATAGCCATTGTTGAATCTAATAGAAGATACAAGTTTCATTTGAATTTAAGCGTATGCAAGAATATTAAAGGACAAATATCTTTAAAAACTCTTCACAGGAACATGGGAAAATAATGAAATGAATCTAAGCTGAATGATATCCTTTTCAAAATAAAAAAATAAAAGTAAAACGAAGGGAACATATCAATTGTGCAAATTATTTTCTAATTTGCATGCAGGTAGTTGCTTGGTGCTTCCTCAAACATTGAATGAGAATTTAAAGATTTCAGATACTGTAAAAATACAGAAAATCAAGATGTTCCTAAAGCATAAATGTGATTCCAATAAATGTTAGAAGAAAAGATATCCAAAACAAATTTCATAAAAATAAATACAGGCTACTCTTGAATTAATTTCCATCTATCAAAAAGAGGTAAACACTTTTCCAAATAGGTTCTTTGTTATTTTTTGTGTTGATGGGTGAGGTGGAGTCTTATTTCTTCCTCTAATTTCTTCTTCATCTAACTTTAATTTAGAATAATACACACATAGGCTCACAAGATTTTTTCAGCAAAATAGTCTTAATTCTAATGTAAAATAAGCTACAAATTGGCAACAGTTCCTTAGAATATTTACCATACCCATAGTTTATAGGGCTGTTTTTAAAATTCTGTAGGCCAGAGATTGTTTATTATTATTACTTTTAAAGATTATTTATTTATTTATTTATTTGACAGACAGAGATCACAAGTAGGCAGAGAGAGAGGAAGGGAGCGAGGAAGGGAAGCGGACTCCCCGCTGAGCAGAGATCCCCATGCGGGGCTCCATCCCACTACCCTGGGATCATGACCTGAGCCAAAGGCAGAGGCTTTAACCCACTGAGCCACCCAGGTGCCCCTATTATTATTACTTTTAATTTATGAGTGTGTGTGTGTGTGTGTGTGTTGGGGGGGCGACTAACAGAGAGGTGATTGGTGCACATTGTTTTTCCTCTGCCTCCACCTAAAATCTCAGTCTCTTAGGGAAGGTACTGTTCCTCTTCTGCAATGCCCTGCTGGAAACGAGAATTGAAACATTCTGCATTAGGCTAAGATTCCTAGAGCTGTGTGCTGGCTCTCAGCATCCTGTCTTAATTTGGTGAAATGTCCTTGTATTTGGAAGTTATATTTCATCAATTGTTCCTTGGATCTATAATGTTTTTAATCAAAGGCAATTGGAGCACCCTAAAGGGAAAGGAATCACCCAGGAAGCCTAAATGTGTGAGTGAGAACATTCTAAGGAAAATGTCCAAGTTCAATGTACCATTTACTGTCACACACTCAGAGCTTGTTTCTCAGTGAATTTTTCAGGAAATAGCTGATCCTCAAAAAAAAAAAAAAAAAAATCCTATGTAAACTAAGTAGAATGAGAATAGAGCAGCTTGAGACTTCTATAGATAATGCCAATATTTAATAACCTATATTATAGGAATAAAGAAACGAAAAAAAAGTGGGAAATAACAGAATTTTCTTGTACTACAAAATGAAATAGAAGAAAAAATTGAACAAATACATTTAGGAGACAATCACAAAGAAGTTCTTAAAATAAGACCCCAATATAGGATCTCAAGAAAGTCATTTGTCTCTAAAGCCAAGACCAAGTTCCAGCAGTCTTTCAAAGAAGGGAGGCATGCATCGAGAGAGAGTCTTTGCAAGGAACCAGGTGATTTTGAGGGACAAAGCTTCCCTATCCTCGAATTTCATGTCTGTTGAAATAGACATGCCCCTCTTCCTCCCCCACCACCTTCTAGGACGCAGGAGGTACTCTTATATGTCTTAAATTTTGCTTTTTGTTTATTGCTTTTTTTTTTCCCCCTGAGTCTTCAAGGTCCATTTTGAAAGCATGTGTTCAGTACACACTGTAAGTGCTGAACTCTGTTTTGGGGATTTTCCTCTGTTGGTGTGGTAAAATACAACTCGCCAGGCAGCTGCTATTCCACTCCTGAGGAACTTCAGGAACCTGTGCTATACATGTCCTTGCAGGAGCCCTTTTCTTCCAAGGCATCCTGAGCTATGTTTATGGAAAAACATGATTGTTTCATACAAATGCACTTTGTGCAGTTTATTAGTTTTTCCAGAATATTTTATTGCAAAGCTGGGGTGTGAAATCAGTACTGCAATGGCATAGAGAAGTTTCGTTTAAGCATGGTCCATGGATGATATATATTTGCACAGTGTTCTGTCATTTTTTAAAAAAAAGGACCGAGTTTTCACAAAATAAATTGAACTGACTTCATTGTATTTGGGAAGGAAATAGGAGTACCGCTTATGATTCTTTTATTTTTAGAATTTTTAAAGATTTTATTTATTTATTTGAGAGATAGAATGAGAGGGAGCGTGAGTGCATGTTCACGAGTTGGGCTGAGGGTAAACACTTTACCTACTGAGCCACCCAGGTGCCCCTGTGATTCTTTTAACATGGAAGTATAGAGTATGCAAAGGATAATTCTTTGACATGGAATATGATAATAATTGTTTTTCTGAAATAAATCATTTAGATCTTCTAAGACACTGTCTTGAAAAGTGGGAATAGTTTGCTAATGCTTGCTTTCTAATTAAAAAAAATATATATATTATCAACCTGCTTTTGTAAAAGAAAACCTGCAATAACTTATTTCAAATGTTATTGAATATTTTTACTAAACTATTATGGGCAAAGGAATGTATACATATATTTGGAAAATTTTATTTTTTTAAAGATTTTATTTATTTATTTGGACACACAGAAAGAGAGATCACAGGCAGGGGGAGTGGCAGGCAGAGGCAGAGGAGAAAGCAGACTCCCCACTGGGCAGGGAACCCCATGCAAGACTCCATCCCAGGACCCTGGGATCATGACCTAAACCAAAGTCATACACCCCTGAACATTTCATATTTAATAATGACTAGGAGAAAGAACTGTTATGATGAAGGAAAAGAAACTATTAAGATTAAAATATGGCTGTCAGAAATCTTGTTCTGACCTATCTGAGGAAATAAGGAGTATCTCCAGGCACACAGACTCACATAAACATTATTTTACACTTGGCATATGATATCTAGATTATTAATGGATAATATCTATTAGAATATATAAGGCCTTGTAGCAAAACTCAGATGAGGTATATTTTGAATAATTTTATTTTATTTTTGCATTATTTTAATTAAAATTTTTAACTGAAAATGTGCAGACATCTCATTATATTTAAAGATAGAACCTCTGCTTTATTGTAAAATAATAAATGTCATTCCAGATACTTTATGTATGTCTGACAAAGGTAGTTTTTAAGCCACCAAAGGGGATGGACAGAGCTTAAATATTTAAAGTCCTCTTTATATCAATGAAATTTATATTCTCAGAGATATTATGAAATTTAAGAGAATTGGATTCATGAAACACACCCAGACATAAACACATGCACACACACAAACACACCCAGACACAAACATATATATGCAAATAAAGTATGTTCAGAACTTTCTTTGGAAAAAATAATCAATAATCAATATTCAATAAAAAGAATAAATTATAATTAACTTATTAGAAGTTATCCATTTTTCTTTTCTCTATGTCCTGTATGTGTACCCACATAGATCTATATGCTTCTGCATATACTCACATACTGTTGAAATAATAATTATTTCAACAGTATGTGAGTATAAAATAAGAACTCAAAGTTGATTTCCCTGATAATGTCAGACCAGTCTTTTCATTGTGATTCAATGACTGAACACCTCTGCTTCGTAAGTTATCCACTTCAAGCACTATCTGTTGATGTTTTTCTGCAAAAGATACACAACTTCTCTCAAACAGAACTACTAGGAAGTATGTTCTGCTTCACTGCCAACGATTGTGGCATTATTTTTAGCTCTTTTATTAGTTACATCGAGGTCTTTAAATATTGGGAGCAAAATTGTCTGTACCAATCCTTCAATTTTAAACAAAATGTCACTTGTTCAGACTATGGAAGATGAAGAAATTTGTGCCTTTGCTTTTGCTGGTCTTTGCAGTATTGTCTTCCAGCATCTGCACACCATATTTTTGTACATCTTTAAGTAAAAATTATTTAGAATTATGACACTTACATCGTTTTCTAAAATGTTTTCTCTAGTGGCTGGTGACATGATTGAAAAACCAAGAACTAGTTTTTGTAATATGATGCCATGTAAGGTACAGCCAGGGAATATAGGATTAGGACTGAATGATCAGTGGGTTAAAGCCTCTGCCTTCGGCTCAGGTCATGATCTCAGAGATCTGGGATTCAGCCCTCCTGCTGAGCAGAGAGCCTGCTTCCTCCTCTCTCTCTGCCCGCCTCTCTGCCTACTTGTAATCTCTGTCTGTCAAATAAATAAATAAAATCTTAAAAAAATAAAAATAGATATGATTTTATGCCACTCAACTTATCTCACCTGATGGAGAGTATCAATAATGAAAATGGGGAGTCAGTGGGAGACAGAAATCACAAATGTCATAAGGAGCAAAAAAAGAGAGATTGCAGTTAGTTCAATATACAGGTATAGTTTTAGCTATAGGTTATTTGCAGATTCCCTTTCTCAATTTAAGGCTCTTCCCTTATGTTTTTACTCGGTTACTCCTTTTATTACTAAAGAAGGCTGAATTTTCAGCGCCAAATGGTTTTCCATTTTCAGTCTGTTGATCAGGTGAACTACATTAACTGCTTTTTTTGAATGATAAACCAACACTGCATTTTAGGCTTAAACCAATCTGTTCATGTATATTATCTTTTTTGATATATGACTAAGTTTTATTCACTAATACTGTGGTGATGATGTTTCTTTCTATATTCATTAAGGACATCAATGAGTAGCTTTCTTGATGTGCAATATCTTGTTTGATATTAGTTTCAGATAATATTTACTTCACAAAACAACTTGAGAAATGTGATTTTCTCTTCTAATATCTTAATCATTTGGTGTAGAGTTAGTATTAGTTCTTTAAACATTTGGTAGAGTTCACCAGTGAAGTTGTTTGGCCAGTACTTTTTGTTTTTCTTTTTTGGACTAGAAAAATATCTAAAATAAGGTTATACTAATGGAGGAATTACAAAGATAGTATAGAGTTCCGGTAGACTCTCATTCAACTTCTCTTCAAGCTGAAATCTTACATAACTAGGGTGAATTCTCAACACTAAGAAATTAATTGCAGTGTAGTACAATGAACAATACTACAGACTTTATTCAGCTTCAACTCTCCCTCCCCCAATATCTTTTTTTTTTTTCCAACACCCAATCCAGGATACCATATTCCTTTTAGATTTTGTGTTTCCTAGTATTATATAGTCTGTGACACTTCCTCAAGTCTTTGTCTTTCTTGACCTTAAACTTTTGAAGAGAATTAGTCTTGCATTTTGTAGAAAGCTCCCTTAGCAGGGATTCTGCCCTCAGTTCCCATGCGGGTGTTTCCACACCACCAAGCAATTCTCAAATATCAGCTGGATAGCCTACAATTACACTCAATTCTATCAATATCTACGTGGAGACAGCAGCATCAGATCCCACAGGTTAATGACTCAGTCCCGCAAGACTGCCCCCTCCTCCCAGTTCAAAGGCCAATCTCAAGTCTGTGTTATCATCTGTGCTTCTGACCCACCAGTTATAGATTGCAGGTTCTATCAACCTCCTCCTCAAGTATGACTAATTAACCAGAGAGACCTACAGAACAAAGAGAAACATTTTAATTGTTAGATCACCAATTTATTATAAAAGGATGTAACTCCGGAACAACCAGATGGAACAGATGCACAAGACAAAGTGTACAGAAAGGGGCTTAGGGCTGCCTTGCCCTCTCTAGGCATGCCGCTCTCCTTGAATCTACCAGTGTTCACTAGCTGGGAGCTGTCTGAATACTGGCCTTTTGGGGATTTGTGGAGGTGTCATTATGCAAGGATGATTGATTGAATCATTGACTACAGGCAATTGACTTGAATCTCCATCCCCTTTTCTCTGGCCAGAGATCAGGGTTGGGACATCAAGTTCCGACTTCTAATCACATGGTTGGTTCCAGGGGTACTTTCCAAAAGGCACCTCATTAAATAACAGAATACACTTCTTTATTGCTTTTATCACTTAGAAAACTCTAAAGGTTTTAAGAGCTCTGTGCCAGAAACAAAGACAAAGACCAAATACATATTTCTTATTATAAATCACAATATCACCTCCATATTGCGAGTTTGTGTGATATTTACTGGTGGTTAGACTGATTTTATGTGTATTTGAGAAACCAGTTTAGAGGTTATTGTTTCATATCAAAGGATATGGGATATAAATATTTTTTCTATTATTGATTATTTTTCATCAGTTGAAGCTGGGTCTTCCAGGTTTCTCCACTATAAAATTACTGTTTTTCCCTTACAATATTCCTTCAAAATGAGCCACTAATTATAGCCCACACTCACGCTGAGAACTGGGATATAAAATTCCACCTCTTAGAGGGAGAAGTCAAAGAATGTGGGGTTGTGTGTTAACAATTATAGAGATTAATGAGGGTTTTGGGGAGATACTTTAAAAAATCTCCATTTTCTCCTAAAGGTTCACCATTAATTTCAGCCTTCCCGAGTGGATTTTCTCTGCAGCATTTATTATTCAGATGCTCTAATGGCAATTTTCTATTTTTCTCATTCCTTCCACATTTTTAGGTTGGAATTCTTTTAAATGGATGAGCTGGCTTTTTTTCCTCCCTTACTAAATTATTTATTCAAACATTTGTTTATATTGTCATGAACCTATGGATATATATTTTATTTTTGGGGCTATAATTCCATATTACTATTATTATTATTTTTTTTTATCTTAAATTTTCAAGTTTAAGCCTTGGGGAGCTTTTTGAATTTGGTTCCTTTTGACCTTATTATAGATCTTTTCAAAAATATATATATATTTTTTTTTCCATGACCTTACTTTTTGTATCCTCAAGAAAATACATTTTGCCTTTTGCTGCCTCCTTCTAGAGATAATAATTTCTCCAAGGACCCCTGGTTGCTTTTAATGGGGGATAATATTTAGAAACCAGTATCTATGTGTGTTAGATGTGTTCTTTGATCCTAAAACACTGCTTCTTCTGAGCTCTCCAGACAGTGCTATGAAATATAAGCATGAAGACGAAGCCATGTATACACACATAAGTATTTTTATCTGTGTGTATGTATATATATTTTCTACATGGATATGCATGTGTGATATAGAAGTAATTCAAATGTGTATATATGTATGTATATGTATGTGTAAGTCAATGTGTGTGTGTGTATTTACATTTTTAAATATACACATATTTAAAACTGAACTTACATTTCTGTCTCTAATCTAGCATATAGGATCTTGTGGGTAATTTTTAATAACAACTATAATTTATTTATTAGATATCATATTATTAGATTTCCTATGAATTCCTGATTGAGCTTTGGTAATAATTGCTTTTCAAGAAGTTTTCCCTTTAATTTAAAATTATCAGGTTTAATGGCATAATGTTCTTCATAATATTACCTGTAGTATCCTTTAATATTTGTAAAGTTTGAAATTATGTCCTCTTTTTCACTTCTAGAATTGGAAATCTGTATCTTTGTTTTTCCCATGATTATGGCTAGAGGTTTATCACTTTTATTGATATTTTAAAGGGCTATCTTTAGTTCATTAATTATTTCTGCTGTTTATCTCTTTTGTTTCATTAATTTCTGCCTGTTTGTGTTTAATTCACTTTCTTTTACCATGACTATCTAACTGGAAGTAAATATCATTGATTTGAAGTTTTTTCTTTCAATATAAATATTTCATGCTTTAAATTTTCCTCCAAACACTGTTAGCTATATCTCACACATTTTTATTTATTTATTTTCTAAAGATTTTATTTATTTGACAGACAGAGATCACGAGTAGGCAGAGAGACAGGCAGAGATAAAGGAAGTGAAGTAGGTTCCCCGCTGAGCAGAGAGCCTGATGCAGGACTCAATCCCAAAACCCTGGTATCAAGATCGGAGCCAAAGGCAGAAGCTTTAACTCACTGAGCCACCCAGGTGTCCCCCTCACACATTTTAATATATAATGCTTTCATTTTCACTAATATCAAAATGTTTTATGATTTCATTCTCTTCTATTTGTAGATTATTTGGAAGTGTGCTGTTTTATTTCTGAATAGATAGACATTGTCCGGATCCATTTTTGATAATGATTTCTTGCTTATTTTTATTTTTATTATTTTAAATATATTATTTTCATTTCTATCCCACAATATGATCTGTCTTGTTTACTCAGTCATGTACACTTAATAATTTTTTTTGTTTTTTCTTATCTGTGAAGTCTCACTTAGCATACTGCCTTTCACCCTTAGTTTCATTGAAGTATGATTGACAAATACAAGTCATGTAAATTTAAAGTGTACTAATATGTGAACAGTCAGAAAAACACAGAATAAACAACAAAGACATCTTTAATCTACCCACAATTCAATCTATTCAAAGAATATGAGTGAAGAGTAAAGACCTTTTATTGTTAATTGAAGTATAATTGACATTCCATGCTATTTAGTTTTAGGTTTTAGGTGTACAACATAGTGATTTGACATTATGCAATGCATACTGCAATAAGTGTATTTATCATCTGTCTCCATACATAGTTAAGACATTTAAACTCACTCAAATTTTAGCATCTTTCCTTAGACATAACCTGTGTTAACTGGTGAGTTTTATCCCGGAACTTTTTTCTATTATACATCAATTACCAAATATTTAGATACAAAGATATCTCTTCCATACATTTATTTCTTATAGTCTATCATACTGCAAACAATTATTTATTTCTAAATAATTTTTATAATTTTATAATTATATAATTTTATATAATTTTATATAATTATACATATAGTTATATGTATAATTATATAAAATTATATAACTTTATAATTTTAAATAATATTTACTGAATACTATCACATTCCAGGAATTGTTATAGGCAACTGGAATACATCAGTAAACACACACACACACACACACACACACACACGTACATTCAAACTTTTTCTTAGAAAGCTAATATTTTAGTGGTGAAATATAGAAATAAATCCCAATATAAAAATTTTTGAATGGATATAACTGTTAGAATGTGAAAAATGCTATAAAAATAAATCAGGATAAGGAGAAACACAGAACTGAGAATACATCTTTTGTTTTGAAATTGTGATTTACTTATTTTACATATTTTTTAAGTAATACTTTTTATTTTATTCAATTCTATCAATTTTTCAACTTATCTTTTTTGGGGATTATTATTAATTTTCTACCTCATTTTTTTTTTTTACTTAATTTTTAAGTTCTTTATAGGAAAGCTTAGATAACTTATTTTGCAGTTTTTTAAATACTGTAGATGAATATAGTTTAATATTATGTATTTCCCTGAGTGGCAATTTAGCTAAATCCTATTAATGTTCCTGAGCAATGTTCTTTTTGTTGTTTATCTTACATGTCTTTAATTTCTCTTTAGCATTAGTCATTTGGAAATATATTTTTAACATACTAAGTATAAATGTGTTTGTGTATCTGTAAATGCTATTTTTTTCATTATAATTCTGATTATATTGCTTTGTGGTTAGTGATTGTGACAGGTGCAAAATTTGCTTTTGGAAAGTATAGACTTCTTCTTAAAAGTATATCTTAAAAAAGAACTTCTTAACTGTCTCTCAAATACTCTTTATCTTCTTACTATTTTTGTAATTTATTGATTCCCAAGGGGTGTGATTCATCTTCCATAGTACTCTGTTAATACTATTTTAAGTTTACTCGGATTTGGTTTTGTGTACCTGGAGGTGGGTTGTGTTGTTAATAAAAATTCACAGGAACTGTATCTTATTGATGGACTGCAAACTTTATGATAAGAAATACTATTCTTTGTCCCTTTTCATATCAGTTGTGTTGAATTATATTTTATTTGATGTTTATATTAATACAGGGGTTTTTTTGGTGTTTGTTTTACTTTTGTTTTGTTTTGTTTTGTTTTGCCTGTTATAACCTTTCTCATCATTTGTTTTAAGACATCCCCAAGGTCAGGGCATCTGGGTGGCTCAGTTGGTTAAGCATCCAACTCTTGATTTCTGCTCAGGTCATGTGAGATGGGGCCCTACACAGGGTCCTGCTCTCAGTGTGGCTTGAGACGCTCTTCTTCTACCTTTCCTCCCATCCATGTTCACTCTTCCTCTTTCTCTCTCAAATAAACAAAATAAATCCTAAAAAAAAAAAAAATCTCCCAGGTGTTTTATTTAAACTATTACCATCTTTTGGCAAGTATCAATATGTTTGCCTTACTACACGACGTCTGAAATCATCTCCGTTTAGTACATGTGTGGTCCTGGGCAACATGACGAGTTTTTATATGCCTCAGCTTCCTCATGGGGAGTTATGAGCGTTAAATAATTTAATATATGTAAAACTTTAATAATATTATTTTAGGCTGAAAACATTGGAAACCAAGAGTCATATTTTTAATATTTAAAAAATATTTTATATTTTAATTGGTCCACATTTCATCATTCAACATTTTAAAATAGATTAATTTATACTTAAAATTTCTATTTCTCTGGAAGTTAAACCGAATTTGTAATACAAAAAAATAAAGCTGTATTTACTTTCCTTTTCCTATCAGAGTGTCATGAGCTATAGATCCTCTGAAAAGGAAGAAACCCTATCTTACTTTTATTTTTCTTCTGTATATGAAAGTTTCAGGCTGCAAGCACATAATCTGAAAGCATGAAAAGGCATTGTGGGGACTGTTTAAATCATTTATACAAACTCCAAAGGGACTAGTCTTGTGAAGCGTAGAAAATGTGTCACCACATAATTTTTTATAGTAAGAACTCTACTTCTTGTTTTCCAGAATTGTTATATTTACTCTGAAAATAAGTCTGTCTTTAAAATGAGCCTTGGGATCTTGGACTTGAAAGGAGGTAGGAAGGAGGCTTGATTCTCTGCTTCTAGGCACTGAGTCTGTACTTGAATAAATACTTTACAAATACTTACCATTTACTGCCATAGATGCTGCGACACCTGTGGCTTTTTCACCTTCATACCATCCACAACTTCCAGAGGTACAAAGTCTTTTACTCACCACCACCAATTCTAATCCCATGAGTTCAACCCTTAAAAAATCTGGGATGTATTTAAGAAAGTGTTATGCTTCTCTAAGTATGCCATTGAAACACACATCCACAGAGAGTTTTTAAAATGAAAAAAAAAAAAAATAGAATATCATAGCCATATTAGTCTGAAATGTGTTTGATTTTTCCTGTAAATATTTTGAAATTCTTCCAAGTCAATCTTCCTCCATTGAGGATCCATAACATTCTTTTAATTTTTTAATGGTTACATGGACTTCAGTAATATTTTAAACATATCCCTTTACCTTATTAGTTTCCAACTTTTATAATAATAGTACTTTAATTAATGCACATATGAATTTCACTTTACTTCTGTAAGATAGAGTCCTCAAGATATAATTAGTACCTTAAAGGTGTATATAATCTTTGTTGAATTATCTTCTAAATATGCAGTGGTAATTTATATCTTACAAGAGAATAGCAAAATTCCTCTTTTTGATAACTTTTGCAAGCATTGAAAGCACAAAGCTTCCATATAAAGTCCAATGTCCAAGACAGTGTTACTTAATAAACCTAGTAGGTTATGCCACTTAAAGTTCATAAATGATTTTTCAATTAGCTTTACTTCATCAATCACCTCTGGAAGCTATGTATCACAATCACTCATTATGTTGGGTTTTATTACCTTATCTTTGTAGTTTAAGAGTTTTGCTTTATATATTATACTATATTATCTTTGGTTCATTAAGATTTATAGCTGATCTGCCTTTCTCAGAGTGTGGGGATTTCTTTAGCAAAAACACTCCTGGGATTTTCTTTAAAGGCTGCTGTCCCTTCATTCCACTTTATTGGTTATTTGTTTTACCAACCTCACAAATTTATTTGCATTTTTCTGAGTATATTTGACTATCCTATGCCCTTTTCACTTTTCCTTACCTTTGAGTTGATGTGTTTCTATTATAAAATATGTATTTTTTTTTCTTTAATCTGATTTAAGTGTTTGTTATTTGATAGACAAATTCAATCCAACTTTCACGTTGGGTTTTATTCCTTTACTTTTGTTATGACTGAATAAGCTCGTCCTTTGCCTCAGCTCCACTGTCTAGGCCAGGAAGCAGTGACTATCCCAAGCTACATTACCCCTAAGTGTGATATTTCTCCTAACAATGCTAAACTTCTTTGCCCAGGTTTATCACATTATACTTACATATTCTAGTTACTTCCTGAAGATATCAAGCCTTTTTACATATCCTTTATCACCTACAGTCTCTCCCTTATAATGTTTTATACATTGCCTTATCTTGCCATCCATTCTCTTCCCCTCCCTAGCAAACCATCAGCTCTCCATCTTGAATTCCCTTTGTGTTTGATAAAACTGTCTCTCAAACCTTTTGTAAAAATATCGCTTCCACCTACTTTCTCTAAATGGTATCTTGATATTCTCTAAGGGAACCCGTGTAGAGAGCACGTCTCCATCATACTCCACATACTTGAAGGACAGAAGTTGGAACCTGAGGATAAAAACTCCTGCTCTTTTACAGCTTTTATTATTCAATGATACAGTCTTCTTTCTATCTCAAATTTACCTACAGAAGTCCTTTTATTCTTATACATTATAGGTAATTTGATTATTAACCTTGTCATCCAATCCACTCCAATTTCTGTCAAAACTTGGAAAGTATCAGAATTCATTGCATTCTCCATTTAACACTTCAGAGTCTCCATTTCTTGACATTTTCACCCTCGCTTTGTTCATTTATTCTCACAGTCGTGTCTTAGACTACAACTCTCCTTCAGATAACTTAGGGATATGTTAGGTAAGACAAAATGGACATAAAATATATCTGGGCCCAAAGAAAGTTGCAGGAAATGTGACAAGCATAAGATAAAAGTATAAAATAATTAAGATTCGAGTTTTTATAGATTTGTTTAACTAAAATAGATAAAGCAATTCTTCAAATTTGTGTCATGATTTATGTAACAAACTTGTACATTTTGACTAAGAACAATTACTTCTAAAAATACTTATTATAACTATCTCATGCATCAACTTCTGTCTCCTATTTTTCCAGCCTCCTAGCTCTTGTAAACTTACTTGTGTAATTACTGAACTCCAGTGTGTCTTCCAATGAATTGACTGTGCTGATCCACTATCCACACAGCCCTTCTAAAGTCACTTTCCTCCAGTTTAAACTCACTTGTCTATCGTTGCTGCCATAGTCCATTTTTAAGTTGCTTCCTTCAAAATACATATAATCCCTGTCTCTGTCTCTTTCTCCATCCTAAATACCTAGGAACACTTCAGTGCCAGATGATGATAAATACATTCTATTTTCTGTGTTTGATCTAAAAAGAAATAAATTTTAAAAGTGTCCCATGCTAGCTCTGCTTTAAGAGGAACTGCACAAACCACAAATCCACATACCCCAGCTCAGCAGTTTTAATTGGATGGCCTAGTAAGTTATGTTTTGATTTTCTGGGATAACAATATTGAATTTTCTCTTCTCTTGTCAAACCCCCTACTCCTCCAAATCAAGTGTGTGGATGTATTCAGTTTATCAACAGGAAAACATTCTCTCTGACCCTGTAAAGACTTTGGTTCCTTCTACAGACCTTCTTTCCACCCTTAGTGTCAATTTTCTATTCCAGCAGATAATTTCTAACCACTTTTTTCAACCTTATTCTTCTCCATGCATTCCCTTCTCTGTAAGGGAATTATCAACCATCTTCCTGCCAAGTACCAAAACCTAGGAACCATAGATATTTGTGATCATTCTCTCATGCCCCAAATACAATCTCACTAAATCTAATTTAATAAAACTATTAAAAGTTATTGTAAATATAGTCAAGATTGCAACTCTTCCATTACTATCTACCTAGATCAAGGTATCATTATTTATTTCTTGGAAAACCAAAAGTCACCATCTACTCTTACTTTCTACAATCCAGCAAAACAGATGGGGTGACCTCCTCAAAAGATAAGTGACAGTATAATATTCTCATGCTTAAAATTTGCCAATGGCTTCTCACTTTAATTAGGAGAACCTTTCAATTCCTTTCATTTTCTAATAGATTCTGTAGGTTTTTAAGTACTTTTTATCTTTCTGATGTCATCTCCTACTAAGTTTAGTTTTATTTTTTATATAAAAATGATCCTTTTTCCTGCTTTGATCATGCACAGAAATTCAATAATCCCAGAAAAATCAGACATAAGTTCAAATTTATTGCTTGCTTTTTTGTCTTGAATGTTTTCTTCCCAGTTCTTTTTATAGATATTCACTCCCCATGATTTGGGTTTCAGATCAAATACTACCTCATTAATGAGACCTTTCAAAGCTATTCAAGCTAAAGCAACCTCCTCCCTCTACCCTAGGAATTATCTATCACATTACGATATTTTATTTCCCCCAAACAACACTTCCAAATTTTAAGTGTTTTCATTTGTTTGTATTTTTTAAAAGATTTTATTTATTAATTTGACAGACAGACAGACAGAGAGCACAAGCAAGCACAAGTAGGCAGAGAAGCAGACAGAGGAGGAGGGAGAAGCAGACTGTCTGCTAAGCAGGGAGCCTGATGCAGGGCTTGATCCCAGGACCCTGGGATCATGACCTGAACTGAAGGCAGGCCACTTAACTGACTGAGCCACCCAGGCACTCCTTAAGTATTTTCATTTGTAAGTAACTTGTGTCACCTCTTAAAAATATGCTTTAGGGGATTCTGGGTGGCTTAGTCAGTTGAGTGTCAGGCTCTTGGTTTAGGCTCAGATCATGCTTTCAGTGTCTTTAGATGGAGCCCTGGTCTGGTTCCATGCTTAGCAGGGAGTCTGTTTGGGGATTTCTCTCCCTCTCTTTCTGCCCCTACCCCGGCTCACATGTGCACTTTCTATCTTAAATAAATAAATAAATCTCAAAAAAAGTATATCAGGGGTTTTCCATCACAGTATCCTTAGAACCTAGAATGCCCTAGTGGAAAAAAAATGAATAAATATTAATCTCATTAACCTGAACCCATGCAACCACATAAAAGAAAAAAAGAAATCTAACAAGCAGAGCATCACAGATACAGTCAATAGAATATGAGAAAATGTTTGCCTTGGAATGTCTGGGAAAAGTTACTTGCTTTCCTAAAATAAAATCAGGAGAGGCATGGCTCTATGACATGCTATCCTTTGAGGTGCCACAGCCCATCTGCAGACAAAGAGTAGTTTCCCTGTTGAGATTATCCAGGCATTGAGCTGTAAAGATTTCAAGTTTCAGTGTATCAGCCATTAATTTGCCACTCTGTAGACACTCTCCTTCCAGAATTCCTTCCAGAATTTCAAAATAGTGTTTCCGTTAATGCTTAAGCTTCTTTTAATTTTCTTTATATTTAAGCTTCTTTTAGTTGGTGTTTTGGTTACTAGCAACTAAAAACATCATAGCAAATATGAAATTTTTTATCTGCTTCCCTTCACAGAAAAACCTCTTTAAAAAAGTTGCAATGCTCTATTATCTCCAATTTCTCACTTTAGTTCACTTTTAGCACACTGTAATCTTGTTAGCACTTCATTACTCCAGAAGTCTACATATTGCATGGCCCTCAATGATCTCTATGTTACCAATTTCAATGAAGAATATTGTATTCCTATTTCATTCCACATTCCAGAACTTTGAAGCACAGATGGCTATCTTCTCCTTCTTTTCATCCTTGATTTCCTTGGGAATTCGGTGAACATTTCAGCTCAGTCTCCGGTACTGGATGTTTTTTCTCCCTAAATTTAGAAGCCCCCTATGTCTAGTTTTTGTACCTTTTATAAAAAATTTCTAGCTCTCCTTTTTTTAAATCCCTTTCCATGACTTGAAATAATACTTTATGTTCTTGACTTCAAATACATATCTGAAATTTCTATTGGGAAATCTTCTTGCTTGTGAGGTCAATTTGGATATTTAATAGGATCACAAATTTACTAAGTCTAAAACCTAACTCTATTGCAGCCTCTTGAACCAAATCTGTTTTTGTGCCTGAGTCTCTAGTAAAAGGAAGTTCCATATGTTGGGCTATAAGAAAGGAAGGAAGGAAGGAAAATAGAAAGAAAGAAAACAGTGCACCATTTATTGACCATCTTTGATATATACACCCTACTTTTCAATCTAAGAGCAAGCCCTTCTAATATTAGGTCACTATCACAAGTGTCCCCTCTGCTTTGCTTCATCTTCTCTGTCGACATTTTTGTTCAATCCCCATAATCTCTTACCTGAAAAGTCAATGCCATGATGATTGCTGATTTGACTGAAAGTTGAACTGTGATTCAAGAACAAATTATGTAGGTTAACAAAATACATGATGTAACTGAGCACCAAAATTAATCTGGGTGAAAGATACTCTTGTGCTCATGAGTTGAAACTGGAAAATATGAATCCCATGGCACTTTTTAACGACAGAAGCTGGACATAATGAACAGGTAAGATAAAATTAAAAAAATAAAAAAGGGCAAGAGTCAATCCCATGGCAGGTCACAGTGAGATACATTTATAAAGAAACAGGTATGAATAAGCAGGTCTTAGATAGTAAGAAATACATAGGGAACAGAAGAAAGGCCAAGCCAATCAATAGTAGAAGAGGAATGGGAAAAGTAAGTAAAGAAATAATCTGTGATAAAGCAACACAATATGTGAGAGAGAGTGAAAAAGAGAGAGAAACTGCTCCACCCAAAATAGTTTCAATAGATCCACTTCTTTGTGAACTTAGTGCTTTATCAATTGAATGTTTTATTTGTAGGTAAAAGATACTAATTATTACATCTTTTTCTCACTGTATCTCTGACACAACGTCAAAAGGTATGCTAAACATATCCATATTTGCTGCCATGTCCCTCCCATATGCTAATCCAACTTCTAAACCCTTTGCCCATCACCACTTAGAAGGTACCACTACTAAATGTTTAATTAGAGATATTATAGGTAGCATTAATTAGCTGGATATTTTAAATCACTAGCATATAATTATATATCTTCATTTAAAATCAAATAATATGCAAATGAAGTAGTTTCAATTCATCATCTTAGAATCTCTTAATATCATTAAACTAACACAAATGAAGATAATCTCAGTTTAAGACTTAGTCTCGTATGTCACATGGTTGTATGTGTGTGCATTTGTATATGTGCCAAATTCATATGTGTTGTAACCAAGACAATTGTTGGGCTAAATTTAGGTATGTGAAAGCTGTGAATATTTGAATTTAAATTTTGCCAAGGTGATTGCTATAATCTCAATAGCCATATTTTAAAAATATTTCCCCATGGCTATACTTTAGTAGAGTAAGATAGGGTAGCTCTTAAAGAAGTTGTTGGTATATTAAAGGGTATATGTCTTTTAAAATAATTTTTATTGTATGTTTCCTTTCTGTATGGTTTATAGAGCATACAACAGACATTTTTAAAAATTTTTATTTACTTTTTAAATTTCTTTTCAGTGTTCCAAAATTCATTGTATATGCACCACACTCAGTACTCCATGCAATACTTGCCCTCCATAATACCCACCACCAAGCTCACCCAACCTCCCACCTCCTCCAAAACCCTCAGATTGTTTCTCAGAGTCCACAGTCTCTCATGGTTCATCTCCCCCTCCAATTTCCCCCAACTCCCTTCTCCTCTCTGCCTCCCCATGTCCTCCATGTTATTCCTTATGCTCCACAAATAAGTGAAATCATATGATAATTGACTGTCTCTGCTTGATTTACTTCACTCAGCTTAATCTCTTCCAGTCCCATCCATGTTGATACAAAAGTTGGATGTTCATGCTTTCTGATTGAGGCATAATACTCCATAGTATATATGGACCGCATCTTCCTTATCCATTTGTCCATTGAAGGACATCTTGATTCTTTCAACAGTTTGGCGACTGTGGCCATTGCTGCTATGAACATTAGGGTACAGATGGCCTTCTTTTTACTACATCTGTATCTTTGGGGTAAATACTCAGTAGTGCAATTGCAGGGTCATAGGGAAGCTCTATATTTAATTTTGTAAGGAATCTCCACACTGTTTTCCAAAGTGGCTCCCCTTTCTCCGCATCCTCTCCAACACATGTTGCTTACTGTCTTGTTAATTTTGGTCATTCAAACCGGTGTAAGGTGGTATCTCAATGTAGTTTTGATTTGAAACTACCTGATGGCTGGTGATGATGAACACTTTTTCATGTGTCTGTTAGCCATTTGTATGTCTTCATTGGAGAAGTGTCTGTTCATGTCTTCTGCCCATTTTTTCACATGATTATCTGTTTTGTGAATGTTTTGTTTGAGGAGTCTTTATAGATCCTGGATATCAGCCCTTTGTCTGCAGTGTCATTTGTGAATATCTTCTCCCATACTGTGGGTTGCCTTTTTGTTTTGTTGACTGTTTCCTTTGCTGTGCAGAGCTTTTGATCTTGATGAAGTCCCCAAAATTCATTTTTGCTTTTTTTCCTTTGCCTTTGGAGACATATCTTAAAAGAAGTTGCTGTGGTTGATGTTGAAGAGGGTACTGCCTATGTTCTCCTCTAGGATTCTGATGGATTCCTGCCTCATGTTGAGGTCTTCTATCCATTTTGAGTTTATCTTTGTGTATGGTGTAAGAGAATGGTTGAGTTTCATTCTTCTACACATAGCTGTCCAATTTTCCCAGCACCATTTATTGAAGAGATTGTCTTTTTTCCACTGTATATTTTTTCATGTTGTCAAAGATTATTTGACCATAGAGTTGAAGGGCCATATCTGGGCTCTACTCTGTTCCACTGGTTTATGTGTCTGTTTTTATGCCAATACCATGCTACGACAGACTTTTTTTTTTAAAAGATACTGTGGACTGACCAGGACACTAGAGTGGCTCAATTGATTGAAAATGTGACTCTTGATTTTGGCCGAGGTCATGACTTCAGGATTGTGAGAGCGAGCATATGAATCGGGCTTTGTGCTGAGCAAGGAGCCTGCTTGAACCCTTTCCTTCTACCCTTCTCTTGCTCTCTCTCTCTCTCTCTCTCTCTTAAAAGAGAGAGAGAGAGAGAGAGAGAGAGAGAGATACTGTGAACTCACTTAAGAAACATATTCAGAAATATATTCATGTTGTAGAGGCCCATTAAGAAAAAGTGACTTCCAGTTTCTGACCCAGCATATAAAAAGCTTGGGAGTCATTATTTCAAACAGTAATAAAAATCTTGAAGACACTGAATATCAACAGCTTTTCTCACACCTGTCAGAAAACTGGAGGTCACAGGAAAAACAGCTAAACCCAAAGTTGGAGGGACAGACACTGTGAACCACAGCTTACTAGAGCAGAGACCCATGAGCAGAAACTCCCATGGAAATCAGGACTGGGGTAAAAACCTGAATTTGTCATTCTAGAATTGCTGTAGATTCAGGGCAAAGATCTGAGAGCTAGCCTTTCCCTAGAGGGGTCAACTCTAGAAAGAGTTCCCCAGATTTGTGTGAGTTTTACCTCTAGGACCCCTACATGGTTCTCATAGTGAAGGTCAGTGGAAAATTCCTCATTTTTTGAAGGGAGAGAGAAAAGCAGCTACTCTGATATAGGCCCAGACTCTGTTCTTAGCAAGCCTGCCCCAAAGAGAAACTGTTTTCTCATAACCTGACCTAAAGGGTTTGATCAGAATATTAACAGCTTGGGTGTGCAAGCCTAGCCCCTTCCAGCTACCCTGTCTTCAGCAGGGATATGGGCAGGGGGATGGAGGCATGGGAAACCCTGTGGGAGTCCACAAAACAGGCTCAGTAAAAGACTGAAACCTAGTCATAGAAATAGTGAATTTTCCCCCTTCCAAAACACCTTAAAACCACATCAGTAAAGGCCTGTTAACCAGAGTTCCTTTTACCTAGTACATCATGTAGAGCTAACAAGAGTAAATAACAAGGCATAGTGAGAGACAAAAAACATAGTTCAAAAAGATAACAATCATCAAAACCATACTTAGACATGGCTAAAATGTTGATCAAACCAGGAATTCAATAACCATGCTTAATTTGTTAAGGGCTATAATGGAAAAATCAGACCATGCAAGAACATGTGTAATGCCAAAAAAAAAAAAAAAAGATGGAAATTTTAAGATGGCATCAAAAAGAAATGATAGAAATAATACATTGTAGGAGAAATGAAGAAATGTTCTGATGAGTTCATTATTAGACTGAGCACTGCTGAGGGAGGAGTCTGAGTTTCACGTGATGTTAATAGGAGCTCCCAAACTAAAAAAAAACCAAAACCAAAACCAAACCAAACCAAACAAAACAAAAAACAAAGAAAAATACCAGGAAAAGAGAAAAAAGGAATACAGAAACAGATATCCAAGAACAATGCGTGGGGTGAGTACAAAATATGTACCATATGATAATACTAACACCAGAAAGGGAAGAAAGAGAAAAGAAATAAAAAAATGTTTTGAAGCTGTAATGATTGAGAATTTAAAAAATTCATGGCACCAACAAAAATAAACAGAGATTATCATAATGGGTCAAAAATAAGACCCAACTCCATGTTGTCTATAAGAAGCCCACTTTAAATATGAAGACATATTCATGCTAACACTAAGTCAAAACAAAGTTGGAATCTTTATACTTATTTCAGACAAAGTGAATGTCAGAGCAAGGAAAATTAGCAGGAAGAGGGCATTACACAATGAGAAAGGTGCCAATTCCCCAAGAAGAAATGGCAATTCACAATGTGTATATGCGTGACAACAGAAAACAAAAATATGTATGTATATGAGTGTGTATTTGAGGATTCCTCTGGAAAGTATTAGAATAAAAAGATATAAAAATAGACATTGTATATTATCTCATATGCAAGTGAATATATATGTTTAAGGTGCATTTAATAAATTTACGAATAAATTTATTATCTATATCTTTACAGATTATGAATAAAAAGATGCTTTCTTAATATTATAAAATATATTAATTTCTAATCAATATCTCACAATCTTGATGCAGGTTGTTTCTTTCTTACTATTGAGTTGGTCCTCGTATTGAGCTTCTATTTAGACAATAATGACAGAGACAAGAGGCAGGAAACATTTGTATATTAACCCCCCAACCCCATTCTCCATTCTTCCTCAGCTTTAGAATGACAGTGAACATCACTGAGTCAGAGTCTGCTAAAGAGGGGGAAAATTGGGTCTAGAAGAAATACCCTATAAGGACTCATGATGCCAGAATCGCCTATATCTCCCTCACATTCCCATTTCCATTACCAACTTCCCTGTCATTAAAAAATCAGTGCATTTCAATCACAAATCAAAACACTTGTGCAACACAGATTTTGACTGTTGTCAGTCAAAAAAAGTTCCTGGTTAGTTCTCACATTTAAAACCTTGTAGTTGTCCTTCAAAAGTTTCTCTTTCTGCTTGAGACAAATAGGATTTTGTAGTTCTATGTAATTGTTAACTTTTGTCTATGGACATTCAGCCAGAAATGCAGGAATTTATTTTCTTTTAATGTCTAGTATAAATGACACACAGTCACAGATTCTTACATTTGTCTACAAATGTTACTATTCTCTCACGTTCAGTGGACAAGGGAAGTAATGGAGGTGATTTAATTTCTTACCATAAAACATATAATGGACTCTTTGCAAACCAGTTTTTTTTTTTTTTACTCTTTTCACTATTCTCACTTCATTATGATTCATTATTCATATTTATTTTCATTTCAACCCAAGGCTCACTTTTTCATGTCCATCACTAATTACTCAATGCAAAACCCATATGTAAATTTTCAAAAGTATCAACCTTTCCCTGGTGGCTTTCACTTCTGCCTAATCAATTCCATTTTGTCATCCATGGCTTTCTCTAACCTAGCTATTGCCTGAATAATTGTTAGCCTGAATTCTATTTCCGACATATTGTTTATGTCCATATCCAATAGTTCTATTGAAGAAGGCCCAGTATCTGAATTTTTCTTCTGTTGGGCATTCCTCCACCTACTAATTTTAGTGAGAGGTGTCTGAACAGATGTGTAGCTGAATGTATCGACCATGGTGCAGGCAAGGTGCACCCTGGAATGCTCTGCCCACTGGTTTTTTTCTGCCCCATAGAGATCCAGAAGTATATAATTCTAATCTCAGGCTGATTTCATGGGTGATCAGAGTTCTTTGGTAGGTAATCAGCTCACTAAAGGGTACAGGTTGAAACGGCCCCTCCTCCTACTTCCCTGCCATCTTGTCTGGGCCTCAACTTTTCCCAAGAAGAGGACAGAGTTCTATTGCACAGAGAACATATTTAGTCACCAATTTCCTTGGACAAAGCACACGTTTTATTTTTTTTTAAGATTTTATTTATTTATTTGACAGAGAGAGAACACAAGTAGGCAGAGCTGCAGGCAGAGGAAGAGGCAGAGCTGCAGGCAGGGAGCCTGATGCAGGGCTCAATCCCAGGACCCCAGCATCATGGTCCGAGCTGAAGGAAGTTGCATAACTGATTGAAACACCCAGGTGCCCCAGAGCACACATTATAAATACATGTGACGGCCTGACTGTAGCTATAAAATAGAGGAATGCGGAGAAATTTTCAAACTTAAAATAAGAATTAATAAAAGGTTAAAGGAAAAGTTTGTAGAAATGAGATGCAGGAATAAAGGATAGATCTTAGGGTAACATAAAGATCAGGAAATCACTCTCTTTTTCTTCCTCAATGGGTAGGTAATCTCTAGATAATGTCTTTCTCTGTCTTCACTAAAAAATAACAAGGATTTTCATTTGTTTTGTCCTCATAGAATCTCTTCTACTTTTCTTCTTCTCTCTATTTAAATTTTGCCTTTTCTAAGGCTTTGAATGGACAGAGTATCCATGTTGGGCTCTAATGACAGAATTTATGCCAAAGGCATCTAATTCTATACCATGTAATTACTGTGCTTGTTCATTAGGAACTGATAGCAGGGACGAACTTCAGAAAAAGGAACATTGCTGGACAAGCATGCAAAGCATAATGACGTAAATTTAACTGTGCAAAAAATAGATACACTAACCTGAATTGAAAAGCAAATAAAAGCAGGTGACATGATTACCATATAAAGAAAAACTAAAAGATTAATATTCTTAATATATTCAAAGGTCTTATAAATCAATAAGGAAGACAAAAGACAACATGTAATATGTCTAAAAAATAAGCAAAGACAAATCAGTGGAGATTTAGCTCAGCTGATAAAGTATGTGGCTTCACTGACAATGAGACAAAGTACATGGGATCAGAGGGAAAAGATTGATTTTTCAAAAAGAAATATGGGGTTGAGGAAACTGGCTACTTAGTTGTAAAGTAAATAAACAGAGCTCACTTTGTTATTCTTTTATTAGGTAATTTCCAACTGTATCAAAGTTTTTTTTAATATTTTATTTATTTGACAGAGAGAAATCACAACTAGGCAGAGAGGCAGGCAGAGAGAGAGGAGGAAGCAGGCTCCCCGCAGAGCAGAGAGCCCAATGTGGGGCTCGATCCCAGGACCCTGGGATCATGACCTGAGCCGAAGGCAGAGTCTTTAACCCATTGAGCCACCCAGGCACCCCCGTATCAAAGTTTTAATGTAGAATTTGAACTTTAAGTGGGAATAGAAAACACAGAAGACAGCTTCTCCTCTGCTGTCCTGCCCCTAGCTCCCTTGTACTGTGTTCAATAGAATTCTATCTCCTTTTAAAAAAGAAAACCAAAAACCAAAAAGCATACAAAAAATGTATAGATGACATTTTTAAATGAACAAAACTTTCATAGTCAAGACATATGTCCTATAAGGAAAAAATGAAAAATCAGTAAGTTTTAGAATATAAAATAGATATTTTCCTTGCATAGACCAACCACAAAACTTTTTAAAAAAGCAATGTGAGGAAAAATTATATATACATGATATAAAACAATTTACTAACATGAAAAGCCTTGAATGGTCAATGAGAGAAACTAACTAAATAGGAGAGATGAATTAATGACATCAAAAATATAAATGACAAGTACTCATGAAAGAAATTGAGGAAGACACAAAGAAATGGAAAAATGTTCCATGCTCCTGGATTGGAAGAATAAATATTGTGAAAATGTCTATGCTATCGAAAGCAATCTACTCATTTAATGCAATTCCTATCAAAGTGCCATCCATCTTTTTCAAAGAAATGGAACAAATAATTCTAAAATTTATATGGAACCAGAAAAGACCTCGAATAGCCAAAGGGATATTGAAAAAGAAAGCCAACGTTGGTGGCATCACAATTCCGGACTTCAAGCTCTATTACAAAGCTGTCATCATCAAGACAGCATGGTACTGGCACAAAAACAGACACATAGATCAATGGAACAGAATAGAGAGCCCAGAAATAGACTCTCAACTCTATGGTCAACTAATCTTCGACAAAGCAGGAAAGAATGTCCAATGGAAAAAAGACAGCCTCTTCAATAAATGGTGTTGGGAAAATTGGACAGCCACATGCAGAAAAATGAAATTGGACCATTTCCTTACACCACACACAAAAATAGACTCAAAATGGGTGAAGGACCTCAATGTGAGAAAAGAATCCATCAAAATCCTTGAGGAGAACACAGGCAGCAATCTCTTTGACCTCAGCCGCAGCAACATCTTCCTAGGAACATCGCCAAAGGCAAGGGAAGCAAGGGCAAAAATGAACTATTAGGATTTCATCAAGATCAAAAGCTTTTGCACAGCAAAGGAAACAGTTAACAAAATCAAAAGACAACTGACAGAATGGGAGAAGATATTTGCAAACGACATACCAGATAAAGGACTAGTGTCCAAAATCTATAAAGAACTTAGCAAACTCAACACCCAAAGAACAAATAATCCAATCAAGAAATGGGCAGAGCACATGGACAGACATTTCTGCAAAGAAGACATCCAGATGGCCAACAGACACATGAAAAAATGCTCCACATCACTCAGCATCAGGGAAATACAAATCAAAACCACAATGAGATATCACCTCACACCAGTCAGAATGGCTAAAATCAACAAGTCAGGAAATAACAGATGCTGGCGAGGATGCGGAGAAAGGGGAACCCTCCTACACTGTTGGTGGGAATGCAAGCTGGTGCAACCTCTCTGGAAAACAGCATGGAGGTTCCTCAAAATGTTGAAAATAGAACTGCCCTATGACCCAGCAATTGCACTACTGGGTATTTACCCTAAATATACAAACGTAGTGATCCGAAGGGGCACGTGCACCCGAATGTTTATAGCAGCAATGTCCACAATAGCCAAACTATGGAAAGAACCTAGATGTCCATCAACAGATGAATGGATCAAGAAGATGTGGTATATATACACAATAGAATACTATGCAGCCATCAAAAGAAATGAAATCTTGCCATTTGCGACAACATGGATGGAACTAGAGCGTATCATGCTTAGCGAAATAAGTCAAGTGGAGAAAGACAACTACCATATGATCTCCCTGATATGAGGAAGTGGTGATGCAACATGGGGGCTTAAGTGGATAGGAGAAGAATCAATGAAACAAGATGGAATTGGGAGGGAGACAAACCATAAGTGACTCTTAATCTCACAAAACAAACTGAGGGTTGCTGGGGGGAGGGGTGTTAGGAGAAGGGGAGTGGGGTTATGGACCTTGGGGAGGGTATGTGCTTTGGTGAGTGCTGTGAATTGTGTAAACCTGGTGATTCACAGACCTGTACCCCTGGGGATAAAAATATATGTTTATAAAAAATAAAAAATTAAAAAAATATATTAATGAATAAAAACTACCCTCTTAAAAATATATATATAAATGACAAGCATATGAAGGCATACTTTGTCTCACTGATGATCCAAAATGCCAAATAAAATACTTCTCATATATTAAATTTGTAATGATTAAAAATGATGAAAGTATACTACATTGGTTAAGGCATGAGAAAACATTTCTTCTTAAATACTCCTGAGGAGAAGATAACTGAATATCCAGAGAAAGTTCTGTCTCCAGTCACTACAGAGTAACTGGTATCATTCTGGTCCTCTTTCTGGAAAAAGAAAGAGCACTGAACAAAATGTAGGAATCAATTTTTTTTTCCCAGACATTAAATTTAGGTAGCATAAGGTTTGGATCACCAAGAGAAAGAAAACAAATGAGGTGATTTTAAAATCTGTGTATTAGTTTCCTGGGCCCTGTGACAAAGTACCATAGAGTGCCTTCAAACAATAGTTAATTTTTACCTCACAGATTTGGAAACCAGAAGTACACAGAGTGTCCAGTATGCTCCTTTTGAAGTCTCTAGAAAATAACTTTCTTTCTTCTTCCTACCTTTTTATGTTCCCTGACATTCTTAGATCCTGTTGGTCTTTTGGCTTACGACAGCATAACTTTACTTTCTGCCTCCAACTTTTCTGTTTGTCTGGGTTGCTCTACATCTTCTCTTATGAGGACATCAGTCATACTGGATTTAGGCCGATCCAGCATGACCTAATTTAACTAATTACATCTGCAAAGGCCTCACTTTCCAATAGAGCCACACTCTGAGGATCCAGGTTACTACAGACTAAATGTTAATGTCCACCCCAAATTCATATTTTGATGTCCTAACCTCCAATGTGACTGTATTTGGAAATAGGACATTTATGGGGTAATTAAGGTTAAATGAATCACAAAAGCAGGTCCCTAATCTAATAGAATATTATAAGAAGGGACCCCCTTTTGATAGCAATATTTTTGGAAGGGACCTCTAATCAGAAAATGAATCAGCCAGCACCTTGATCTTGGACTTGCCAGAAATATCAGAAATAATCAGAAAATTATCAGAATTTTTTTTTTTGTCATTTAAGTCACCTGATCTATAATATTTTGTTACAGAAACCTGAGCAGACTAATACATTGGTGGGTATGAAGTTTGGGGGGGACACTCTTCATCCAATACAAATTGTTTAGCTTCATGCCTGAAAAGGTTTCCAGAACTGAACACAAGGAGTGAAGGAGACACCAACAGAGCACAGCAGTTTCTCTGAGTTGAAGAAAGAGGACATCAGAACTTACAAACACTGTAATGTTTGCATTTGAGTGACAGAATCCTGGAAAGGGGGAATCCATACAGAGAAAGACCTACAGACATCTACATGGGTGACATTACGTATTAGTCTGAATTTTAAGCTTCACAGACATAGGGTAAATTCCACTGCTCTGGGAAAACTGTAATTACCAAGGAATTACAAGATAAAGTATTATAAGATCATACATAGGGCTGGGAAACATGCAACTGCCTAGAAGCTACAATGAAGAGATGTTTGTGAGCACTTTGGCCATCTAGCAGAAGGGTACCAGAAGAGTTGCTCCTAAGTCATGGATTCAAATACACAAGAAAATAAGATCTACTTTAAACCTATCATTGCAAAGATTAAAAAGAGATTTTGAAAATAGCACAAACATATGATCTGCCTGTTAACATGAAATTTAAACCCTTTAAAAAAAATCTAATAAAACCCAAACACTTAATAGCAAAGAATTCACCATGTCCAGCAATAGAAATATGTAATTAATGGAAACAGAAGAAATGACAGAGATAATGGAGTAAGTAGGTAAGAACATTAAAACATTTCTTATAAAAATGCATAATATTTAAAATGAAACATGGACATAATGAGGTGAGTAATGGAAGATATAAAAAAATGATGAAGTAGAAATTAAAGTTAAAAAATATAGTCTCCTAAATTAAAACTTCAATGGAGAAGCTCATTGAAATATTAGACAATACAAAATAAAAATATCAATTAACTTGAAAGCATTCCAATAGAAAATTTAAAAAGTGAAACTGAATAATAAATTTTTAAAAGGCTGAAATAGAGGTTAAAATAATCAGTCTAAAAATTCTGTAATTGAAATATCAACTACCACTATCAAAATGGGGTTTGAGGTTATATTTGTGGCAAAAATATTCGTAAATTTCCAAATTTAATGAAAAATATCAGGCCATAAACCCCAAAAAGCTTGACATAGCTTGGGTAGGAGGTCAGGGAAAGTAGGAAACCACACAACGCACTTCTGAGAACCAATGATAAAGAGAACACATTAAGTGCAATTGGAGAAAAAAGACAAACTATAGCCATAAAACAATAAGAAAGTTCATTAATTTCATAACCAAAACAACGAGAGTCAATAGACAGTGGAATGATATCTTTAAGACACTGAAAAACTACTCTATTGACTAGAATTGTATATCCAATTATAATAAATTTTTTAAAAAGATTTTATTTATTTATTTGACAGAGATCACAGACAGAGATCTCTTGACAGACAGGCAGAGAGAAAGGAGGAAGCAGACTCCCTGCAGAGCAGAGAGCCCGATGTGGGGCTCTATTCCAGGACCCTGGGATCATGACCTGAGCTGAAGGCAGAGGCTTTAACCCACTGAGCCACCCAGGCGCCCCTATAATAACTTTTTAAAAATGAGGTAAATTAAGGCCACTTTTAGATGTAAATAGCTGAATTATTCTCCCTTATACCTATAATAGAAAAAATGGTATTGGAAGTTACTGCTGTGGAAGAATAATTGATATCCTGGGGGAAATTGAATCTGCTCACTGAAATAAACACCCCCAAACAAAGGAAATGTATACATTAATGATAAAGATTTTTGTTTCCTTACATTCTAATTTACTTAAAAGATTACTTAAAGTAATAATGACAAGGTATTATGGAACCTGGAAAAAACTATTGGTGGATATTTCTTATGTTATATATGAAGCTGTTAAATGGTAGATTGTGATTTTTAAAAAAAATTATTTATTTGAGAGATAAAAAGCACAAAGGGAGAGGGAGAAGCGGATTCCCCACTGAGCAGGGAGTCCAATGTGGGACTCGATCCCAGTACCTTGAAATCATGACCTGAGTTGAAAGCAGACACTTAACTGACTGAGCCACCCATGTGCCCTAGATTGTGACATTTTAAAAGGCATGTTGTAGGATGAAGAATGACCACTAAAAATTTAAAGAAAGAAGTGTAGCTAATAATCCAATAAGGAAGAAAAGAAATACTAATGAATAATCAATTAAACCGAAAGAAGTTAGGAAGAAAGGAGAAAAATCAGATAAATAGAAAGAAAATGCCAAAATGTCAGATTTAAACCATATACTCTTGAAAATTATATTAAATTTCAATATTATAACACTACATTTAAATTCAGTTTGTCAGAACAGATGAAAAAAAAAAACTAGATCTAAGTCTGTGTGGTTAAGAAGAAGCACATTAAATATAAAGAACACAGACAGGTTCAAAGTAAACAAATAAAAAATAAATATCACTGTGCTGTGAAATGTGTAAGCCTGACGACTCACAGAACTGTACCCCTGGGGCAAATAATACATTACATGTTAATAAAAATTTTTAAAAAAGAAAAAAAATCACATAAACAATAATGACAAGAAAACCAGTATAGCTCTGTTAATAAAAAAGAGAGTAAAATTCAAAACAGGAAATATTATGGGAGATAAAAATGATATTTTATAATTCCAAATGGATCAATTCATAATAGCCATCATTATAAATGTGTGCGTTACCGAGAATATGAAGTAAAAGCTGAAAAACCTAAAAAAGTATGATCACAATTCAAGTTGGAATTTCAACACTCCTTTCTCAATACTTCATAGAAATAAAACACTATAATGAGAAAATAGGAGATTTGAAAATCACTGTCAACCTATTAATCTTACATATCACAGTTACCAGATTTTGTTTGCTTTTATTTAATTTACTTATATCCTGTAATTACTATCATTAAGCTCTCACAATTCTAATGATCTCACCCTTCCCCCGTCCATTTCATGGGGTCATTTTCTTGATATTAGCAGAATAAAATTTGCCAAAATATTCGGAGTTTTATCAATCCTCTCTCTAAATATAACCCCTACATTTCTACATATTATTTCCTTCACTCCATATATATTAATTACAATATTTTACTCCACACATTATGTAATTATATGGCTATTTAATATAGTTTGTAAGTGTTTTAGCATAGGATTGTGATTCCGCCAAGTCCTTCTGATTAATGACTAGTTTCAGGACCTCATTAATATAATAAGAAACAGGGGCCCCTGGGTAACTCAGTTGGTTGGGCAACTGCCTTCAGCTCAGGTGATGATCCTGCAGTCCCAGGATCAAGGACTGCATCAGGCTCCCTGCTGCATGGGGAGTCTGCTTCTCCCTCTGACCTTCTCCCCTCCCATGCTCTCTCTCACTCTTTCTCTCTGAAATAAATAAAGACAATATTAAAAAAAAAAGAAAAGAAATAGTAGCATTCAACAATACTACAGTCCAATATGTTATTTTGCTCTTCTTTATAAATCTGAGACTTTACATTTTTAACTGACTTCAAACTGCCATTCAGCAAGTTTTTTCTTTTCTTATTTTGTTTGTTTTGAATTATTGAATAAAGAAATTTATTTAGATTAAGAAGATCATAAAAAATGAAATACAAGCCTAGAAATTAAAAAAAAAACTTTTCCATATCTTGTCCCATCTTATTTTATTTTTTAAAAAATTTTATTTGTTTATTTGAAAGAGACAGAGAGCCTGAGCTGGAGGTTGAGGAGGAGCAGAGGGGGAGGGAGAACAGGCTTCCCCGCTGGATAGGGAGTCCGATGTGGGCTCAATCCCAGAACCTTGGATTGTTACCTGAGCTGAAGGTAGACGCTTAACTGACTGAGCCACTCAGGAGCCCCTGTTGTCCCATTTTAGTAAGGAAAATCAGAATTAGTAAAACAATAAATTTTAGTAGATATATACCATATTGATATATTGGTTATGCCTGCTTTCTCCACATTCTAGGCCAAAATGGATCCTTTCTGAAGATGTGGTTCTTGTATTCAGTAATTCATTTTTGCTTGACCTAAGCTTTACAAAGAATATTATTGAATGTGGATAATTGACATTATATCACAATTGTATGCACTATCAAGGAACATAAATGGTGACTTCCTGATATTCTGCTTTTATAAAAAGGACATGAATAATTCCCTGCTCTTCCAAACCAAAATATTGTGATATTTTATCCTTCAGGAGAGTAGTCTTTGAAAAATCATGCAGAAAATACAGTATTTTGTATGTGCATCTGTAAATAATTGCCAGTACAATTTTATTTTGCTTAAAAGTGCCCACTACCTAGAAGTAAGTTTTGTTACTTTTCTGTTTGTTTCTGATTTTCTTTCTAGTTTCTATTCCTCCTATTTATTAAAACAGTTAAGTGGTGAAATAATATTCCTACCAGGCACTAAAGCTGTGATGCAACATGGAACAGATGATAAAAAAAACATAAAAATATCAGCAAAGATAAATGATAGCTCTAAATCACTTACCACATCCTTTTTGGTTATGCCAAGTTGAATTATCTTTAAACAACAGATCAAATGCTTTATAGTGAATTCAAATTCATTTGGGGGTACATTTCAATTTCAAAATTATGTTCTTAGAAACTTATGAATATATGACTAAATCAAGTAGCTTATAATTGAATTGAAGTTACCAATATCATCAAAAATAATTATTTTTTTCTTGTACATCTTAAAGATCATCTCATTATGCAAATTAGGTCTATCAATTATTATGTACATCCTTTGGAAAAGAAGCAATGTAAGATTATGTTTCCAGAATGATGCATCTGTTCTGCTTTAATTTAACTACCCATCAGTGACTATAAATTGTTGGGTAATTTCATCTGATTGGCAAAATAATTTTACAGCACTTTAAGCAATATTATTGTATATGTGCCTGAATTCTCAATGTATTTTTTTTCTTGTGGCATATGAAGTGAAAAGATACTCATAGTCTATTCCCCTCATAGGTCATTTAAACTTATCCTAGGAAAAAATAAAACTATCAATTTTACTTTAGGTTAAAGAGTTCTCCAACATAATATAATCTGGTTTTGTCATATTCAATATTGACTTTATATAAAATAATAATTTTCTTCTTATACTTCCTGAGAAACTAAAACATCATTCTTTATTTATGGTGAAGGCAATAATCCTTTAAGTCTTTTAAATAAAGGAAGTTAATTGTTAAAGGAAGTTAATTTCATTTCTCTTATACTCTATACCCAAGGCACCAACAAATTCAGTTGGCCTTATCTTCAGTTTAATCACAAAATTTTACTGGTCGCTTACCTTCTTTGCCACTACAACTCTAGTGTAAGTGGCAATGAACTTTTTTCTGGACTTTAACAATGACCTCCAACTGACATCTGTCGTCCAACTTCAGTAATTCTTAGTCTGCTTTTACCACCACAGCCAGAGAAATGCTCTGGCTCAAAAGCATGTAATGGAGTTTCATATGATTTGAAATAAAAGTAAAAATCCTTAATGTGAGTCATATCATCCTTTGATTTCACCAGTGTTCCCCTTCTGACCTTATCTTTGTCACTTTCAACATGCTATACTCTTGGAGAGGTCCAAGATGGTCACTTGATGCTCATAATGCACACTTGGTATATTCCTGTCTCAGGACCTTTGTATGTGTCATCCCCTCTACTAGAGCACTTTCCCCCAGTTATCAACATGGCCAGCATGCTTACGTCATTGAGTTATCTGTACAAATATGATTGGTCCAGAGGTGCTGCTCCTGGACATGTTATGTGATATAGATATAGATATATCTAGATATAGGTATATCTATACCTATGTGTGTGTATGTGTGTGTGTGTGTATACATATATATATAGATATAGATAAATCTAGATATAGATATAGATATATAGATATCTCTAGACATAGATATAGATATATAGATATATCTATATAGATATATCTATATAGATAGATATATATCTATATAGATATATCTATATCTATGTCTAGAGATATATCTATATCTATGTCTAGAGATATCTATATATCTATATCTATATTTATATATATGTATATACACACACATATACAAATATATGTATGTAAACATTCCTATATATATATATATATGCATGTGTATATGTGTATATATATGTATATATACATATGTGTGCGTGTGTATATATACATATGTTTTAGGATAGAATTAAATATACAATACATATTCATGCTCTGTCTCCTTTTTTTCTTGTACTTTACTTGGCCTTATGATTCTTTTTATCATTTATCCTCACCTGACATTAGACATGTGTTCTATGTTTATCATCTCTTTCCTCTCCATTGGAATGGGAGCTCCAACAGAGGAGGGAATTGGATTTCTTCATCACCACTGAAGTTAATGTCTGCTTCATGGTAGGTACATAATAAATAATTGCTGAAGGAAGATGTTCTCCACCTGCATGATTATTTAACTGACTTTATTTATTTAAAATTTTTTAAAGATTTTATTTATTTATTTGACAGAGAGATCACAAGTAGGCACAGAGACAGGCAGAGAGAGAGAGGAGGGAGGCAGGCTCCCTGCCGAGCAGAGAGCCTGATGTGGGGCTTGATCCCGGGACCCTGGGATCATGACCTGAGCTGAAGGCAGAGGCTTTAACCCACTGAGCCACCCAGGTGCCCTAACCAAATGAATTTAAAAGGGAATTTATGTTATTGAACAACATGAAGAAAAAGGGTATATAGTGAACTAAACATAGGAAATGCCATGAACTCTGAGTCTGTGTACCAAATCACCAGAAGATCTTGAACTAGGTCTAAATTAAAAAAAAAAAAATAATAAAATGGTGTCCATGTTATTTTTGTTTTGGTTTTAAGATTATTTCCTGGTATCTGTGGAGTGATTTTAAACCTGAAGACCTACAATTCTGTCATGTCTTATTTGTCTTCCCAGAACACTATGGTAGAGAGCAAAATAACTTTATATTGCAATTCATAAGAAACGTTTTTAAAGAGGGAAGAATAATGTCCAAACAATTTTATTGATCTTATAGTCTTCTACTTGAACAGCAAATAGTTAAGAAATGCAAAACAAAAGTTACAAATATTCTCAGGGAGCACTGTTTTTGAAGCAGTAAAGAAAGGTGTGATATTGGAGCTGTGAGTACAACAAGTGGCATATTCACAATTACATTACTAAGGAAATATTATAAAAGCAAAGGTGACTCTTCAGTTTTTATTATTTTCCTTGAGGAAGGAGTCACTTTGGTTATGAATTTTTTTTTCAGGAAAATTGAAATCAATTTTAATACAAATCACACCATCTCTATAGGTCAGAGATGGTGTGATTTGCATTTAATAGAAACTCATTAATGAATAAGTAGGAAAGAAAAAAAAAGGGGGAACAATTAGATTATACAGGTTCATTGCCCCAATAGATCTGAAAGAAAGAAGACTGACCACTTAACAATATTAAATATACTTAAAGGAGACAGAATAGTGGGCAGGGCAGCTTAACCCCCAAATGTGCAGCCTTCAGTGGGCTCTCCCTGTGACCAGGGGCATGTGATTGCACATTTTCTGTTATTCTGTCATTGCTCTGTAGAGTCTGCCCATATCTCTAAGACCAATTCTAAGACACATGTAAAATTAAGAAAAATTAATATGCATATTACATCATTAATAATATTATAATATATAATTAATAATATACAATATCAATAATTCGTGAATTAATATTCATTCACTAATGAATATTAATTCATTAATAAGATTATATACTTGCAAAGACAGATCTAGGGATAGATACAGATCATACATGAAGTAAGTAAAAGGACTAAATCTCAATTTTTGTTTCACCAATTTTTCTCCTTTGCTTCCAGGGGAGGCGGAGATAAAGCCATATTTTTCCCTCCTGTCCACGTGCTCTCATGGGCAGTTCTTCTGGGGGGTTTTTGTCTCCTTGAATCCTCAGGTGCAGACACACAACCAGCAGCGGACACGCATCACTCAGGAAAGGCCCAGCCTGTTTTCCTCTCCCGCTGGCTCTAGAATAGGCTCCTCGCATGTGTCTCCATCCCACAGGATGGGAGAATGTTCTGTGTGGCTCTAGACTCTTCATTCATTATTTGAAGAGTCAGACATCTCTTCTGGAGGCCAAGGGGCTGTTTTCTCGTCACTGCTCTGTGACATCTGTCTGCAAGTCTCAGCTTCCACCTCGTAGAAACCAATTTTGCAAGAAAAGGAAAGGAAATTTTCTGGAACCTCTGCAAGCTCGGTGCAGAGGGAGAGGGAACACAACACTGATAACAAAAAGAACGTAGTTTTAGTTTTTCATTGTCCCTAAAATTTCCTATGCTGTAGAATAAACAAGGATTTCCTTCTTTGAAGAGCTATGGCCTGTCAGAGCCTCATTTGGACAGTCTGTTTGCCCTGGTTCTTCCCTACAAACCATCAAAGGACACTGCACCCCTAATCACACTACTTCCCTTGTTATATCTGATTTTATGGAGTCTTGTTTGGCTCTGCATCCAATCAGGAATAACAAAATGTCCACAGTGTCAACTGTCAAACAATTGCAACATTTTAATGTACGCAATTAGTTTGTGTAAATCTCTAATTTGTGCGAATGAATACGGATTATTTTATTGAAAATAAGTTTTCCAAAAAGACCATAGATGTGTTTTTCAGGCAGGGAAAAATAAATAAGAGAAATCTGTCAGAGTAAAATACGGAGATGTATGAAGAAAGAGGAAAAGAATCGGAAGAGCACGATTAAAGGATGTGGTTAAACACGAGCGAAAATACTTGCACAGGGAAGTTTACAGCTTTGGAACTGACAAAAGATCTTAAGAAATACAATATTGCTCATTAGTAGAGAAACTGAGAAGAGTAATGAGTGAGGCTTGAAGAGTAGGTCATAAAAGAACATATCTGACACCAAGGCACAATGAAATGCAATTAAAATGTTCTCAAGACAATTCGTAAAAGGATGAAATGTATTGCACCAAGTTTTATGGCCTAATAAAACTAAAATGTACCTTCACTCTGTTGGAAAGGTTTATGAAGAGGAAGGAGAGAAGAGGTAATATAAACAGGCAGTTTCTGTGGCTTCTGAGGTACTATCCAAAGGGACAGATGAACTCTCCTTCATTTATAATAAAATAGAAACATCCTGAAGTAAAATTCTTAAGCCTGTTCTTCTTTTTTTCATTTACAGGAATGGAAACAAATATATCTATATGACACTGAAATTTTTAGCAAATGAAATTTAAAAATTGGACAATTCTGTATAGCAAATTTCCCTGACCTCTCCATCTACAATTACCTTAAGGTATTTATATATATTCTTTTCTGTAAAATAAATAGATGATAGATGATAGATAGATAGATAGATGGATGATAGATAAATTCATACTGCATTTTCCCCGGAAAAGTGTTTTTTCAATAAGATAGGTATTAGAGAGTAGAGATTAAAATTAACCATACATTTATATATGTGGATACAAATAAATAACTACTGTTCTACTGTGAAAGAACTGACCCATGATTTAACTGCATTTAGTCTTAAAAAAAAAATAAGGGCAGTATGGTCCACATCAACATAATGTTAAAGAAATTGGGATTTTATAAAGATCTCACTTCCTGTTCATTTATTAACAATGTAAAATCATATAGTTCTATGGGCTTCAATAAGCTAAGAAAAGGCAAGGAAGAATAACTTCTTATAGGTTCCAGAGGGGGCATGGCCCTGGGGACACCTTGAGTTTGCACTTCCAGACTCTGGAACCGTGAGAAAATAAATTTCTGTTATTTTAAGCCACCTCATTTGTGGTACTTTGTGTCGGCACCCTAGGAAACTAACACAGAAGTGCGTAAGAGACTTATGTGCAAAATTCACTATTCTCTAAAAATTAGGAAAATCAAATATTTTCATAAAACAACAACTTGGTTACTGATGAAAATGCAACTAATGAAAGAACTGGTTTATCTGAGGTAACATTCCACTAGTGTAAATAATGTCCTGATTCTTAGTTGATTTTTTAAAAAGAGTCCTATATTATTATTACACATCCTTATAATAAGTACAATTAAAAAATAAATGTTTTACTTTTAAGTTGTGCTTTTCTTCTTTAAAAGAAACAATAGTAGAACACAGTTCCACTTGCGAATTTTTGACTTTATGATGGTGCAAAATCAATGCACAGATGAGGAAGGAGGAACCATACTTTGAAATTTGAAACCATACTTTGCCCATATCATAGGGCAGCGGCAGTGAGTCCTGGGTCCCCATCAGTCACATGATCACGAGAGTCAACCACCGATACACTGACAGCCATCTGTATTCATACAAACATTCGATATTTTACTTCCAGTACAATATTCAATAAATTACATGAGAGTAAACACTTCATTATAAAATAGGCCTTGTGCTTGATGAATTCATCCAGCTTCTGGCTAATCCAAGAGTTCTGAGCACGTGGAAGGTAGGATTGGCTAAGCTATGATGCTCCATAGGTTAGGTATATTGAATGCATTCTCGACTTAAACTATTCTCAACTTACGATGGGGTTATTAGGACATTATATCAGGATATAACCTATTGTAAGTCAAGAAAGATCTGTAAACATAATTTTAGGGGAGAATAAAAATGATTATTATTATTTTTTTAAAGATTTTATTTATTTATTTGACAGAGAGAGGCAGAAAGAGAGGGGGAAGCAGGCTCCCTGCTGAGCAGAGAGCCCTCTGGAGGGCTCAATCCCAGGATTCTCAGATCATGACCTGAGCCAAAGGCAGAGGCTTAACCCACTGAGCCACCCAGGTGCCCCACAAATTATTCTTAATAAATAAACAGAATTATTTATATATTTTGTTTTTCTTTAAGTGTTGCAATGTCAATTCTTCTGAGTGTTTACATAATAATGATTTTGAGGAGCAACATGATTCAAATATTTTGAAGTTCTTCCTTAGACCAATGCTTGCCTCATTTTAATAATTATTTGATTATAGAAAAGAAACAGAAAAATTAAAAAATACTAAAGAAGTTCATTAGTTAAAATAATTTTAATTCTTATAACTGATAAACCTTCAAATCTCTATAACTTAATACAACAATTAATCTAAAACCCAAAAAGCCATGGAGTTGGTCGTCAAAATGTCTCTGTTCTTCTTGTAGACCCAGAAACCCAATCCGACAGAGGTTCTATTTATCATTAACACCTCTCCCAGCGTCACCCCAAAACATTAAATCATCAGTTGACCTATGGTGATGACAATTGGTGTGAAATCCCTTTCTCTTTAACATGTATATTTGTTATCATAGGGCATATCCAGACATCTACTGGCACAGGTTGAACAAAGGAGTTGAAAAAAAAAAAGCCTATATCAAAATAGAATTCCTCAGTATATTTTGGTTTCAAAATTTGTCAAGCAAGCTCTACTTTCTTGAGATGGTGACATGTGAAATAAAAAGACAAAAGGCTCTTACATTCAAATATTATAAAATGTGGATCAGAACAGGGGTATCTGCATTTAAAACTCCCTTTAGAAAGGAAATCCAGTGCAGGGCAACTTTGTGACACTCCTTTGCTTAAGAGGGACAGTCCTTGATTCGATGCTGATTTGCCCCTGGGAGCCTTTTCTGCATTCTTTATCCTGTTTGGCTACATAAAACCTGAATGTATTTTTCTGTAGTTGTACAGTTTTCAGCTTGCTTCCTGGACATGCAGGTCTGTGGGGGCCACACATTTTAGTCTTGTTGATGTTATTTCCATAGTTGAATTCCCTACTTTCATTTTAGTTCTTAGAGATATCACTAACAATAGTTTCCTGGAAATGGGAACGTTCAGTGTCTTCCTCCACACAGTTTCAAATGCAAATTTCTTAAAATGTTTTTTTTTTTTAATATTTTATTTATTTATTTGACAAATTTCTATATGCAAATTTATTTCCTAGAACCTGTTCTGAGAGTCACTATTGCCCCTTTGGCTATCTTCCTTCACTATCACTCCCTTGGCTCTCTTCCTCACAAATTAATGGCAGCCATTTTGAGACCCTTTATCTCAGGTTGCCTCATGATGGAAACACTTTATTCAACTGAGAAGTTTTACTGGCTTTTGTTGCTTGAAACCATTTTAGTCTAATTGTTTGTTATTAGAATCTAGCGGCATTCATCCTTTCCTGTTACTAGGTCTTTGAACAGTGAGGTCTGTATCTCTTTAATCTGATCACTGTTTAAAACCCAGCCAACTCTTGCCTATGTTCATGTTTTAGTCATAATAACTTGATGAAAACAAATAACATACACAATATTCTGATTCCTTCCAATCACTACACTGAGAGATACAGGATTAAGTGCATTTGGTTTGTCTTTCAAATAGTTTCTCTTCCTAACAGGTGTTTGGGTTTTCAGTCTGGCCACTAAGAAATCATCATATTTTTATATATTTTTTAAAGGCAACAAAACCATTTCAAGGTGACATGCCTGTATTAGTTAGGATAAGATTCATTAACTGCTGAAACAAAAATTCCTCAGATCTCACATTCTTTTTATTTCTAAAACCAGGAATATGGCTATATTAACTACTATATATATATATATATATATATATATATATATATATATATACAGAAAAAAAAATCAATGAGCCTTAGAAATACGTGCCATAAAATCAGTGTCTAGCTTTGACACTGAAGTTTCCTAATTTTGTTGTTTGAACAATGTCTACTCCCTATTCTCTCTGAAGCTCAGCCTTAAGTAGAGCCAGAGTGAAACCTCTAAAACACACGTCACTCATTTGCTTAAATCTTTCAAATGGTTTATCACCTCACATGGAATTAAAGACAAAGACAAAACTTACAAGACTCACAAAACTTATAAGAGAACTCCCAGGTCCCTCTCTGGTCAAATATCCTCCAGGCTCTTCCTCACCCACCTGCTATAACCACAACTGATAAGCCTGATAGTCACCTCATGGCAAATATCCTCCTCAGGACAATTCTTGTAACTATTATTCCCTCTGCCCCTGAGTGTTCTTTTCTAATATATTCAAATGGTTTACAGCTCAGGCTTTTCTAAACTTCTGCTCTCTGCTCAAAAGCACTGATCAGCAAAACCTTTCCTGACTGTCCTGTACAGAAACGATTTTCCTTCTTGTTTCTAGCACTGCTCTTGTGAGATTCCTGCAACTCACGTGGCTTCTCCAGATTTGCTACCAAGGACAACACAGTTTAGGAATATAAGAGATCTATGAATATTCCGAAACCATATTCTGACTGGAGCTCTATAAACTACTCTATCTATACTCACATTATAGATACTAGAAGTTTTATGATCATGTTACCAAAAATTTTGTTTTGTAATTATATTAATGAGTGCACCTATATTCATTATTTTTTTCTTCTACAATTAATATGAAATCACTTCATATTTACCAGGAGGGCCTAGATTAGGTGTACCAGGGTCTTGTATCATTAGGTGGATATTTTAATATTTATGCTGACTACTAAACTATTTCTCCTTGTCTATATTAATTAACTGTCCATTTTTTGTATAAGGAAAATAAATGTAAAACTACACATAGAAACATAATTTTGAAAATATTAACTGTAAATACTGTAACAATCCTCAGTTATCTGGCAAATATTGTAGAAATCTTGTGTCATAAACTATTGAGATATGGTTTCGTAAGATGTTACTCATGTTGACAGTTTTAGAAGAGTTAAAATTCTGTAGACTTCCTGATATCTGGCAAGTTATAGTTATTCATGCCCAATTCAGTTTGACACCAGAAAGATTTCTTCTGTTGATGAATGTGTGCACCATGGACCCATTTCTTAGAAAGTTGACAATGCAAAAGCTATTGAAACCATGAATTGTATTTTTTGCTGTCATAGTTTTTTATGATCACCTTCCAGTTTCTCATGTTCTGTGATATCAAATACGGGAGATGTGCGTGTGTATGTGTGTGTGTTCGGAGTGCAGGCTTTTTTTCCTAGCAGATGTGGATACAAATTCAGTTTTAAATTGTCATTTATGGCATAAATATTGCCAGAAGTTTTGACAATTTTATTTTGTCATTATACTTATAAAGTAAATTTTTAACAAAAATCCCCATTTTGGATTTGCAGGTCTTGTATATAACCTGGTAAAATACATAGTTTCCAAAGTCTTTAGTCAATTCAATTCTCCCACATCCTTCTACATATTTCAAAATGAAAGGACCTTCAAGCATAAAATATATGAATTAGATGCATGTAAAACATATTTTTAAAATCTCAAAAATATATATAGGGTCATCTATTTTCAGCTATGATGTAGCAAGCTCCTTCCTCTTTATTTTTTCCATTGATTGCAAAGAAAAACCTTGACTCTGAAAAGTGAACAAAGGCAAGTATATTGGAGCAGAAAGTCAAGACTGAAGGCCTGTTTGCTGGTCTTTTTTTCTTTCTTTTTTTTTTTTTTTTCATTCATCACCCAGCGTTGGTCCAACTTGAGAAACTGTGAACCATGTGTGAACAAAGAACATCACAGCAAGCTACAACCTGGAGAGTATAAGGTAACAGGATTTCTTCTCCCTGCCCTTCTCTGGGGACAGCAGGATCCATCAGATAACTGCAGCGATGTCCCAAGCACCTCACACCTGCCACTAAACTCCTGTATCTTCGTCCGGGGGGGGGGGTGTCAGGAATTAGGACCCATGTCATACAGAGTGTGGGAAAAGTTCTGTTATTTTGCCTTTCTTTTTCTTGTTGCTTTGCTCTAAGTTAGCTCAGTTTGTGTGGAAATGCGTAACAGAGTGAAGGGGATGAGACTCTGAGACAAATCTGTGGTTTTGGCCAGAAAAGTCAGGAAAAGTGGCACCTGAGATCCAGAGACTGTGAAGAAGATCCTGGGGAGAGACGACCCTAGTTCTGGTCCTGGAATTCTGATCCTATAATTCTCTGTGGGAATCAGTCGGTATCTCAAGCTTGCCATTCACAGAACAGACTCCAAGAAGCACCTCAGAGACTTTGAGAACTAAATAGTCTATAAATCATATTTGAAAAACTACATCCCACAGAATAAGCCAGCCCATGGATAGAGTCTGTAGGTACAGCCTGTGAACTAAAAATAGTTTTATATTTTTAAGGGCTATAAAACAAGTAATTGAGAATATGCAACAGAGACCATATGTGGTCCACTAACCTACAATATTATCTAGCTCTTTATAGTAAAGAAATACCGAACCCTGGTAGGAACTATCCACATCCCCGGTGACACTCTAAGTGACAAGTACACTGGGAGGCATGTGTACCAGAAGCACAGCCTAGGCAGTGAAAATTGGACTGATCTCAGAGTCACCACTTACAGAGATGAGACCTATTTGGCCTAATTGGGTTCATTGCCTGAAAAATGAACAGAGACAGAATTTCAACAGACATTCTCCAATTTTTTTTAAAAGAATCAAATGTCTCCAAAATAATACTGAAAATGTCCAAAGTCCAATCCCAAAATAGGTGACATCATAAAAACTACAAATTATGACCAATGAACATCTGCAAACTCCAAATCAAGAAAGTTTTCAAAGTAGGTAGTGAGGAACCTGGATGGCACAGCTGATTAAGCATCTGATTCTTGGTTTTGGTTCAGGTCATATGCTCTCAGGTCTGTGGAATCAAGCTGCGGTGGGCTCCTTGCTCAGTGTGGAGTCGGCTTGAGAGAGTCTCTCTCTCTTCCTCCATCCTTCTCCCCCATGCTGTCTCCCTCTCCCTTTCTGAAATAAATAAATAAATATTTTTTAAAAAATGATGTACTTACCTGGCAGGGGAGATACCATGATCACAAAGGTGGTTTTCCCAGGGCAAGGGCACGGATTGCATGCAGCACTGGGTGTGGTGCAAAAACAATGAATACCGTTACGCTGAAAATAAATTAAAATTAAAAAAAAAATGAAGTAGGTATGATAATTGTGCTCCAAATGGTAGAGGTATAAACTCTTAAAAAAAAAGGAGAGATACAATTCTTCTCAGAGAAATAGAAACTATACTTAAAAATTAACTAGAAATATTAGAACCGAAATTAATAGTATCTGAAATAAAAATTCATCATGAGAGCTTAGAAGCAGAAAGTTGAAGATAAATGAAGATGTCCCAGAACTTGATGATATATAGATAGAATTTATTCCATTTCTTGAATGAAATGGTATAATGTGAAAGAGAGGTAAAAGAAAGACTAAAGCCTCAGAGGCTTGGGGAAAACCTAAAAATGTCTAACATTTGTTACTTTGGAGTTCCAGAAGGAAAGAAGACAGGTCTTATTCAGAATTTTTTTAAAAAGGGAAAAAAGAAATAATAGTGCAAAATTTCCAAATTTGGTCGAAAAATCATAAACACACAGATTAAAGAAGGTCAGCGACCTTTGGAAAGTGTGTCATACCCAGGTACATCATGATGAAAGAGCTGAAAAACAAAGGTAAAAATATATAATCCTGAATGCAGAGAGTAGGGAAGGACATTTTGTATACAGGGAATTAACAATTAGAATTTCTGTGAAACTCTTTTAGAAAGGATGCAGCCTGGAAGACATTGGGACAACATATTTAAACTGTTTAACGGGGAGAGAGGGACCAACCTCCAAACAAATTCACAATCCTGTGGCAATATTCTAAAGAAATAAATTCTAAAAAAAAAAAAAAAAAGATATTCTAAAATGAAGGAAAATTGAAAATTTTGTAAATAGTTTTCCTCTAAAAAAGTGCCAAAAGAAATCCTTCAGTTTTAAGAAAAGTGATTACAGAGGCAAAATTTGGACTGTAAGTAGGAAGGTAAAAGGTTGTATATAATAGAGGTAAGAGGTAATTATTTGGTAACAAGTTTCTTATCTTGTTATTTAAAATTATTATAAATGTTGAAAGCTAAATTTACAAACCTTTCTGGTAGCAATTTCAATATATTAAATATGTAGGTGTAGTATATTTATGACAATAATTACATAAAATGAAGAAAAAAGACACCTCTGTGGCTTTAAAATTAACATTTTACTTGAACTGGTAAAATGCTAATTTTAATTAGAATTTTAAATGTTTGTCATGCGTCCAGTAATTGTTAGAGCGACCAAGCAATAAAAGCAAAGAGATACAGATAACATATTAATCTATTCACAATTTATACAAAATTTCAGCTTACCAAAATTTCAGCAGGAATTTTTGTAGATTTGGACAAGCTGTTTGTAAAATTCATATGGACATGAAAGAGCATCCAATAAGAAAAATGAAGAAGAAAAGGAAAAAACATACTTGTTGGAGTCATAGCTACAGATTTTAAAACCTTCTTTTGGAAGAAAACGTTGGTAAAAAATTCTGCAACATTTTTAAGGCAAAGGTTTCTAGATATGGTACCCAAAATATGACCCATAAAAGACTACATTGATAAAATGGATTTCATCAAAATTAGAACTTTTGTTTTGCAAAAACAACACTAAGGACATGAAAAGACAAATACTTTTATCAAAATATATAAAGAACCCTCAAAACCAACAATTATATATTAAACAGCCTCATAAACATCGGACCAAAACTTAAACATGCATTACACCAAAGAAATTATTAATGGCAAATAAGTAAATGCAAATGTGATCAATATCATTAATGGTTAGAGAAAAACTAGTCAAAACCACAATGAAATATCACTATAAAACCACTGTAATAGTGAAATTATTTTTAGTTATGCTGGTAAGTACTGGCAAAGATACAGAGCAATTTAAACCCACAGATTTCTTGTGGGAATTAAAAATTGCTGCACATACTTTGATAAAAGCCTTTGGCAGTTATTCATAGAGTGAAATACACACTTAACACATGAACACTTCATTCTACTTCCAGACAGGTAACCAAGGGAATTAAAACTTATGGTCACAAAAAAACCTGTATTAATTTTAACAATTTATTCTTAATTATCAAAAACTAGAGGCACACTTGTGAATGGATAAACAACATGTTTATCTATACACTGAAATATGCCTACTAATCTATATACTGAAATATGCTTTCTAATAAAAAAATTGTTGATACAATAATTTGAAAATCTCAACTGCAAGTATCCCAAGTGAAAAATGTCACATTCAAAAAACATCATGTGACATTCTGGAAAGGGGACAACTACAGCAGACAGAAGTAAAGGCTGGGTTCAGGGGTTAGCTACAAAAAGGGGAGAAGATATCAGATAAAGGACTAGTATCCAAAATCTATAAAGAACTTCTCAAACTTAACACCCAATGAACAAATAATCCAATCAAGAAATGGGCAGAGGACACGAACAGACATTTCTGCAAAGAAGACATCCAGATGTAACTATTGAGAGATATGAATTTAGTGCCATTGTATTGCCTGTAAGGTGACTGTTATTGTATATGGTCTCTGTTCCTTTCTGATCTACCACTTGTAGGCTCTCTCTTTGCTTAGAGGACCCCTTTCAATATTTCCTGTAGAGCTGGTTTGGTGTTTGCAAATTCTTTCAGTTTTTGTTTGTCCTGGAAGTTTTTAATCTCTCCTTCTATTTTCAATGATAGCCTAGCTGGATATAGTATTCTTGGCTGCATGTTTTTCTCGTTTAGTGCTCTGAAAATATCATGCCAGCTCTTTCTGGCCTGCCAGGTCTCTGTGGATAAGTCAGCTGCCAATCTAATATTTTTACCAAAGAAAGGGGCAGCTGGGTGGATCAATCAGTTAAGCATCTGCCTTTGGCTTATGTCATGATCTCAAGGTTCTGGGATGGAGCCCTGCTTAGGGCTCCCTGCTCAGCAGGGAGTCTGCTTGCCCTGTTCTCTTTGCCCTCCCCTTACTCATGTTTTTTCTCAAATAGATAAAATCTAAATAAATTTTTTTTTAAAAAGTTAAAAAAAAAAAAAAGAAGACATCCAGATGGCCAACAGACACATGGAAAAGTGCTCAACATCACTCGGCATCAGGGAAATACAAATCAAAACCACGACGAGTGTTTGGGCAATTCAAAGTGGATCTTAGAATGGTGTATAGAATGTAAAAACTATAAAACTTTTAGAAGAAAACATTGGTCAAAAATTCTGTGACATTTTTAAGGCAAAGTTTTCTAGATATGATCTCCAAAATATGACGAGATACCACCTCATGCCAGTCAGAATGGCTAAAATTAACAAGTCAGGAAACAACAGATGCTGGTGAGGATGCAGAGAAAGGGAAACCCTCCTACATTGCTGGTGGGAACTCAAGCTGGTGCAGCCACTCTGGAAAATAGCATGGAGGTTCCTCAGAAAGTCCAAAATATAGTTACCCTACGACCCAGCAATTGCACTACTGGGTATTTGCATATATATATATATATATATATATATATATATACACACACACACAAATGTATATACATGTATACATACAAATGTAATAATCTGATGTATACATACAAATGTATATACATATATATGTGTATATACAGGAATGTGCCCCTGAATGTTTATAGCAGCAGTGTCCATAATAGCCAAACTATGGAAAGGACCTAGATGTCCATCAACAGATGAATGGATAAAGAAGATGTGGTATATATATACAATGGAATACTATGCAGCCACCAAAAGAAATGAAATCTTGCCATTTGCGATGGCAACTAGGGGGTATTATGCTTAGCGAAATAAGTCAATGGGAGAAAGACAACATCATATGATCTCCCTGATATGAGAAAGTGGAGATGCAACGTGGGGGGGTTTCGGGGTAGGAAAGGAGGGAGACAAACCATAAGAGACTCTTAATCTCACAAAACAAACTGAGGGTTGCCGGGGAGAGGGGGGTTACGATAGGGTGGTTGGGTTATGGACATTGGGGAAGGTATGCACTATGGTGAGTGCTGTGAAGTGTGCAAACCTGGTGATTCACAGACCTGTACCCCTGGGGCTAATAATACATTATATGTTAATAAAAATTTTTAAAAAATTAAATAAAAAAGAGAATGACAAAAGGAATATAAAAAGAAAGGGAGGGAGAAGAAATCTTAGAGGGTGATGAAACTTGTGTCTTGACTTTTGTGGTATTTATACAATCATATTAATTTTTCATGACTCATAGAATTAATCATCAAACATGAACATTTTTCCCTGTACGTAAAAAGTAAGTTAAAAAAAAATGAGAAAGTGAGACATAGCCTCACCACAAACCGAACTAGCTATGTTTATATGACGTCATCCATTTCTCAGCAGTGACAAAGCAGAAGCCATCTTCCGCTGCTGTCATTCATCCTTTCAACTCCACATGGGGTTCCCTTAATTAAGTAGCTAATTAATTTAGTTTATTCTTAGAATAAACTTTCATTGGTATGAGTTTTTTGTCCTCTGACCACAAAAGGAATACCGTTTGGGGAAGAGAATTTAGAAAATCCAGGCAAATTTAAAAAAAAAAAAAAAATTAGGGAAACAACATCTCCCAACTCCCAACAGTGTATGTGGAGAAAATCATTACATAAGAGTGAAATGGGGTGCCGAGTACAATAGATGTATTATTGTTCCTACCAGTTTGGGGAGAGAATGGCCATGTAGTCGACAAAGGCATGCTTCAAGAACATGTGTCGATTTTAGTGCAGAACATGCACATGACAAAGCCGGCTGCACGCAGGCACCAGGACAGGAGCGCCGCCTTAAATTCAGAGGTTGCCGGTGTCTCATGCTGTATTAAGAAGGCTTACTGAAGGGTGTGCCATTTCCTTCGAAATAGACCAGGTCAAAAGACTGCAATACAGAGAGAACTTTTAGAGTCATAGTCTCCGGGATGCCTTTTCTTTAAATATGTTAATCACAAACTCTATTTTATAAGATTATAGCACAAGCCAACGCGAAGGGCGGGCTGTGAACCATCCGCTCTTCAAAGGGGATGACTTCTGGGACAGGCAGGACACAGCTAGGATCAAAAGGAAAAGAAACAATGTTGAATTGACAAATGTAATTCCCAATCTGATGATCGATAATACCCAATCTGATGGTCGATAATACCCAATCTGACACTCGAACAGGTATTTTCAGTGTTGTGATAGGGTGTGCTGTTCTCCTTGGTTTGTTCTGTTCCTGTCTCCTCATTTGTCCTGAGATCCAACCGGAATCTGAAGAACGAGCCCCAGGCACGCGCTGCAGCCAGCAGAGGGCAGCAGAGAGCTTCCACAGGCTGCCTTGCACAAAGCGCTTCTAAGGGTGCGCAGTCTAGTGCGAAGGTCAGGGAAGCAAATCAAAAGCCCATCAAGATGAGGGACTGGCATTAGAAGGGGTAGGAGGCATTGCAACAAGAGCCATTTGACACACGCAAGCACAAGCTAATCGTCACAGAGGGGTGGTTCCCGCGTAAAGAAGTTGATCGATTTATTCATTTGTTCTTTCACCAAGGAATACATTTAGCACCTTCCGTTTTGGCTTCAGTTTGTTCATTTGTAAGGGCTATCGTGCTAATAAGAGCCTCATAAGATCTATGAGGACTGCTTAGGGCTATTTGTGAAATATCACTGCAGGATTTTTTTTTCTTTTTTTTTTTAAATTATTATTATTATTATTTTTAACCCTAACATCTCTTAAGATATAAGACGACTGTTTAATAGCAGTATTTTAGGAAAAAAATGGTACTGGTATAACAAAGCCAACTACCTCTATAAATGTGCGCACTGGCTGTGAACAGCATTCTAATTTTATACATCTTAAATGTAAAAGGCATTTGTTTCTTAGAACTAAAGAGATAAAGGGGGAGGAATCACTGTTCAAGCGCCTGAAAGTGAACTAAAAATGCCTTCAGGTATCTTGAACCTGAAACCTAGAAGAGAGTCGATCAGAAGTCCAGGATTTAAGGGGCTTGGTTGGGTAGGACAGAAGGTCCTGCTAGGTGGTGCAGAAATCTCAGACAAAGGAAACTGCATGGGCAATGATTGTGACACAGGCAAAAATGTGGGACATTGGGGTGCCTGGGTGGCTCAGTGGGTTAAAGCCTCTGCCTTCCGTTCGAGTCATGGTCCCAGGGACCTGGGATCGAGCCCCGCATCAGGCTCTCTGCTCTGCAGGGAGCCTGCTTCCCTTCCTCTCTCCCTCTGCCTGTCTCTCTGCCTACTTGTGATCTCTGTCTGTCAAATAGATAAATAAATCTTAAAAAACAAAAATGTGGGACATTCAAAATGCAGAAAACAGTCTGTTGCATCTGAGCAGACAGGGTGATGGGGAGACATGTCTGGGATAAGACCAGGGAAAGAAATCCGGATAGGCACATGTGTGGCCTGTTGGCCTTAGTGCGTATTTTAGAGTTCAGTATCATGTCATTTGGACATATTTAGAATGAATTCAGTAGAGAGGAATTAAAGTAAAAATAGAGCCTCTGTGTGGGAGGGAAGAAAAAGCAAAGGCAGGGACCATCACAGTGAATCTCAGCTCTACTGCTGAAAAACTCTAAGGCCTTGGCTAAATAATTAACTAGATTTCCTCAAGTCTAGAAGTCAGAATTTGGAAGCAGATGTATATGGAGTTATAGAAACTACAGCATCACACGTGACAACAGTTTTCTTATGGGCAGCATCTTTTCAAGTGCAGACCTTACTTACCCATAGAATCCCTAACGTATCAGGCACCAAAGACCAGACTCAGGACTGGTCTGGTCAATATCTATCTAAATGACCTCACATGATTACAAGTTAATAATTGCAATGATCGTTGTTTGTTCGTCAAGACCTTGGCAAACATGGCTGAAAAAACATCACTGGGGAGTGCCTTTGGTATTAAACTACATAGGAGTTAGGAGAGTACACGTTTGTGTAGTACACAGCACAAGATCTTGCATAAGCTTCTACCTCTGAAAGTAACACTGACTGCACAGTCAAACCCTCCATACTGATGTTAACATATCTATTTCAAAATTAAGACAAGGGATAAACCTGCAGGATATGCCTTGAAATGGGTGGAAATTTCCAAAGGGAGCTAAGAAGGATAGGAGAAAAATGTAGAACAGAGACATCACTAAGCCCTCTAATCTGGAGGTTTTAATAATACCAGAGCTTTGGAACTTTTACTAGAAAGTCATATTCATTACCTCTGTTTCATGTATGGACAATGGCTACTGCCACCAAATGAAACCTCTCACTTTAAGCCACTCACACATACACATGCACACACACACTCTAGAACTGGCAAATGCTTTTATTACTAAATTTACCTGTATAATTTCAAACAGATTATGGCAGAACTTAGAACAATACTTATTATATTATGTCACATTATATTATATTATAGACGTAAAAATAGTAGCAGTAAGTTACATCACCGTCACATTTCTAATTGTCCTGGAAAGATCAACTTGCTCTAATTGAGGTAAATAGCAAAATGCAGTTTATATTGGCTATTAGGAGAAACAAACCAAAAGTCAAACTAAAAAGACAAAGACGTACCCAGTCGATTGCAAGTCAAGCATGGGCAATGGTGCATGTGCGTATGTGTGCACGAGTGCGTGTGTCCTACTAATCATAGTTGTAGCCCCTGCTCCAGGAGCAGAGGTGGCAGTGGTCCCAGCAGCGACAGAGCTGCATCCACAATAATGATTAAAGAGCAGACAGGGCCTTGAGACAGAAACTGAAGGTATGATCCCATGTGGTCAAATTTACCTGCACCAGATTGGAAATGGACATACCCCCTCCCAGTCTAACACAGGACTCCGGTCAGGAGCGAATGCTAGTGTGTGTACTCCAAAGCAGGCCCACACTGAAGAGGAGAAATATCTCGTTCCCACTACACAACTCCTCTTGAGGCCCCTGGAATGTGTTACTGCTTGAAGCTTGGTGTGGAGTGAGAGATGCTGGTAAATAGGATAGGACAACTTAGAAGCAGAATTATCTGACCTCTGAAGTTCTCCAGAGCCGGCTTTGGCTGACTTCATGGTTCGCCAACAATTAGAATTTAGCAACCAAAAAGAGAGAAAAGGGTTGACCGATTCTCTATATCTTCGTGGAGACACAGCCCATGGTACATAAATACGTTTCTTTTAAAGATTTTTACTTATTTATTTATTTCTAGAACATGTGTATGCCTGTGGAGGAAGCGGGGGAGAGGGAACATGTCAGGCAGGCTCCTGGCTGAGCAGGGAACCCAGTGCAGGGCTTGACCTTGTGACCCTGAGATCATGACCTGAACTGAAATTTAATAGTGACGGGCTTAATTGACCGAGCCACCCAGGCACCCCCATAAATATGTTTGTGTATATATACGTGTGAATATATTTAAAATTACAGAATAAGGTTTTTAATTTTAATCATAGAACAATAGAAAAAATTAATCACACATACGCCCACAAAATAAACCTTGATCAATGCTTAAAATAATAAATCTTACAGGCCACATTATATGACCTCAGAGTTAGGTAAAATTAGTAATCAGTGAAAAACAGCTGAACCATAAAACAAACCTAAATAAAACTACTTTACTCCATATCTGCTGCAAGTCTTTTAGAAACTTGTTAGACCCAATAGTACCTCAAACTGTAGTTATAAGAAGATAAATCATCTGTTAGCAATAACGAAAAATTCACAAGACCTAAAAGGTTCAGATCTTTACTTAGAGGACTAAAACGTACTTTTATTATTAAAACTAGACATTAAAAAAGAACATTCCAAGAAATTAAAAGAAGCAATCAAATATGATGATGGTGAATCACATTAAAAATAAAGGAGAAATCAATAAAGATGAAAATTAAAATTTATTCCTTAGAAAACCGCTTTGAGGAAAAAACTCACCGGGCTGACATGCCAGCCAAGGCTACAAAAAGCAGCCCTAGATCTTGCCTTGTTATTGAAAAGATTTCGTATGCTGGAACAACAAACAAATAAAACCACGAGAATTTATTAAAAACAGCAACAACAACAACAACAAAAACACCTTAAGTCTGATTCTTTGAAAAGGACAATAATCAGCTACTTATGGGTGTAAAGTGATAATAATTAATATGTACCAAGGAAATCAAGAAATCTATTGAAATGGTGGGGTGATATGAACATATTCAGGGAATACTGAATATTTTTAAACTTACTGATGCATTGCGGGTAGTGAGAAATAAGATCCAAAGCCTTTGGATCTTGTATTGTTTGAGGCACTGAATTTACATAGAAAAATAATAAATATGCCATCTCTTCAGGAATCTTTCAGTCTGCTAATTTCTTGGAGATTAATTTTTTAGAGGTATACATAATAATTAGAATTTTTATAAAAGTTGACAATCAGGTATGAATTGAAAAAAACTGGTAATGTAAAAATACCTGTGATTTTAAATTTTAATCTGTGCTATGCATAAATGTTATACTTTTGTTGCTAGTGATGATTATGTTTTTGAGGAAAACTAAGAAAATAAGCAGTTCCAAACAACTTCTGGGCATTTATATAATTTAAATTTTAATGTTTAGATATTACATCTTTGTTTTTATCACTTAGAAAACACCTAGGTAATTATACACCATTTTAATATAATTTATTTAATTAGATTATAAATACCGATTTATTTTGTGTGGGTGAATTTAAAAACTATTGGTATTATATATTGTTTTTTTCATAAGTGTTCATTGATATAAACATCAATTTTCATGACTATATCATAGAGTCAAACACTTTCTTAGAAAGGCAATGCTTTTGATTAATTTTAAAAATTCTCATTAAGGCCTAAAGCACCCTTGTGTTGGCTTTGTTTTGTTTTATTTTAGATTTCATTTATTTATTTGAGAGAGAGAGAGCATGAGTGAGAAAGCGTGAGCAGTGGGGAGAAGCAGAGGAGGAGGGAAAAGCAGAGACCCTGCTGAGCAGGAAGTTAGACATCGCAGGTTCCATGTAGACCAATCCCAGGACCCGATCCCAAGGCCATGGGATCATGACCTGAGCCAAAGGCAGATGCTTAAGCAACTAAGCCACCCAGGTGCCCCCAATGATAATGGTGTTTTTATACTTCTAATCAAATTTACACTTTCTTGCCCTCTTATGCCCTTTTAGATCTTTCTGTAACCCAAATATGTATGGGTTGTTATTCCCCATATGTAGACATTTGCTACATTCATTTGACCTGAAATCGTCCTCCCATTGTTGGGCCCAGTTTGTTGGGTCCAATGTCAGTCATTTGCAAGAGAGATTCCAAACCCACATCCTTTATCTGGCTGTCCAGGTGTAATTTGATTGTACTTTGGATTTAAATAGTTTTCGTTACCTACCAACTTATGACATTAAGGATCCATCATTCACACACCAAATTAGTCTTGAAATACCCAAAGAGCTGGCAAAATAAGGCCCTAGTAAACATACGACAAAGGTGCCTGTGGCTGAGGAGGGCCCTGTTACGCTGTAGACCTTAACTGCCAGTGCTTTAATTTGCCTTAAGCATTACTGGGTCATACATCTCTTTATATGGCCTGTCTGACCTCTCCAAGAATCCCTGAGTATGTGACAAGATAGATTTAGATTTTTAATGTCACTTTCTCAGTGGAGCTTTACTTGATCTTCTTATTGTAGATCAAGGCTGGACACTCTGTGAGGGTTTTCTGAGGGGATTGTACACTATTAGTTGTGTCACGATTGACAAAGAAACTGGAGTCTTCCATCTGCTCAGGATATTAGAAAGAACATTTGAAAAGACTATTTGAACCTTTCATATTGGCGTTATGTTTAAGGATATATGTCTAAGATACTGGGTATTCCTTCTCTGCACGAAGAAGGCGGGGTGGAGTGCAACAGAGAGGACCTGGGGCACATGCCTTTATTTAGGGTCTAAAGGTGGGGTGCTTTGAGGTCCCCAGGCTAAGGCCAATGGGTTAGTCCAAAGAAAGCAGTCTCAGTAAACTCCACAGAGGTCTTATCTAAAAGCCACATAGAGGAAGGTGCTGGGAGACAGGAGATTCTGTTGATTACATGAGATTTTGAGTTCAACCCAGGAACTTAACGTTTGCTTGAAACTCTACACCCCGCTAGCAAGGAACACGTTTGCATGAGGGGGCTAGTGTCCGTTTTAAGTCACCGCAAGCTGTTTGGCCAAATGAAATGCATATTAAGGGAACAGTTCCATGGAATAGTTCGGCTGAAGTCATGACACACAAAGAAAAAAAAAGTTGGGGGGAGATATTCTCATCTAAACTTCTCAGTTTCAGGACGAGAAATGTGATTTTCTAGATTCATATAGGGATTATTGTCAAAAATAGACTTGTGTCCATATTTGAGTCTTAGTCGTTGTGACAGTGATAAATTTCATAGTATTAATAATAGTATTACATTAACTCTTCAGTGAATCTAAATTTCTGGAACATTAGAAATAGACATGATGGGTAAGTCCGGAAATACCTTTTCACCTCAGAAATATATACAGGACAGCTTCTGAATTAGCACACTCGGAGGTAAAACACAGAAATTGTCATTAAACTGCAATAATAACATTTGTGTAAAGGGCAATTGCGAGGAATTAACAACAAAACATACATGAAAAATCTTTGGAAAATGTAAAATATTAAACCAGTAATAGAGTTTATGGCCACACTTTGTTTACTCTGTGGTGAAATTATTCATCTATTCTGATGTTTGCAAAGGTACTGTAAAATCACATATCCTCCACGACTTTTTCAGTTCCATTGAAGATTTCTGGCTCCAAAATATTTAGTGATTATTTTTATTAAAGTATATGAAACTCCAAAATTACCTTGTTTGTTAGGTTCAGATTTAGAAGGCCTATAAAAATATAACAGAAAATAGGTAAAAAATGAGAAGTACACCTGTGTTAACACAGGGAAATTCTATTATTAACAGTGATAATTAACTCTAGTAAAGGGAGAATTCTGAGAAAATGCAAAATAAAAATAAAATCTGAAAAAGAGGTAAAGAGAATATATTTGTTGGCTAGTGGAAGTAATCCTGAAATACAACAAGGACCAAATTTTACTGAAAAGGACACATAGCTGTGGAAAGCATAAGAGGAAGTCTTTGGGAATAAATCCTAAGCTCTAGGATAAAGGAAGAGGTGAGATAAGATGATTATTTCTTAAAGGATAGGAAGAAAATTGTAGCATCACTAAGAAATACTTTATACAACTATATAAGATTTGTCTGATCTTTTGATCTTAGTTGGGCAATGAAGTAAATGCTGGGTAAAGAAATAAAATCACAGTGAAATATATTGATTATCAATTCTTAAAAATAAATTAAAACATTTTAAAGCTTTATAATGAAAACAAACATTTTCATATTCTACTAATGATAATTTGATAAGTAATCACTGGTCTTAGTGAAGGGAAAAATTAAGAATTTTAATACATAGTAATCAATCTGGACTGCAAATAATCAATCTGGACTACAAATCAATCTGGACTACAAATCTAGATACTCAGATTTTTACTGTTAAATTCTATAGGAAAGCCTCTTTTTATAAGGGGCCTCAGCTAATGATCTCAATGGAAATGAGAAGTGAATAAATTATAATTCTCTTCTGTTTTGTCTTAACTCCTGTTTATAGTATTATTTTTTTTTCAAAAGAAATAAATAGTTATACTTTCCAAAAATAGTCATAAATTGATGTATATTTTTTTCACATGGTATGTAGATTAACGTGAATTGTCATTGTTGCTAGATTATCAGGCATAATCAACTGTGTAGCTTTTCCTGAGTTCAATAGGAACAGACACAATGTTAATGATTTCTTGTTACGCAAATGTCACTCTCCTTGCTGTGACATTTTATTCATTCTTTAATTAGGTACTACATGTAACAACAGAGAGGGACAATTATTCCTCTATTAATTTGAATTAGTCTCCTTCTCAAAGAGACATCTAAAATCTTGTGTTAGTATGCCCTTGTTTTAAAGACATGTATTGAAATTAATTATTCCTTTGGAAGTGTAAGAAATATTTAGACTACATAAGAATAATTTTGTGGTTTCTTTTCTTATAAACTTAAAAAAATAAAATATATTTAAATATATAAGGAAACCATTCTGCATATTACTTGAAGTAATTAAAATATTTCCTGCCCTCAAGAAAGTGTGTGAAGTTAGAGGATTGATAGTTGGCATTTTAAGGTAAAATCATGCATATGAATTTATATATATGATACACTATTTATATTTATGTGGAATTCTTAATTCCTGTGACTATGTGCAGTACAACTTAACATGTGTATAGTGTGCACACATGTAGGATAAATAGGTATGACTAAAATGGGTTTTTAATTTTTTTTTTTTTTAAAGATTTTATTTATTTATTTGACAGAGAGAAATTACAAGTACACTGAGAGGCAGGCAGAGAGAGAGAGAGAGAAGGAAGCAGGCTCCCTGCTGAGCAGAGAGCCCGATGCGGGACTCGATCCCAGGACCCCGAGATCATGACCTGAGCCGAAGGCAGCGGCTTAACCCACTGAGCCACCCAGGCGCCCTAAAATGGGTTTTTGAATCAAATACCAGCACAGATTCTGAGTACCACCCTTCAGCACATTCCTCTTGACTCTTAAAAGAGTGAGGGAATGATTAAATTGCCTGCGTCCACCCAAAACCATGGTATATACAATTTTGTTTTCAAGATTTACTGTTCCAAGTGACATTTGACAAATGGTATTTGTCGCAGTCTGTCCTGGTTACTACTAAAACACCAAGGGGAAGGGGTCTCAAGCATATCACAAAAATTCTCCACTTGAGAACTAAGAGTGACAGTTAATATCTTAAAATTTTGGAGGGATTTCCCCAAACCATAAATTCTACAAAAGTAAAAAAAGGACACTGGTGACCCGTGAGAGGTATAAGGTACAATTCAAATGAGGGGACAGACAATAGGTGAAGACAAATTTGGGGAAACGTAGTCTTCACACTGAACCAGAGCATAGTGGAGTCTAGGATTTTTCTTGGTTGCCACCTATGCTCATCGTCTGAGGGCTAGGTCGTGGGAAAGAGGAGAATGAACACAAGTCAGTCTAGTAAAACATCATGAGCTGTGTGTCTGAGAAAAAGAAGCCATCAATACACAGGTCTCAGAGAGCAGCTTCAAGAACAAGCTGTAGGGGCACCTGGGTGGCTCAGTCAGTTAAGCATCTGCCTTCGGCTCAGGTCATGATCCCAGGGTTCTGGGATCGAGCCCCACATCAGGCTCCCTGCTAAGTGGGGAGCCTGCTTCTCTCTCTCCTACTTCCTCTGCTTGTGTCCCTGCTCTCGCTGTGTCTCTCTCTGTCAAACAAATAAATATTTTTTTTTTTATGGTCGTTATGTTGTATATAGTTATGTTGTACACACTAACTATATGTAGTTTATTGTATTTCAGCGATATCCCAATAAGGCAGAGAAGAAGTAGAAAGACAAATAAATAAAACAACTACTCGTGTGAGGGATAAATTTCTCAGGGGAAGAATTGTTCTCAGGGGAGAGGCAAGTTTCCATCAGAGCAAGCACATGAAGGGAATGTCCAGAGAAAAGAAGAGAGAGAATATTCTGAAGCAGATGTATGATGAAAATAGCTCAGGAATTGGGCACTCAAAATATGTTTGCTTTTTTCTTTTCTGATGCTTGTTTTGAAATGAAAACATCCGAAATGGCAAACGAATATATCTCCAGGAAGGACCACATGTGGAGATTACTCATATTCCATATGCAATGAGAGTACATATTAATTAATGTTGAGGCATAGTGACACCACAATGGGTGGGCACGAACAAAGAAAGGGTCATAGAGATAAAAAATTTCTCTAACAGAAAAGTTTATTTGAATTGAGAAATAAGTCAAATAGTCATCACAATATAAATGAATAATACTTAAGCAGGGCTTATTCATATATATTTTTGATAGGAATAAATCTCCCAACACATCGAAAATTTAATGTTTGAAGCTGATTAATTAGCAATTTAAATTTTAAAGTAAATTAAAGCTCTGTAATTGAAAACTACACATTTTTAACTTAAAAAGATGAAGAAAGGTTCATGATGAAGAAGTTTGATGAGTTCAAGTCCAGGGGACCGTAGGGATTCATTTTATCTAATGGATATTTTATAGACAGTTTTATTTTCTTTCAATGGCTTTATGAGAGATATTTCATTTTTCATTTCCCTTCATGTCAGTTAGTCAGAAAGTCTTTAAATGAATATGTAATGATCCCTGATTAATATTTTAAAGCTCTAAATATTTTAACAATTCTGACAGAGCTATAAAACAACTTCTAATTACATTAACGTGTAAAGGAAGGGGAAATCTGATAGAGGAAGGAAAATAATATTCAATAAATTGCAGGCCTATAAATTTAAATTTCTATCATAAATTACTTAAATAACATCACATTATACACTGAAAACTAATAATCACTGGTAGAATGTTACCAAAACATCACTATGTGATAAACGTTAGCCTATGTTTTCAGTAATTAGATAAAAACATCCAAGGGTCTTATTAGTATAGCAACAAATACTAATGTTACTTTGGCCCATGCAGTGTTCAATAAATACATTTCAGATAATATATTCAGATAATACAGATATAGCTCCTCTGTATATTTATCATTAAAAGAAAGATCTGTAAAATGTATTATAAAACAGATATTTCTTTGTGTATTTTTCATTAAATGAAAGATCTGTAATACATCGGATGAAATATTCATTTTGATTTAAACTACATCTTAATTGATTAACATTTACTAACAATTATTAACTCTAAGCATTGTAAAATATCCATGGAAACTGTACTGTTAGCTGGAAAGTAATGACAAGCAAAGTGACATTTATATTACATGAATCAGTGCTTTTAGCAGACTGCCATTGTCCAAGTTCTATTTCTGTGAATTCCAATTTTAAAACAAGGGCATGTTTAAATTTCTTGTACTCTAGCTTTCTATCTATAATATGGTAATAATAATAGTTACCTGATAAAAATTCTTGGGAGGTTAAAATAACTAATTGCATGCAAAATTAAAAATAAATGCTGAACTCACATGAACATTTACTTCTGCTGTGGTGGGGCTATTACTTCTGTCTTGGACCAAATGTGATATGCAGAACAGCAGGGGGCTTTAAGAAATAAGAAATGATCAGGTGTCTGGATGACTCAGTTGGTTAAGCACCAAACTCTTGGTTTTGGCCCGGATCAGGATTCCCTGGGTTTGACATTGTGCCGAGCTTGGGCTCCTCACTCTGTGGGGAGTGTCTGCTTGAAAGATTCTCTCCCTTTGCTCCTCCCTCTGCTCTTGCCCGTGGTCTTTCAATCTCTAAATATAAATAAAGAAATCTTTTAAAAAAAGAGACATAATATATGATCTCTGAATTTTTCCAGTGCCTTAAGTCACCTGGAAAGTGAGACAGGATCCATTTAACCTTGATCCTTTATATGTAAATGCATTTTACCTAGCATTGGGGTCACAAAGTCTGTCCACAATTGCTAAATAACACACTAGTGACTTCATAACAAGATTCATGTAGGGGTTTAGTTTGTGGAAAATGAAATAGTTAAGATATACTAATTATTAAATAATGAATGCTCTCATTCTTCAGAGGGAATGTTAAAAAGATTATTCAGCAAACTTTTATTAACTAGGAAAAATATTATTAGGATAAGATTCTTAATTTATTTTATAGTGTTTATGTGTCAACTACATTATAAATAAAGCATGAATAAATGTTCATTTTAGTTTAGCATGATAATTTAAACTGCGTATGTAAATGCTTTTCTCAGAGGAACAAATGTAGTAAAATGCAAATTGTAGACAGTTAAAATAGCTGATACATGTTTTTTTGGTTCTTTATTAATTTGATACATTTCTAGTGAATTACTATATTGAAATAAATTCCAAATTATTATGACTAATTTATGCATAAATTGAGACATATATTCTGGAAGTAAATTCATTTTTGTTTAATTAGTCCTTATATTTAGTCCTGTTTTATTTCCTTAAAGAAGTAAAAAAACTAAAACCAATGACAAAAAAAGGAACTGAAGATTTTTTTCTAAGTGCTAAAAGTACAAATAAAAACGGATTCCTCATTTAGAACTACAATTATCAGAATTGATCTCGACACTGTTAAAATAGTGATGTCCAGTGTGAAATATAATGCAAACCATATATACAGCATTGAATTTTCTAATATTCACACTAAAAAAGTAAAACTAGGGGCGCCTGGGTGGCTCAGTGGGTTAAAGCCTCTGCCTTCGGCTCAGGTCATGATCCCAAGGTACTGGGATCGAGTTCCGCATTGGGCTCTCTGCTCAGCGGAGAGCTTGCTTCCCTTCCTCTCTCTGCCTGCCTGCCTCTCTGTCTACTTGAGGTCTCTGTCAAATAAATACATAAAATTTAAAAAAATACTTTAAAAAAAGTAAAGCTAATTCGATTAAATTAATTTTATGAAAATTAGTATATCCATGTAGCTTATGTAGAAATGGTTAGTGTAAGGACCATGCAGAATAACTGAGATGTCCTGAGCCATCGTGGAATAAATAGTGGAAACATAATGAAAACTGGCAGAACGAGTGTTGGTCTAGTGCCTTTACTGGTACACAATCAAACCATTATTGTGTTAATAAGAATACACTTTCTGAATTCCTGGATTTCTTATAGTATAATCACTTTGTCTCCTTAGTTGAATTTAAGCGACCTTGGAACAGTTATCCTGACATGTACCAAGTGCTTAAGTCTGGTAGCCACTCATCCTTTCCTGGACTTTCAGAAAATTCTGTAGAGTTGAAATAAATATCTATAATCAATATATGAATGATTTAAACTTATTTTGTATCTTTGTCTCATTTTAACAAGTAAATACTGGATTATTCTAGTTACTGAAAAACTAACTAGAATTGGGGTTTAAAATTAATTTTAATTTCATTTAACTGCTTAACGATTGCACCTAGGTGGCTCAGTCCTTAAGCGGCTGTCTTCATCTCAGGTCATGATCCCAGGGTCCTGGGATCCAGCTCCACATAAGGGTGCCTGCTCAGCGGGAAGCCTGCTTCTCCCTCTCCCACTCCACCTGTTCCCTCTCTTGCTTTGTCTCTCTGTTAAATAAGTAAATAAAATCTTAAAAAAAAAAAAAAAAAAAAAAAACCAAAACCCAAAACTGTGCTTGGTACTTTGATGAAAACACAAATGAGTAAAATGTAGTTTCAGCCCTCCAGGAATTTGTAATCTATTAGAAAAGAGAACCATTTGTAATATAATAAAGAAAAATGTGTAAATCTAGCACTTAGATTGATAATATTTCCTGAAAAATACGATTAAAGAGATCTTATGCTTAATGCAGATCACGTGAAATTAAAGCTGTCAGGTTTAACAAAAATTCATAATAAATTCCCACTTAAATTAGAATTTCAGATAAAGAACAAATAGTATTTTTAGTACAATATGTCCCATGCAATATGTGGGACATACTCATCTAAAAACTCTGTTGCTTGAAAGCTCAAATTCAACTGACTGTTGCATATTTGATCTTGCAAAGCTGTTTGAAAGAGACTGAGAAATTTGAATTGACTGCAATTTCTGGTTTATTATATGGGTGCTAAAAATCATGCAACATTAATTCAGGTGAAAATACTGTATTTCATAAGAAGGCCATAGTTTTTGTGCATAGCTCATTTGTGAGACTGATGCAAACTATTTTTATTCTTGATGTTATAAGTCAACAGAATTATCAACATAATGATTAGGATGGCAGTAATTGGAAAATGATTTCACGTGAGTTGTGTTGATGGAGTTATGGAGAAAATTTTAAAAAGGAATGTAAACTTTCGACATTTAAAGGGCTGTAATATGGAAAGGATTAATTTTTTGCAGCTTCTTTAGTCCATCAAAATAAAAACCAGTGAGGGGCGCCTGGGTGGCTCAGTGGGTTAAGCCGCTGCCTTCGGCTCAGGTCATGATCTCGGGGTCCTGGGATCGAGTCCCGCATCGGGCTCTCTGCTCGGCAGGGAGCCTGCTTCCCCCTCTCTCTCTCTGCCTGCCTCTCCGTCTACTTGTGATTTCTCTCTGTCAAATAAATAAATAAAATCTTTAAAAAAAAAATAAAAACCAGTGATTTATAAGCAATTCTTACAGTCTTGCAAAAGGTAGATGAACATAATTTGTTTCCAATTATCTCTCATTGATGGTTCTCTTATTCAAGTTAGGTTTTTGTTTGTTTGTTTGTTTTCTGTTACATATAATTTGATTTACATAAGGGACACATAAATTTCACAGAGATTTTTGCTGTGAAATTATCAATATATTCAATACTTGCTAAATTTTAATACATTTAAAAATATATTTCAAAATCAACCTCCGATAAAGTTAATGAAATTAATAAATGTCAAAATCAGACTTGAATTCTCTCTGTACCTAAAAATCTAAGTAATTTCATCTAAAATTGACCAATTTTGCTGTCATGTAACTTTGAAATAAAAAGGAATAAATAAATAAAAGTTAATGAGCATAAGGTGACAAATTGACTACAAACATATCCATATTTATTTTTGAATAAAGGTTAACAAGGAAATAGCTTTCTAAAAAACCATTTAATTGAAGTAATTATATAACCTTTAGTGATAGCCATAATTCCAAGTTTAGGAAGTCTAAAAACTTATAAAATGTCAGGTCATTTTTTAAATGTGCCTTTCTGGATTCTTTTGAGCCTATTGTCCATGGGGCAGGTAACTGACATCAATCTAATGAGTTATACAGTATTTGTAATTCTTTCTTTACAAGATGATTTATGAGAGTAGACTTGCCATCTGTGAAAATTAAACAGAGAAAAGTTGGCTCCATCTACCTATTCTGCCATTAACAATTAAAGCAAACCTCAGTACCAGAATTTGATCAGTTTTAATCCAGGTATCTGGTTCTGCAAGGTGCAGACATCTTCTTTCTAAAATGTAAAGCTGATGTCACTTAACGCACCAAGTTTTCTAACGATGAAATCAAAACACGTTAGCATTATTCATCTGCTGTCAACACACTCGATTTCTTCTTGAGATCCCCTCTTTATACACTAAGAACTCTATACAGTGGCCTGAATGTGCTGTAAAGAAGCTGCTAACTTTCCTGGAAATTCCCTTTTACTCTTTTCTCAAACTTATACCAGACTCTCACCAAATCCTCAAAACATTACACAGAGACCAGTTTCACACATTCATCCACTTGGCCCCTCACTCAGGGATACTATAAACATTCCATGTACCAAGCTCTAGGGGCTGGATAGGTTGAGAAACAAGGTCTACCCTTGCTTTCACAAATCTCACCTACTAGTGGAGACAGATGGCAAGCAAGATTAAGCATGTGCATTACTATGTATGAAGAGAAAAAGAAGATGCGGAATTAGGAATAGATGGGAGATAGTTTATATAACATAGGGGTGGTCTTTCTGACGAACTGACATTTCTGCAGCACGATGAGTGATGCAGGAAAACGGACAGGTTGATTTTTTTGGTAACAGCATCAGAGCAGAGAGAGCAGTCAAAAACCCAAGAGGGATCAGAGCATTAAAGGATTAGAACACAATCAGTGTGCCTAGGAGGGAGTGACAGGAGAGAGAAATAGAGGAGGGGCTAAGAGACCACACTGGATGGCCCTGGTTAAATATTCCCCATTGTTATTATGCCAGCCTTCTCCAAACTGCGGGTGCCTTTCCTCCCGTGTGCTCCCACAGAAGCCGGCAACGCTCCAGTGTCAGGTATGACACGCTAAGTAATGGAAGGTCTTGGCTTGTGGCCCTGAGAACGAGGTTAGTCTGCGGGTCATGCACTTGCCTCCTACTCTACTCTCAGCTCTTAACGGCCATCTCGCTTCACACTCCTAGTCCTTCTAACATGTCCTTTGGCCGTTGAACACTTACTAATAGTGCGTAACGATCTCCGAGGCACCATTGAGAGTCCTGTGGAGAAATAAAAGTGATGCCGACTGTTTTCCTGAAAAATATTTGTAATTAACATTTTTTAAAGTGAGATATTATTTAAGAAAAATTTTGCTTACTTTCCTAGAGGTGATGTGCATAAAACACCATGGAAGTTTCAAAAAGGAGATTGTTTTCTTCAGTTGACTCTTAAGGTGGTTGCAGGAAGAAGTGACAGCTCAGGGAAGAGATAGAGGAAGTCTTAGGGGTACACATGATCCTTTTGAACCGTAAGGTTTGGATTGGTAGCTCTTGTCCAGGAAAGGTTATGCACGCTGAATAGACTATACCATTCTGGAGGTCATGAGCTGCCTCTTGTGTTTTATTCCCTCACTTATGAACAGATTATATCTCACCCCAAATATCACACTTGCCTTAGTTCCCCTCAGGGAGGAATCACTAGGTGGCAGGCAAAGTGATACGTAAAACATAACACACTCTGTCACTTCTTCCCTGTGATTAAGATCTTCTACTATATCATTCTATGTTAATTATACTGGAATTTTAAAGAAAAAAATATCATTTTTTCTCTTTTAAACTGCAATAAAGTCCATGATTCTTGTTGAGGTTTTCTAACCCTCCATGACTCAGCCCAAGGTTCCAACCAGACTTCAGTTTGTGGGGTTTTTTTTTTCATCCATTAGGCATGAACTGAATTGGCCTTCTTTGTTTCCATGTACTTACCAAGCCTTGGGGAAATGTATAGCCTATTTGTTAACTATCTTTTTCTCCTTTCCCAAGCATGCTCTTTTCCCTAATATTGTCAAGCCAAGTATGTTTTATCCTTCGGATTTCTGCTTAAACATTACCACTTGATAGCATTCTTCTTTATAATAATAAAAATTAACCACCCAGTTACTTTTAGCCTACACCCTATATTTTCTCTACATACCAGTTTCAATTTTTTGATACGTTTTCTTGTTATTTTTATTATATCCTGCAGTTGAATCCATATGACAGAAAGAAATGTTGGTATCGATCTCTTCCCTCTTTGGTTGGAACAGTGTCTACTGGATAATAAAACACTTAAAGGATTTGGAGGATGAACAAATTGGTGTTGACTACATGAAGGACTTGCATGGCTCATGGTTCTTAAAAGACAAGAGACAGATGAGCATTGGCATAAAGTTGAAAATTTATAAAATCCTCACATTGAATGAGTAAAATTGGACAAATGACTGGAACACGGGAGAATAAGGAAGGGTAAGTTAGTGTGGGCTTATGGAGGATTGTGACTAATCCTCATTTTAAGTTGTGATAAATGTGAACGTGTGTTTCTTTTTGTATTTACTTCTCTTAGCACTGATTTCAGACAATCTGCTAAACCCTGTAGACTGGGAAGTGAAAGAGAGTTCTTGTGGAGGGCTTTTTTTTTTTTTTTTTTTTTCCTCCTTTTTGTAGAACAGTAAGTCTGACATTATCTTTCAGTTGATTAGGACAGATTTTTTTTTTTAAGATTTTATTTATTTATTTGACAGACAGAGGTCACAAGTAGGCAGAGAAGCAGGCAGAGAGAAAGGAGGAAGCAGGCTCCCCTCTGAGCAGAGAGTCTGATGTGGGGCTCCATCCCAGGACCCTGGGATCATGACCTGAGCCGAAGGCAGAGGCTTTAACTCACTGAGCCACCCAGGTACCCAAGGATAGATTTTTTAAAAGGTAGAGATATCTCCACATACCCCCCCCATAGAAAAATTAGAGAAGAAAATAAACAAGGATTTAAGAAAATGAAGAAAACTATTCTTCATGGTAAGGTAACATTCACAAGTTCCTTCTTTTATTATGTTTTAAAATCCATTGCACATCTCTAATTATAGGGTAATGTTTTCCAGATTGCAGTGTTTACCTACTAGTACCCATGGTATTCTCTGGGAATACTAAACTGGTAAGAGAAAAGTGGTAAAGTTATTATCTAGTAAGCCATGAACTGCTCAAAATCTGAAGCATTTATTTTTTCCTTTAATTCCAGTATCTATTTTATATGAGGGATTTACATGTATGTTTGAGTATTTTGTTAGAATTGAAATGTTCATAAACTTCTACACGTCATCAAAGGTTGAGCTTCTATCTGTAGTTAAGCCTTGCTGGGAGAAAGGTAGATTCTAACTGAAAGATAATAGAAATAATCAAGATAAAAGGAAGACCTGGGAACAATTAATTTTTTAGCATATGGAATAAGGTTTGGAGAAGGGAAATTAATTTTTGGACAGAGGTTGGTCACTAGGAAGCAGAGGTTTTGTTAAAGTCACAGTGTCTGAAGCACATGGTTTGGGTGATAATTAATTGGGTGAGACCAAAGATACTTGCACATTTAATGTAAAGGGGTCAAAAGTTTAAAATCCAAAATATGATTCTATGTATTAATTCACCCATGAGATGGAGTCTTTCCAATCAGTATAAATGTGAAAAATATACCAATAGAAATTGGCACAGAATATAGGTGTTTTGGTGGAACACAGATAGATTTTTGTAACCATACAGAATCCAGAGAGAAGAACTGGAGAAAAGGAAGTTATAGTTTAGGTTGGTATCAAAGGAGCTTAGGGAATGTTGTGATTGATTATCTTGAGTTTCAAGTAATATCCTTGGGCTTGATGAGAATAAGAAAATCATGAAGGAAACCAACCATGCTGACTAAGTTATTAGAGTTGCCTACTCTAAAGCCCCACTTCTATAAATTACTGTCAGGAAAAACTAGTGTATATACTTCCTGGAGGTTAGAATTGGTAATAGGTATTAAAACTTAGAAAAAAAAATACTTTTTGATACAGCAATTCCATCTTTAGGAATATATTTTTTTATTTCAGCCTTATGTTCAAAATAATACCAAACAGATTTATGGAATCCTTTCATATATAAAAAAAAATGGCTAAGATTGTTTTTTGATGATTAACTGGTATTGAATTCACGTAAAGCAAATTTGTTGTCATAGAAATTTGTTCATTACATATTAAATAGTAAGAAATTGAAAATTAATGCAAGCAAATACAAAATAAGTGAAAGTGAAAATTAATAAAAAAAAGATAATAAATGCCCCAATTTTGAATTTGATTAGTGGAACAGTTAAGCAAGATATCTTGAATAAGAATGCATAAAACATTAATATTGTCTCTTAATTTAAAAAATATTCTTAAGACAAGTTTCCTTGGTTCATGAGCTCCATTTTCTTGCTTAAATCACAGCAGCAATGCAGTCTAATTTCCATTTTCAATGGCTTTGAAATATTTTGAGATCTTAAAAGCATCTGTGTAGCCATTCAGAAGCATATTTCTGTAGACTTTATTACTTTTTCTTATATTGTGATGTTTTCTTATAAATACCCAATTTAGTGGCAATTTGGTTGGCTGAATTTATAAATATTACACAATATTAAAGTAGTATTTAAGGGAACAAGATACTTGGTACACATAGATCAAGTTTGTTACCATTTAAGTAAAATTGTAATGGCAATAATATATGTAATTTGTATAACCAGGTTTGGGAAAAAAAACAACTGGTTCTTGATAAGCACATAAATCAGTTTGTGGGATTGAAAACATAGGTGTAGTCGAAGAAAAATTACTATTAAAGTAAGTATTTGTCTCGGAAACCAAAGTATTTGTCTTAGAAACCAAAAGGAGCGTCAGTTAATCTAGGATTCGTTTAGATTGAAATAAATGAGAAGGGCTTCTACTGAAATTACTGTTTAGTCAAAAATTAACATTAGCCTCTTCTAAACATGAAGAGGCAATATCATATAATGGAGGAAAACACTTCTTATAGTGTTTACATCTTTGTTATTTTGCTTATAGAAATAAGATTACTAATACTAGGAAGTAAAACATTGTTGGCATCTGTTATGAGTAACAGATGCCCTAGACTTTTTAATCAAGTAATAGGCATTTATAAACACAATTGACAATTATTCTTTCCAAGTTTCTCAAGATGGTATGATCACAAAATTTAAGAAATTTTTTTATACATGTATATTTATTAAACATTATCATGGGAAAGGTAAGAGGATTAAAATGAAGGAAACGTACATCAATCTCTATTCAACCACAGGAAAGTTATTTAACCTTTTTTGAACTTCTATGAAAATTGCATAACAAAAACTATTACATAGAATGGTCATTAACATTAAACATGGTATTATATATAATAAATGGTTCCAGTAATATGAGTTAAAGACACTTGAAATGAAGTAAGCATTATTGATTTTTGAGTAAAATATATGCATGATAGAACTGAGAAGTAATGTTGAATCACCTCAAAGACATTAAATGTCTCTAGGTCAGCAAAATCTTGCTGTAATATGATTTAATATATTGAGGAAGCCAAAGTTTTAATACACCTACTGCATCTAATGTTCTGTTTCTCACATTTAAGGAATGGATTAACACTTCAAAAAAAAAAAAAAAGAAAATTAACAGATACCAGTATTATTTTAAACAAATTATAAAAAAATTAAATCTGGATTTGACATCCATATCTTATACAAAACACACAAAAACCCCCCAAATCAGCCAACAAACAAAGTAAAGCAGAGGATAGAGTTATTATTCAATTGCTATTTGGACAAAGCTGTATTTGGTTTATCCCAGACAGCATAGACTTAACTCTCTTTCCTCCTTTCCTCTAAGATGAGGTACAATCCCCACAAATCCCTGCAAATAATGCAAGACAATTAAAAGAGATCTCTGAAAAGTGGAAAGAAGATGGTAAATTGATTTAAGATCCAAAAACTGGAACAACATAGTGGCAAGGCATCTTAGAATCGTTTCCATACTTTGAAGGGTAAGTGTGGCCATTGGAAGAAGAGAAGCCAGTGCTGGCATTTCGGACATCTGACCTGACAACAGAATATGTCCAGGTAGACTCATTGTCTGCTAAACTGAGTATGTGTCTTGACAACAATGCCATGAAAGCCTAGCTGAATGAGCAATCAGGATTGCCTGGGCCCTTTGCTTATAGAAGCAGCCAGAAGCAGCATTGTCCTTTCTCATCACACCTAATAATTGTCTCTTATAACCAGTGATATTCTATAGCCTGGTGGGGGTGATCAAACTTCCATAAATGTTTAGCTCATAAAGAACTCTCTGTCCCCCACACTTAGGAAAATATTCTGATACAAGAAGTGCCAGCTAGGGAAGCATTGCCATTTTTGTGGATTAGAGACTCTTACCCCACACAAGGTCTGGATCAAAAGAGCTCCTCCTGCCCTCTCAAGCAGAATGAACAAGGTCCAGCAGCAGGCGGCAAGCTAATCAGACCAAAATGGTACCATAAAGACTCTGCAAATTGTCATTGTCATAACAGCGCACAAAATTATGCCATGATCTGCATGATAAAATTTAATAGGGCAAATACTTCATAAATGAATGAGTGAATGAATGAATGAATACATCCCAAATTTCTTAAATAATAAATGTCTAAATGTCCGTGATATCATTAAATGTCACCCATCATGCCAAAAACTAGGAAAATCACAACTTGAATTAGAAAAGTTAATCAAGGGCCACCAACATAGAGATGAATCTGATATTGGAATTACCTGACAGGGACACTACAGAAGCAATCATAAAAATGATTCAACAACCAGTTATGAATTCTCTTGAGACAAGTGAAAAAATTAGAAACTCTGGGAAAACTGAAGTTCTAAAGGAATGCAAATTATAGAATTAGAAAAATAAGAGATTTAAAAAAATAAATATAAGGTAATCATTAAAAACCATTTTGAAAACGCATAAAGAAAGTATAAAGAAATAAAAACAATCAGATAAAAATAAGCAGAGCCTTGGGGATGTGTGGGGCAATGAAAGAGATCCATCATTTATATCACTGGAGTTTCAGACTTAACTTGGATTTTCTAACTTCCACAACTGCGAGAAAAAAATGTTTAAGCACCTACTTTATGCTAATTTGTTACGAACAAATACCCAGAGCAACCACTGAAAAAAAACTTAGAAAGTGACTCACTCAAAATCACTATAAATAAATCAGAGTCTTAAAAAAAAATTTACATAATGCACAAGAAAGTAAGAAAACAGAAACAGTGAAATGGAAACAGAGGAAACAAATAGAAAACATGGTAAAATAGCATACTTAAGCCCTAACACAGCAGGAAGTGCCTTAAATGTAAACAGTGTTAATATACCACTTGAAAAGCAAAGATTGGCAGAGTGGATTAAACAAAAACCATGGCTCAAGTATATATTATTTACCATAAACTCACTTTATTTTCATTTATGATTTCTTAAAGATTTATTTATTTATTTAAGAGAGAGACACAGAGAGAGGCAGGCAGTGGGAAGAGGGAGGGTTAGAGGGAGAGGGAGAAAGAGAATCTTAATCAGACTACCCACTAAGTGTAGAGCCCAATATGGGGTTCATGACCCTGAGTTCATGACCTGAGCTGAAATCAAGAGTTGGATGCTTAACTGACTGAGCCACCCAGGTGCCCTTACAAGAAACTCACTTTAAGTTCAATGACATTCACAGGCTGAAAGTAAACATTAATTTCCCCAAAAAGAAAAGCCAAACTATAATATCAAACCAAACTATAAAATGAATAAAGCTAAAGAGCATTTTTTAAAAATAAACGAAGGATGTTATTTAGCAGAATAAAATTTGCTTTTAATGCAGCATGTTTACAATCAAGTGTGCTGTATAAGTTAAGTATTCCAAAATGTATTTTTTTTTTTTTTATGGAACATCATGCTAAATGTTTATAAGATAAATTAATGAAGCAATCCACAAAGTGATAACTGAAAAAAAAATAGTTATCAACACAAATGGAATAGGTGACAGTTACAATGCATTTTTTCCAAGTCGGTACAAGAGACCAATATTGATCATTTACATTTTTCAAGATATGCCAAAAGTCGAGAATTTTCTGGAAATTTCTTGTATTTGTAGTATCCACCCAATTATTATTCATTGTTTTAATCCTGTGTGAGTCAAATTAAACAACTGGGGATATGCCTAAACTGTGAGACACAGGTCTGCCATTTCTGCTCTACCTGCACTATTGTCAATTAGCCTTGAAGTTGATCTGCCTTCTTTGGAAACAATCCTTGCTGTATTAATGAAGTCCACCTATCTTTATTTCTCATATTCTCCAAACAATTAAAATAACACTAGATGTCTTGAATACAGGCAAAGATGCAAATTTTTAAAATTTTAAGGTCATAGTCTAAATTAAAAAGCCTGAGTTTAAGTGTTTTTGTGAACAGTATCTGGGTGGCTAGATTAGCATAACAACTAGAATGCAAATTTAAGAATATCCATAGAGATGTTGCATATTCTAGAAATATATCTGTTTATAACTCTCAGAGAAAATGTACTTTGAAATATTTAGACACCTAAACAAAGAATATGTCAGTCAAAAGATTTGTTATTAACGCTGAGTAATAGAAATACGAAAAAGTGAAGTTTGTTTTTTTTTTTTCAAAAGATTCTTCAGATAGATACATTCAGTGTATTGGCCTATTTTTCAGATTATTTTAAACATAAATCTAAATTTCTTATTTTGGTTCCGAGCTTACAACTCACCCTCTGATAAGGATTTGGATTCCTGTATAGGCTTCCTTAGAGAATAAGAATATGTGAGTCATGCTTATTATAATGTGTGTTTTGCTTGTGATGGTACTAATTATCATTGTAAAACTGTATGACACTAATTTATTATAAAACTTTGTTCAAGTGCCTATCTGTTCCATAAAAATATTATGCCATCCCAACTGCAATAATCCTAGCCAACTTTTTTTAAAAGATTTTATTTATTTATTTGACAGATGGATATCACAAGTAGGCAGAGAAGCAGGCAGAGAGAGGAGGAAGCAGGCTCCCTGCTGAGCAGAGAGCCCAATGTGGGGCTTGATCCCAGGACTCTGGGATCATGACCTAAGCAGAAGGCAGAGGCTTTAACCCTCTAGCCAGATTTTTTACATCTTTTCCTTATCAAAGCCATTACAGTATGATTTTACAGTCAAAATGTAAATTATATTCACTCTTCAAATAATCACCAGAAATTTTTGGACAATATTAACTCAGTCTTAAAAAACAATGTCTTTTAGATATATATAAAAAGTAGAGAGTTATATATTATTACTTAGGTTGTCAATCAGCTTTCAGTAAAATATAAGGCAAAAATAGACTATTTTAAAATTAAAAAAATGTGCAACAAGCTAATAAAATACTGAGTGTGGTCAAAAGTAGCTTTCGGGGCGCCTGGGTGGCTCAGTGGGTTAAGCCTCTGTCTTTGGCTCAAGTCATGATCCCAGGGTCCTGGGATCTAGCCCCACATCTGGGTCTCTGCTCAAGCAGGGAGCCTGCTTCCCCCCACTCGCCTGCCTCTCTGCCTACTTATGATCTCTCTCTCTGTCAAATAAATAATAAACAAAATCTTTAAAAAAAAACTTATAAAAAGTAGCTTTAAATTCTGAATAAATAATTTATTATGTGTTAATATGCATATTATACTGACTTGCTTTAAAATGCAACTATTTCATCTGTAAAATAGACACAGAATGTATTATCTCTAATTATGCAAGAAAAAGTAGAAAGAAATAAAAAAAATGAGAAAAAATAAAGTGGCTTATTTATTCTATATTTTATATATTCAAATGTACATATTGCATTTAAAATTTTGTTCATATATTTTAATAATAACATATTTTGATCTTTAATGTACTGACTACATATAGATATTGCTTTTTATCTGATATTTAATATTTAATAGCAAACATTATAAAATAAAAATTTGTATATAATCAGTATATAAATTCAATAAGTATAAGTACATACTTTAAAATTTTCAAGTTTTGGTAAGGATTCACTATTTTAGTTAAAAAAATCTTTATAATATAGTGTTAACATCATAATTTTCATATAGAATACATTTGGTTTTGAGATTATATTGATCATTTTGAAAGCTACAAAGTTAATGCACATTACACTTAGATAAGAGTCTTTTCTTAATATACAATTGCCAAGTTGAATATGTATTAATCAATATTATTTTTTAATGAAAATTTAGAATGATGTTATATACAATTTTGAAAATCTAGGTTGCAAAGAAATTGCAGTCAATTTGATACAATGTGTATATCCTTAATTATATGAACTTTCTTTTTTTCTGTAGTAGGACAAGTCAAATTATCATTTTACATGTAAAGATATAATTTTACAGTTGACTATGATCCTTAATTTTAAATGCTTGGTTATCATTTGGAATAATCTTCAGTCATTTTTATTTTATTTCAATACCAAGGAGCACCAGCTCAGTTGTCCTAAAATAGGTCAGGGAATAAACAATCTTAAAGCAAGATGTACGAATGTGTTTAAATTAAACAAAGCCAAAATAAGCTACAGAGTTGTGTATCTGCTTTCTCCATTCTGGCAAAATTTTTTCCTACAGAAAAGAAACTTCAGCTGTCATAACAGATAAATAGTCTCCTAGACAAGGATATAATAGTTTTGCTGTAACTTTTAATGACCTGAGTACATCTGAAGCATAGAGTTCATTTGGGAACAACACCCTTCAGTACAGACTTAATATACACTATATTGTTTCACAACATCAATTAGAATTTAAATCATCATTTTTAGTAAATGTTTAAATGACTAGAGAGTTAAGGCTAGGGAAGGAAAGTTTGGGAGCTTAGATCTTATTATTCTATTTTCTAATGCTTGAAACTATGTACTCTGAGAAATTACATAGGGATCCTCTGATCAGTTTTCATTCTGCATGTAGGCCACATGCCACGACTTTCTCATAGCTGTGTGGCAGTGTGCGGTTCCTATTATCTAATTCCTCCACTTCCCCTCTCACAGGTTCCAGACCTCTGTTCTAGTGTGAGATTCTCCCTTCTCCCTTCTCCTACACCCCTCTTTCTTTTAGTGTCTGCCAGTATTTCCTCCAATATATCTGTTGCACATCTCATAATATTTCGAATTCTACTGATTAGAGGAAAAAAAATTAATGCAATGAATCATTCATTAGAAAGTTATTGAAAAAAGAAAAGAAAGTTACTGAGCAGAAGAATGAATGGATGAAATACTCTGGGCTTTCATTTCACATTATATACTGTATCTGCAATATTACCTACCTCCGTGTTACAATGTTACTATTCAGGTGAGAACCACCATCATATCTCAGTTTAGTTACTTCAAACACTTAGATTTTTTTTTTCTTTTTTTGACTCACACTAAGGCACCAAATCCCATTACATTTGAATAGATATTCCAGTAAACATAATTATATGGAGACTAGTTAAATTGGGTGCAAAACAATTCAAGAGCAAATTACAGTACTAAAAGGATTCTTCCCATTACTATAAATATATAATCATTATTCTACTCTTCTTTCAAGTTGATTGACTCTCCTGAGGTTAGTGAGAGAAATTTACATATTTGTCTTTTATGTTAAACTCTGAAGGTAAACTCTACAAAGGGTATTAGAAAATGAAAAAAATCCCCTGATTAATTGTTTCTGATGTTGAACAATTAGCAGAAACCAATCATTTGCATTTTAATAACATTGTAACCATCTGTTAAATGAATGCATTAATCTTGATTAGGTTGGTTCCAGACACTTGCAGTTGGGGTTTACTGATGTGTACACGGATAAGGAGATTTTTAAAGTCATGTATAGCTTTAATTTCCACAGTGAAAAGTAACTGAAGAGAATAATGCAAGCTTAACTAATGTGCTGATGGAGCGTACGAAGGAAAAACAAAAAACACTGTTGAAGAAACAAGAAATTTGGATATAAATCAGCTAATTCAAACCAGAAAAGGCAATGATTTTATTTTATACTTTATGTTGCTTAAACTTGAATACAAATCACCCTATGTTGCTTGAAGAACAACAATCGACATGATAGTGTTCTTTTTCCAACATATTTCCAAAACATGAAATATACACTCGTAGCCTAAATATAACCCCAAGACCTGTAAGAAAAAAGGAAAATTCATTCAATTAAAAGAGAATTACTCTACCAGACCATTAACAGGAAGTTTAAAAAGGCCATTTTTTTTTCAAATTATTGGTTGATTATTGATTGATTTTTCTTATTGAAGTATAATTAACATAAAGACTTCCATTAGTTTCAGGTGTACTACATAACGATGTGATAGCTCTCTACATTACTCATTATCCACGCAGATGGTGTAGTTCCTGTTACTGAAGAATATTCCCACCATCGGATTGACTATTCTCCCTGGGCCATCCTTTGACTTCCATCACTTGCTTACTTTGTGAGTGGGTGTCTGCACCTCTTAGTTCCCCTCTGCCATTTTACCCATCCTCTACCCACCTCCCCTCTGGCAACCACCAATTTGTTCTCTGTATTTAAGAGTTTATTTTTGTTTGTGTCTTTTTTTCTTTATTTGATCATTTGTTTTGTTTCTTAAATTCCACATACAGGTGGAATCATAGGGCATTTGTCTTTCTCTGACTTACTTGATACTATACCTTCTAGGTCCATCATGTTGTTAAAAATGACAGTATCTCATTTTTTAAATACATTATTTATTTATTTGTCTAATTGAGAGAGAGAGAGAGAGAGAGAGAGAGTAAGCAGGGGAGTGGCAGGCAGAGGGAGAAGTAGGCACCTAATGTGGGAATCAATCCCTGGACCCTGGGATCATGACCTGAGCCCAAGGCAGATACTTAACTGACTGAGCCATCCAGGAGTCCCAGTCTCATTCTTTTTTTATGGCTAAGTAACATATCATTGTGTGTATGTGTGTGTGTGTGCGCGTGCGCACGTGTGCACACACACGCGCACTACCACATCTTAGCTATTGAAAAAAATGCTGTGATAAACATAGGGAGGCATATATCTTTTCAAATTAGTGTTTTCTTTTTTGGGGGGGTAAAAATGCACAGTAGTGGAATTACTAGAGCTTGTGGTATTTTTATTTTTAATTTTCTAAGGAACCTCTAAACTATTTTCCACAGTGGCTGCACCAATTTGCATTCTTACCCACAGTGCACCAGGGTTTCCTTTCCACAGCATCATTGCCAATGCTTTTTATTTCTTGTGTTTCTAATTGTAGCCATTGTGATAGGTTTAGGGTGATATCTCATTGTAATTTTGATTTGTATTTCCCTGATGATTAGTGATACTGAGCATCTTTTCATGTGTCTGCTGGTCATTTGTATGTCTTCTTTGGAAAAATGTATAGTCAGGTCCTCTGCCCATTTTTTAATAGATTGTTTGAGTTTTTTGATGCTGAGTTGTACAAGTTCTTTATATATTTTAGATATTAACCTCTTATTGGATGTATCATTACAAATATCTTCTTCCATGAAGCAGGTTGCCTTGTTATTGCATTGAACATATCCTTCATTATACAAAAGCTTTTTATTTTGATCTAGTTCCAATAGTTTAATCTTGCTTTTCTTCCCTCTGGCATATCTAGAAAAATGTTCCTAGGGCCAAAGTCAAAGAAATTACTGCCTTTGTTTTCTTCTAGAAGTTTTGTGGTTTCAGGCCTCACATTTAGATCTTTAATCCATTTTGAGTTTATTTTTGTGTGTAGTGTAAGAAAAATGTCCAGTTTCATTCTTTTGCATATAGCAGTCAAGTCTTTCCAACACCATTTGTTGTAGACATTGTCTTTTCCCTGTTGTATATTCTTGCCTCCTTTGTTGTAGATTAATTGACTATATAAGCAAAGGTTTATTGCTGGGCTCTCTGTGCTGTTCTATTGATCTATGTGTCTATTTTTGTGCCAGTACCATACTGTTTTGTTTACTATAGCTTTATAGTCTATCATGACATCTGAGATTGTGATACCTCCACCTTTGTTCCTCTTTCTCAAGATTGCTTTCGCTATTCATGGTCTTTTGTGGTTCCATATAAATTTTATTATTTGTTCTAGTTCTGTGAACAATGCTGTTGATATTTTTATAGGGATGGCATTAAATCTGTAGGATTTCTTTGGGTAGGATAAATATTTTAATCATATTATTTTTTCCAGTCTGTGTGCCTGGACTATCTTTTCATATGTTTGTGTCATCTTCAGTTTTTTTGTCAATGTTTTTTAGTTTTCAAAGTACAGTTCTTTCACCTCCTTGATTAAATTTATTCCTAGGTATTTTATTATTATTATTATTTAAAGATTTTATTTATTTGACAGAGATCACAAGTAGGCAGAGAGACACGCAGAGGGAGAGGAGGAAGCTGGCTCCTCTGAGCAGAGAGCCTGATGTGGGGCTCGATCCCAGCACCCTGAGATCATGACCTGAGCAGAAGGCAGAAGCCCAACCCACTGAGCCACCCAGTCACCCCTATTTTCTTATTTCTGATGCAACTATAAATGGGATTGTTTTCTTAATTCTTTTTTTTTGTTATTTCATTATGAATGTACAGAAATGCAACTGTTTTCTGTATTTTAATCTCGTATCCTAGAACATTACTGAATTCATTTATCAGCTCTAGTAGTTTTTTGGTGGAGTCGTTAGGGTTTTCTAGATAATAGTATCATGCATCATGTCATCTGCAATAGTGACAGTTTTACTTTTCTCTCATCAGTGTAGATGCCTTTTGTTTATTTTTATTTTTATTTTATCCCTTTTTCTAAAGGGGCCATTTTAGAAGCTGGCATCATATAAGTTGCATTCCTTTCAAATGGTCTTTTTGTGGCTTTATTGTTTTAACAAAAGTCTGTATTTTGTTTCTGTCATTCTAGCAAGATGACTTATAAGTGACTTTTGAATCATACTTAGACTCTAGATATATGTATGATTATGATTGTATGTACATTGTCTTTTAAAGAAATTTTTTAAATTCTCTCTTTCTCTGTTTCTGAACAATAACAAAACTGCCCCACAGTTAGCGTCACATGTAGTGGTGAGTATATTGAACACTCTCAGAAGAATAAAGGTCAGGATTCTCAGTCTTCTTACTTCTAGTGAAAATGTTACTCAAGATTCTAGCTCTTTTATTAAGGAAAGAAAAAAACACAGTGTGCTTAAAGTTCAGAATTGAAGAAGTAAAATTCTCTCTGCATGAGGATGGTATTATAACTTATGTAAAAAAATTTTAGAACTCCACAAAATAAACATTAAAACTAACAATAGATATCAGTGTTACTGACTAACAGGTGAATATATGACTAGAAAAAGTGTTATTCTTATGTGGTCAAAGTGGTTTTTAGTAAGGCACTGATTTAATACAGTGGAGAAAGTAAGTATTTCCAAGAAATGGTGCTCAAAAAATATGGCTACCTATATTAAAACCAAAGTGACTCTGGACCCTTTCTTCATACTATATACAAAAGAAATAAGTTCTGATCATGCATAAACATAAATATTAAAGTCAAAACCATGAAGATGTTAGAGGAAAATGTTCAAGAATATATTTGGTATTTTAGAGTGGGCAAAGAATTTTTTAGACAAAAACAAAATCAACAAACAAATTAAAATTGATAATTTAACTTCAACAACATTAAAATACTCATCAAACCATATTAGTTGAAAAAAAAAAACCCTGCTATTTTGATATATGAAGAACTTTACAATTCAATAATGGATACAAGAAACTCAATAAAAATGTGCAAGCTTCTAAACAGACACTTCATAAAAATAGATATATCAATAGCCCAAAACATAAGAACATGCTAAACATCTTTAGTCATCAAGGACATGCAGTTTAGAGCCATAATTTGATAGCAGTACATTCTCACTAAAATATCTAAGATGAAAACATATGCAACATCAAATATTGCTGAAATTGTAGAACAGCTGGAACACTAACAAATTTTTGACAGGAAAGAAAAATTATTCACACAGTGAGGAAATGTCTGGAAGCTTCTCCTAAAACTAACTATGCTAGACTATTAAAAGGGGAAAAAAATAAGTATACTCCTTCCCAGCAATTCTGCCTCTCAGAATTACCAAAGATAAATGAAAATGTTTTCACAAAAAGATTTGTACAAGAATGATTATTGTAAGTATTTTTATTAGAGCCCAAATCTGGAAACACTCTAAAATGCCATCAATAGGAAAAATGGCTAAATATATTGCAGTACAGCTCTAAGATGTACTACTCCCCAGCCAGGATAGACAAAGAATGAACTACTAATATATGTAAAAACATGGCTGACTCAAAAAATATTTTACTGAGTAAAAAGAGACTGACACAAAAAAATGTATTGTTTTATTTCATTTATATAAATTCTAGGATAGACACAACTAATTTATCATGCAAAAATGACCAGCAGTCATTGTCTCTTGCAAATAGGTATGGGAATTAACTCAAATTAGCATGATGAATTCTGAGGGAATAGGAATGTTCTCTATATTGCTAGATGTTTGAGTTCCAAAAGTGCATACATATGTTATATGGCAGAGAATGACATGTGTGTGTATTTTACTTACATAAAGTATATATAAAAAGTCAAAAATACTATAAGCAAATATTGAATTATTTTTAATGATTAGCATGTTGAAATATTTAGGAAAGAGTTTAATGTCTTCAATTTACTTTAAATTTACATAAAATGATGGATGCACAAATATGTAGATGGATAGCTAAATGGGTAGATATGAGTAAGACAAATAGATAAAATGTATCTTTGAGAAACTACGAGATGGCGATACAGGATTTCATTATAAATTTCTTTTAACTTTTTGGAGGTTTAAAAATGTTTATGTTGGGGCACCTGGGTGGTTCAGTGGGTTGAGCCTCTGCCTTCGGCTCAGGTCATGATCCCAGGGTCTGGGATTGAGACCCACATCGGGCTCTCTGCTCAGCAGGAGGCCTGCTTCCTCCCTCTCTCTCTGCCTGCTTCTCTGCCTACTTGTGATCTCTGTCTGTCAAAAAAATAAATAAAATCTTAAAAAAAATGTTTATGTTGTTGTATTGAAGGATAGTGCAAGCCACGTGGTAGGCAGTCCTCCCTCTTTACTGTTCTGGCATACATAGATTTCCACTACTGTAGTTTATTCAAATTACACCAAATCCTCAATAATACAATTTGAATTCAGTTGCCATTGTGCATAAATTGTGAGTAATTGCATAAAGTACAAATATCACTGCCAGCTCTTTAGTCCACAAATGACTGTGTAGATAACAGATTAGCACAATGATCAATGATTAATTACACCACAGCTTAGTGATTGGTCATCTTATAAGATGCATCATAGTGCACGTTTTTACTTCACGCACAGAGAGCAAAGTGTGTGGTTGTATTGCCTCCTTGTCGCACAGCAATAAACACACATGACATTTTGAAAATATATAAATAGAGGCACCTGGGTAGTTCAGTTGGTTAAGGGGCTGATTCCTGGTTTTGGCTCAGGACATGATCTCAGGATCCGGGAATCAAGCCCTGTGTCAGGCTCTGGCTTCAGGATTCTCTCTCTCCCTCTGTCCTTCCCCTGCTCTCTCTCTCTAAAAAAGAAAAAAAAAATCAATCTTAAAAAAATATAAATACATACCTACCTACATACATAAATAGTCCAAAAAGAAGAAAGCGCAGCAAAGAAATACAAGGTGATGACTCTAGAGATGAAATTTTAATGGAATGTAAATGGAGCTGTAGAAGAAATAGCTGACCATGACGATAGGTACCCAGAGGGAGAGTAAAGACAAAATTATTGGCGTATGTATGTGTATGAGGAAGTGGCTGTAAGGAAGAAAGGATAGAGATATCCCAGAGTGAGTGAGCCGGCAAATACTGCACACTAAAGGAATCCTCAAAGGTATTTCACAAGATTTACAGCACAAAAGAGAAAATGTTTAAGGTCAATTCAAAATTTGTGCTAGTGTCATAACATAATCTGTATGGCGAGAAGGCGGCGAGAAGTCTTCAAACTTTTCTATTGAAGTAGATTTGACATATAATCTTTTTTTAGTTTCAGGTGTACAATATGGTGATTTGACAACCATATGCATTAGGAAATGTTCATTATGTTGAGTGTAGTTACTTTCTGTCTCGATACAAGGTTATTACAATATTGTTGACCATATCGCTTATGCTGTACTTCAAACTATTCTTGACACTGTTTTCACAAAGAATTGAAACACCCTGATTCTTAATGTTTCCAATGTTTTAAATTACAGGGTTCTAAGACCACTTTTTCCCCTAGTTCTCTATATGTTCATAAGCAACAGAAAAAGAGATTTTAATGTTTTGACAAACATTTTTAAAGATGACAGAACATTTGGATTTCTTCCTCATTGGTATTTAGACTACCTTGCATGATTTCTACTGAATAGTCCTGTTGATAGTCTGGTACTGCTTTACAGAGAGGACAGCCTGTTTGCTGTAAAACTGTCTTAAGTATCAATGGCTGCAGAGGAAAACGAGCGTGAAATTCTTCTTGTGTTCTCTACCTAGTCAAATTTCAAAGAGCAGCCAAGTTTTGATCAACTCTTCAGTGAAGTTATATTGTTTTCCAGAGAGACATGAAGGGATATTTTATTTTTTAATTTTTTTTTATTTTGTTAAATATTTTATTTATTTATTTGACAGACAGAGATCACAAGTAGGCAGAGAGGCAGGCAGAGAGAGAGAGAGGGAAGCAGGCTCCCCGCTGAGCAGAGAGGCCGAAGCGGGACTCGATCCCAGGACCCTGAGATCATGACCTGAGCCGAAGGCAGCGGCTTAACCTACTGAGCCACCCAGGCGCCCCATGAAGGGATATTTTAATAAGAACAACCACAAATAAATAAATGACAATTGTTAACGAGTGGAGGTGGGGAGAAGGAAAGAATGGCCAGTGATGACCAACTGTTTTTTCTTGATCTTATCTAAGAACCTTCAAACTCACTTTAGATGTCATCACTGTTGTGAAGCTTTCCCTCATTCATTTTCCCCTCCAAAAGAGATGATAGATGATTCTGTTCTTTTTGTGCCTTGCATATATCTCAGGAACCTAAAATAAATCATTTAAATCAATATACATAGAGAGGGCTGGGGCTGGATTTTGGTCTAAGGAGGTATTTGATATGCTATGAAAAAATTCAAGGAGAGAAAATGTACATCAACCATATCATAATATTAAGAATAATAAAATGATTTAAGTATCAAGTAATGTCTGAGTTTAAAAAAAAGAGGTAAATATTTTTAAAAATGGGATATTTTATATGAAATCTACCTTGCCACTGTAGCAGGAATTTTAAAATGATGTTGTCTATTTTTGGTAAGTTTGCTTTATTTTGAAAATTTATGAAATAAACTATTCACAATTTATTGACTATTAAAACTACGTAAAAGATTTCCTTTTGGAAATAAGATGTAATTGATTATTTTAAATTACCTTTTGATTATAAATGATATAACCATGCCTGTATTTTTTGTTGTCAGTACCTTTGTGATCTAATTTAAATTTTCCTTATAGTCAGCCATTCTGTGACATTTATTTTAACCACAGTGCTTTAAGAGTAATATCTGAAGTTATTTTTGTTATTGATGTACATTTACTCACAAGTGTCTGATTTTAACATTTTTTGCTGTAAAAAATATACAAATATATATAAATAATTTGCATCTTAACGATTTTTAGGTGTGCCACTTAACAGCATTAATTATATCTGCAATTCTGTGCACATATTACTGCTATTTTCATAACTTTTTCCTCAACTGAAACAGAAATTCTGTACCTTATATTCAGCAGCAATTTCCATTCTTACTCCTTTCCTGATCCTGGTAAACTCTAGCCTACTTTCTGTCTCTGTGAATTTGCCTACCTTAGATATTTCATACAAGCAAAATCAAACATTCCTTATTTATTCCTCAGAATTTGTTTTTAATTGAAGCATTTGATCAGATAATATTAAATGTGAAAACAGACATTTTGCTTCTTTGCCAACGAAATTCTCCACTTTTATTTGTTAACATTTTTTCTTTTTTCTCTTGCTGTAATTTTAGCAAATATTGCTATTTATTTTGTCTTCTTTTGCATGTATTGCATTAACAATTTTTTATACTTTTTTCATATTCACTTAAAAAAAAGATTTATTTATTTATTTGACAGAGAGAGAGAGAGAGATCACAAGTCGACAGAGAGGCAGGCAAAGAGAGAGAAGGAAACAGGCTCCCCGCTGAGCAGAGAGCCTGATGCAGGACTCAATCCTATGACCCTGGGACCATAAAATGAGCCAAAGGTAACTCACTGAGCTACCCAGGTGCCCCTTCCATATTCTCTTTTATATCTTACGGATACATTCACTCTTTGCCCTCTACTAGCACCTAACCTTGCTAATATGCTAGCATTATCGTTTTATTTATTTGTTTTGTTTTCTTTCATCTTAAGAAGCTTATTTTTTGTTTCAAATTTCTATTTAAATTCTAATTAGTTAACATATAATGCAATGTTAGTTTCAAGAGTAGAATTTAGTGATTGTTGCTACTTTTTATCCTATTGTTTCTGTATTACTGATTACTCAGAAAACTGCCTTATCCAGGAAGCAGTTACTACGCAAACAACTCTTCATTCTTTTATATTTACAAAGTTTAGACATTTATCTTAAAGTCAAATCAATTATATTTCAAGTTTTTTTTTCTTTTTTTAAAAATTTCGATTAACATTTCACAGGTTTCATATGATTTCAAGTTCTACTTCTGTTCTTGGAGGTAGCCTTTCTTGTTTGCTTTCAGTAGAAGTCTCCTCACCAGCCTACAAGGTACAGTTGGACTTCTCCCACCTCCTTTTTGAAAACATCAATTTCTCGGCCCCACCCCCATGCCACATGAGTTTTGTATCATTCACATTTATACTACACAATGGGAATACTGACTGGACTCAAAGAAGACATTCTTTTTTTTTTTTAAATTTTTTTTTTTTTAAAGATTTTATTTATTCATTTGACAGACAGAAGTCACAAGTAGGCAGAGAGGCAAGCAGAGAGAGAGGAGAAAGCAGGCTCCCTGCTAAGCAGAGAGCTCGATGTGGGGCTCGATCCCAGGACCCTGGGATCATGACCTGAGCCGAAGGCAGAGGCTTTAACCCACTGAGCCACCCAGGCACCCAAAGAAGACATTCTTAATGAGTGGATCAATGAACAACCTGTACACTGTACAGTGGATTGTGCACTTCCCTTATATTCACTGCCCAACAACTTTACTAAATTCTTAACGATAGGGGCACCTGGATGGTTCAGGTGATTAAGTGTCTGACTCTTGATCTCAGCTCAGGTCCTGATCTTAGAATTGTGAGGTCGAGCCCCACATTAGGCTCCACACTAGGCCTGGAACCTGCTTAAGATTCTCTCTCTTCCCCTCCTTCTGCCCCTCTCAAACCCCCTCCCTTAAAAAAATCCTGTCAATAAACAGAAATAAACTTAATCTTAGCAAGTTTTGAAGTAACAAATGAAATGATCCTAAACTGTGCAAAATCCCAAATCACTTGCTACTAGTGTGGCCTTACAAAACTGACATAAATTCTCTTATTTCTGTTTCCTCTTCAGTGAAATATTGAAAATATGTCCATATTTCATGGAGATTTCAATGTAATATGGATAGTTTATTGGCTTCTCCTTTTTTGAAATGCAGGGATTCCTTGTATATTTTACATATTAGATATTTAATGGGTTGGAGCTTTGGCTGTTTTTTTTCTATCTGTGATCTTATGGTTTCTTTTCACAAATTTTCACATCTTCTGGCTAATACTTACGTCCTTATCTCTTACAGACACTGCCTTGAACTATTGCTCTTCTTTTCAAAGTACTGTTCTTGTCTTCTCATTTATCCAAAAAACATTTTTGCTTCTTAAATAGTTCAAGATGTGTATGTCTGAGAATATGTTTATTGTCTTTCTCATTTAAGTAAGTTTGGTGTATTAAAAAAAAAATCTGTGTTTAGAATTCACTTTCTTTATTATTTAAAAAGTAAATTCACTTTTTCCCCCCTATTTGGCAAGTTAATTATATTGGCAAGATATTTTCTAAGTTGCTATTGAAATTTCTGATGTCAATATGATTCTTATTCCTTTTGGGGCTCTCTTTTTACAGTTTTCTCTTTTCTCTAGCATTTGAAGTGTCCCTCTTAAGAGTAGCTGTGCATTTTTCTCCTCTTTCCTGGCTGACACTCTTTAAGCTCTTTAAAGCTGAGGACTTTTATCTTTTGTTAGTTCTGGAACTATTTTATGTCATTTCTTTCTCTTTCTCTCTCTCTCTCTCCCTCTCTTTCCCTCTAATATTTGCTTGTCATATGTTTTTTTCTTGATGTCATTTTTGCTTTTTTTATATCGCATTTTTTTTAGAAGATTTTATTTATTTATTTCAGAGAAAGAGAGACAGAGCATGAGTGGGGATGGGGAGGGAGGAGTAGAGGGAGAGGGAGAAGAAGACTCTCCACTGAGCAGAGGGCCTGATGCAGGGCTCGATCCCAGGACTCTGGGATCATGACCTGAGCAGAAGGCAGATGCTTAACTGACTGAGACAGCCAGGTGCCACTATACCACATTTTCTTAAAGAGTTGCGCTGGCTTTACTACTTCCTTCTGCCCTCAGAAATGTTTGTGGACTTACGCTTCTGAATTAGTGTCTATCTTTAGTTATTTCCAATCAGTTTCCACTCTGTTCTTTTTTTCTTTAAAAAAAAAAATGACCATTACAATCTCCAACATGTATATGTTTATATTATAAATATGTATGTATGATATGTTGTATCAATTTGTTCTTTTTCATACACACATATACAGAACTTATTTCTATTATGTTATTGATCTCCGCCATTGGAATTTAAAGGCTGCTTATGATGTCCAATTCTATTTCTTTATATTTTGTTCCATGATTTCTAATTTATGTTACAAAGACCAGTGAAGTGAATAGTTTTCCTTTATTGTGACAGATATTTGAAGAACATATACAGTTGAACTTTGGATGATGTGGATTTGAAATGCATGGGTCTAATTATATTTGGATTTTTTTTTAATATTACAGGACTGTAAATGTATTTAAACTTCCATATGATTTTCTAAATAACATGTTCTTTTCTCTAGCTTACTTTATTATAAGGATGCAGTATATAATACATATGATATACAAACTATATGCTGTTTTTGTTATTAGTAAGGCTTCTGGTCAACAGTAGGCTATCAGAAGTTAAGGTTTGGGAGAGTCAATGTTACATGCAGATTTTCTACTGTGTGGGGGTCAGTATCCCTAATCCCCTTGTTATTCATGGGTCAACTGTATTTTCTTTCATCTGATCATTGGTTTCCCTTCAATGTATCCTTAAACATTTCTGGCAACATGTATTGAAAACTAAACTAGAATAAACTAGCATAAACTGGCTTATGTCCATTTTGTTCTTCAATTGCTTTTATTTTATTTAATGGTTTTCTATGCTGATTCTCATCAAATTCACCTATAAACATAGTAAAGAAACATATTTGATGAGGTAATTTCCCAAATCTCTGGGGATAGGATCTGGACATCAAAAGCAATTTAATTCAAGTATTTATGTTGCAGGATTTATGGCTTACCCCTGTTTATCTTTTCTGTTCTCACTCCATAAGGAGAAAAGATACATAATTCTCTGAAAACAAAACAAACAAGAAGTTTCCCCTCTGACAGATAAATAATATCCACATGGAAACAAGATTTTTTTGAAAGGGCACTGTTAATCTGATTTTCTGTCTCTTGTAGGTGGCCTAACAGCTTATATGGAAGCTTAGAGTTTTCCATATGTTGTTTGGTCTGCAATATTCCATTCCCATATGTGTGTACATATTCCTGCCTATTTTCTCAAACTTCCTAGAAACATAACGACTTTTTTTTTTTTTTTTTCATTTCTTTTTGGGTCTTAGGCACGAGTTAAATAATCACATATGTATTTAATTAGGCCTGTTTAAATTAATGAGTATGGCCAAAAGAAGCAGAAAAATTTGATGTCCATATGTATATATGCTAGTGTTCTCAAGCTTTCTGGCCTTAAGGGAACCTAGCAAAAAAGTGAGAAAGGAGATAACTCTATTTCCTTATTTTTCAGCAATGCTTATTTAGTCCTGTTTATAAGGGTGCCTGCGTGGCTCAGCCATTAAGTGTTTGCCTTCCAGCTCAGGTCCTGATCCCAGCCAGTGCCCTGGGATCAAGCCCAGCACTGGGCTCCCTGCTCAGCAGGAGGCCTGCTACTCCCTCTCCCACCCCTCCGGCTTGTGTTCCCTCTCTCACTCTCTCTCTCTCTCTCTGTCAAATAAACAAATAAAATCCTTAAAAAAGCAAAAAAAAAAAATCTTACTGTAATACTGCTAGTTAGTAACTGTAGTCTCTATTTGACAAATAAGAAAATTCAAATTTAGTGATATGTATTCACTTTTGCTTCAGGTCCACATTGCTAATAGGTTTCCAAGATATTCTTTGTAATTCTAAAGAAGTAGGATATTCTTTTGAATGTGACCAAGGAGATCTTTAAAGAATATTTATGTTGGCTGCTGGGTGCAAATAGTCTTACTTTAGAACCAAAAGAGGGAGATAAATACCAACAATTCTATCAAGATGAAGAAATTTTAGTGAGGGGAGAGTTTAGTATCTCCTGGAAAAGGTGTTCCATTGCATCAGATCTATCTTCATGAACGTGCCACCTGAATGAATATATATGTATACATATTTTCATCTAGAATTATATAACTTTCTGTTTGTCCCTTGATCCTATTAAATAGACATCAACTTCTCAAATGATGAAGAGTCATGATTTCTGTCTATTGTACAAATGTTGAAATAGAGTCACCTGGCACTTGTAAAGTATGACCATAATGTAGGACGGGTGTTGTGTTTGAGATCCTGATAGGATTGAAAACCATAAAGCAGATGACAGACTCGATGCAAATTCTTGGAGAATTTCTTTTAAGAAAAAGAAAATTTATTTACCTTAAATTAAAGCCAGACATGTGTGTAACAGATAGAACTCTGAACCAATCAAGAAAACCAGACTATTTGACTACAATAGTCATTCCAATTCGGTAGAGTAGATTAGCTATTAAGCCATTAGCCATCAAGAGAGACAGGTACTTAGAAGATTGGTGAAAAAGAAGTAAGTCCCATCCAAGCTCTTTTTCTCTCCACAGCATCAAAACCTTTCCCCCTCATTTATGCATCATAGTTTTGAAGACGATGGGTAAGCTAGCTTTTGATATGACAGAGGGCATCTGAGAGGGCATCATAGAAAACTCCGCATCACATTCATAATCTGCTGTTAGAGTGTTGGAGGGGTAACACGTTGCTGGGATGACATTTTTAGAAATAAATCTGCTAATGCTACCATACGACAGAAGTCTGGAGGAACCCTTGGAAAAGACTACTTGCCTATAAGAATTTATTACCTGCATGTGAGCTATCAGTGAAATTCTTCAGAGAATAAATGTCCATTCCATCAAAAGTGGCACTCTGGGAATAGGCATAGTCATTGAGAAAATCAGGCAATGGGTGGCACTCATTTTGCTTTACTATGCTCCTTCCCTCCCTCATACTGAACTGTGGGTCCCTTTCACTCCCAACCACATCTCCACCCTTCCTACTCTCTTCAATGAGGATTCTTATCTTCATTTAATTGTGGAGTTTGTTCTGTCAGTATTTGCATGATTTTGGGGTTATTTACACTGATGTGAATGTTATCTAGTTGTATCTGTGGGATGAGGTAAGTTCAGGGTCTTCCTTTTCTGCCATCATTCCCGGAAGCTCTACTGTTGGCTTTTGTCATAAGCTGTAACAGCATCATATCCTACCACAGATACCACACTTATAATACAGTCTTTCAGGTTTTGTGGCTCAGAAGGCAGCGTGCTTGCATTTCAGCCTGGACCTACTGTTGACTGCTTTCCTCTGTGTCACTCAAAGCTGCCAGTTCTTTTTTGTAGTAATTGTATTACTCTGTAATACAATTGGGACAATATTCCCAGGTATGTGAAGAGTTGCTGCCAAACTTACTGAGAATTTTCCTTCTTTCTTAGTAAAGGGAAATATAATATGCAATAATTTGATTTTCATTTGGAGGGAATTTTTCAGCCCTCCCAAGCAGTGATTCCTCCAACACTTTATTGATCTTCTGAATTTTCTTGGAGTTCATCTTTCAATCTCAGAGCACGTTTATCTTGCCAAAACTTTAATAGAAGGGTTATTGAATATTTGGTCCAAATAATACAATGTAATGAAGTGTTGAACCACTGTATTATTCTGTGGATTGAATATTTGGTCTAGCTCCTTTTGAAGCAAATTATTATAACGAGTGAAAGAGTCAATGTAGTTCTGAGGTAATATAAATGTATATTGCTATCCCTCTCAGATGATTTTCAACTGCTTCTGATTATTCTTCCTCATTGGGAAGGAGAAGATGAATGCTTGTACATTATACATGCAAATCCATATTGATTGGCAGAAGATCTCAGTGAGTACTTCTGATAGGTTGAGTTTCTATAGTACCTTGTACATCTTCTAGAGCCATTTGGTTTGTGAAGCCAAAGACTGAATTAAATGGGGGATATAATGGGATCCACCATCACAGAATCATATGGGTCTTTAAGGTTAGTGACATACAGACCCATTTTCCCTGAATGTGATACTGTTTTGGATCTACTCTTTTGGACAGTAGACTGTCATTTCTCCTTTGCCTTCCCCACCACATTAGTTCTTTATTCATAGACCAAGAAAATTGTGTGTTCCTTCTGTCAGCTATCTACAGTGTCTACTCCAATTACAGACCAGGAGACCAAGAAAAAAACCAATGACTTGTTCTGTGGACCTACTGGACGTTCCAAAAACCAGGCCAGACATGATTCTTGATTTGGCACTAAATCCATATGTTATTATGTGGTAGGAAGAATAATATCCTAAAGATATCTGTGTCCTAATCACTATAACCTATAAATATCTTATATAGTACTAGGGAATTAAGGAGATGGATGAAATTAAAGTTCCTAATTGGGTGACCTGAAGATGGGACAATTATCCTGGATTATTTGGGTAAGTCCAATGTAATTATAAGGATCTATAAGCTGGAAGAGAAAGTCAAAGAATTAGAGTCATAGAAGGAGGTGTGACAACATTGTGGAAGAAAATCAGAAGACTATGATGTGTGAATTCAATCACGTATCACTTTGAAGATAGAAGAAGAGTGCCATAAGCCAAGGAATGTGGTGTCCTATAGACGATGGTCAAAGCAAAGAAATAGATTTTTCCCTGAAAGCCATTAGAAAGGAACACGGCCCTGATAATAATCTTGAATTTAGTCCACTGAGATTCATTTCAGACCTCTTATTTCTAGAACTGTAAGAAAGTACATTTGTTTTGTTATAGGTCTGCAGGGTTGTAATAGTTTGTAACAGTAACCATAGAAAACTAATACTCCCTTCTACTGGGAGACCATGATTATGTATCATTTCTTGTGTAGTAATGTCAACTCTAATCTTCTAGCCACACATCTCAAAATCTTTGAACATTTGCCATTCCCTAGTTTACAGATACTCTTGTAAAGGTTGTATTTCCCTTTGGAAAAGAATGAGTTAGATTATCATATGTACTTGGTATTGAAGGAACCCTCCTCCTGGGGAGTTGGACATTTTTGTACTCATTGGGTTTTGAGTCTGAAAACTGCCTCAAAAACCAAAACAAACAAATAAACAAAACTGGACAAGTTATTGTGATTGTTTTAACTGAGTCAGTTGCATTCAACCTCCTGACCATCCATGTAATTTCTTCCTTTAGATGGAACACTATGTTTGTTGAATGTACTTCATTTTTACCCTAGAGTTACTGTCTTTTTTTAAATCTTCCTAAAAACTCTTTGCAGTTCAGGCATCCTTTGATGTCAATTAGATGCTGCTATTCATTTAAATAATTTGTTCATCTTACTTCTATAAATAATTACGACCTCCTGACCTCTATGATTTCAGAGATCTATTTTCTTATTGCTATCAAAGAATCTAAGTCTTCAATAACATCTCACTCCCTCAGCCCTCACTTACAGGGAAAGCCACTCATGAGCTTGTCAGCAACACTAGTGCCCCTCTCAGTTGTGATTCACTTATCGTTATGGTAAATGTGTTGTCCCTCAGGCCTTACCAAGGGACATACTTGCATGACGGATGTCCTGATCTTAGGTAGTATTCCATGTTCTTTTGAAAACTTGTTCTACTCTCTCCCATGGCAGTTTTGACATTTCTAACTTAGTGTGGATCATCACTTGTAAGCTTTCAAAGTTGTCTTGCACCATATTTTGCACTAACTTCTGAGATTTTGTCATAATATTAAGTTCTGTATCATGGGCGAATGTTTCCATATTGTAAAATTTGTTTTTAAATCCAACTTTATATTCTGCCTCCTGCCTTTGTTTTGGCTAAATCAGAATCCAGTTACATGTGTACACCATAAGATACTGATAGGCAATGTTGACTAGGTCCTGAGACACCTTCATGGCACATTTACCTTTCTTTTTAGTCAAGCCAGCAGTTCCATGACAAGGTTATGCTCTCATTTAACCACAGTTAATGACCTGGTGGCAGAAAGGAAAAATAAAGGCAAGGGAGATGCATACTGTATTGTAATGTAATATTTTCTGCATTATCATCCAGAAAAAGAGGAGCCATTCACTTTTATAAGAAGGAATAAATCACATTTTCAAGTACAAAGGGTATAGGAAATTAATAATTCAATAATTTCAAGTGCTCAACCCAGTTGTTTCCAACCCAAATCTTAGAATTCCACATAAAATTAGGACCTTGACATTTTAATAACTGGCTTGCTTGTTTTGATGATTCAATCTCCTCAGCTCTATAACCCCTATATTTTACCCTAGATCATTTTTCCTGTCTTCTGAGTATAGAAGATGAGAATTTCTTTATAAGCTGGGGAGGAAATTATCTGAATTTCACATTTTGATTTCAGGTTTTGATTCATCACCCTGAGCTTTCCATTGTTTTTCTTCAATGCTTTGACAGTTTCTGGTTAGAGCTCTCTGATTCTTCAGTCCTTGCAATTATTACTGCTCATAATTGCTTAAACACCTGAGAAATCCCATCCATTAGGTACTCTTTCCACTTCCATCAATGCAATTTTGCAATGGTGAAAACATTAACAGCATGACTTGGTTTAGAGCAGTGTTCTATTCTCAACTCTGTTCTCAACTGGTGCTGAGATCTTCACTGCCAGTCTCTTGCAGGTGCTCTAGTTCCTGAGTTGTGTTCTAGAGTCTTCTTCCCAAGGCTGGCTCAAAATGTCTTAAGCATGATTTCCTGGAAAACAGATCCTGAGGTAGAGATTTGTATTTCAGATCTAGTTGGCCTGATATTACCAGAACTAACCCCTCTAAGTACTGGGACAAAAGATGGGGCAAAGGGAAAAATGTGAATGTGATCTCCAAACAACAGGATCTTTAGCTAATTAACACATAGCACTCCATGCTGTCTCTTAGAGACCTCCAAATTGAGTCATTACAGCTGGTTCTTCGTATTTCCTACCAATCAGCCTTTGACGTGGGCTGGTCTGGGAAGTTTTTTGTTAACTTGGCTGATGGAGCTTCCTGGGGTGTGGGAACAGAAGCAATAGTCAGGTCTGCGGTGTGAGCAGCCAACAATCCTGACAGTCAGCCATGAGTGTCTCCATCTTGGAAGGAGAGATCTAGAAGATGCTACAGCCCCATGACAGATATAAACTTTATTTTTTATTATCAATCTTCTGTATTGATCTAAGAGTAATGATTGATAAGTCTGTGCTATTCAACCATATTTTGTGTTTGCTAAACTAGTTTGAGATCTGTCAAAGATCTCCTGCAGTTTGACCTCATTCTATGTTCTAAGCTCTATCACTCAGTATATCTCACAATACACAGTGTTCTCCAGACAAACTGGGCTCCATGTATTTTTTCCATTGCTGTACCCACACTTCTATTACTACTGAAGTAATCTCTCTGGAGCAATCTTATTTATTGTATTTACATGTATTTAAGACACCTGACTATAGTTTATAGCTGAGGTACTGACAAGGTATCTTATTTCTAAACAATAAAAATTTGAATTATTAAGTCACTGAGCAGAACAATTATAAAGAGTAAAATAAACCGAAACAAGCACAATATTTTTGAAATGAAAACTATCGATCATAATTAATTGGAAGATGCAGTCTTACAGGAAGGAAGATAATAGATTGAATCATGCAGAATACATCTGGACAGTCAGTTTGCTTTCCAAGCTGTATGAATGATAGGGACTGTATGGGCTTGGAACTTTGGAGTATTTAATTAACTTTGTAAGAGATCATTAGTTGCTATATATAATATGGTGAGGATGATATAAATCCTGCTAGATGTTTTAACACAGTGAATTTTGAATAAGGGTGGGTAACATTATGACTAACGAGATGGACCTATGCAAAGAGAACGCTGAAGTGATCCAAAAAGTAATAGCGACACAGAGAAGCCTCTATTTTGAGGACTGAGGACACAAAGGGAAGGTTTTGATATGATCAGAATCTAGAGGCTCAGCAGAGGTTTCACATGAAACTTAGATCCAGATCTTTCAAAGAGAGTTCAGTTGCTGCTCGTACCTCCTATCAGAAGTGAAGCTAGCATGGTGAGTGCCATTGTGGTAAAATGCCATTGCTGAGGTGAATCTGACAGGACATCTGGAACACAGTAGTCCTCTCTAATCTGGGGTTTTGCTCTCTGTGGTTTCAGTTACGCGCAGTCAGCCGGGGTCTGGTGTGTCCCTGTATTGTACTGTCAAAAGGTCAATAGTAGCTTGATGCTATGTTGCAGTGCCGTGTCATTCACCTTACTTCGTCTCATTATGTAGCTATTTTATTATCTCTCTTCATCACAAGAGAAAGGGTGAGTACAGTACAGATCATACTGCGTGAGAAGGAGAATTGCATTCACAGAATTTTTCTTAACAGTATATTGTTAAAATCGTTCTATTTAAGGGCACCTGGGTGGCTCAGTCCTTAAGTATCTGCTTTAGGCTCAGGTCATGATCCCGGAGTCCTGGGGTGGAGCTCTGTGTGGGGGGACGTCCCTGCTCAGTGGGAAACCCACTTCTTCCTCTCCCTTTTCCCCTGCTTGTGTTTCCTCCTTTGCTGTCTCTCTCTCTCAAATAAATAAAATCTTTTTTTTTTTTTAAAGCCATTCTATTTATTATTAGCTATTGCTGATCTCTTTCTGTGCCTAGTTTAAAAAACAAAACTTTAGGGTTTAGTTGGTTGGACATCTGACTCTTGATTTGGGCTCAGGTCACTACCTCGGGGTTCTGGGATTGAGCCCTCTGGTGTGGAGGCGAGGGGGTGTGTGAGAGGGGCAATGGGGAGAGGAGGGTCAGTGCTCAGTGAGGGGTCAGCTTGAAAATTTCTCTCTCTCTGCCCTTCCCCACTGCTCGTGCTTGCTCTCTTTCTGTCTAAAATAAATAAATAAGTCTTTAAAACATTAAGCTTTATCACAGGTATATATGAATAAAGAAAAATGTAATTTATTTCGGGTTTGGTACTATCCATGGTTTCAGGCATCCACTGGGGGTTTTGGAATGTGTCTCTGCATCAGAAGACATTCCCTCTCCTCCTGCCTGCCAGTGTCCCTCTCTGCCATCTATTAACAAGGACTAACTGAAAGTGAGTTGGTAAATGGAACTGTAATTTGCAGAGCCACAGCCCTAGTGTCACAAAGCAGGGTATACATGGAGAGATTTGGAACAGAGAGAAACTAGTTTATAATCAGCTCTGGTTTGCACAAAATTATGTCTGGTAAAGTACACAAACACATGCTCTGTAATATTCAGGGGATAATTCAAGCAAACTTCATCGGTAGCTTCGGCATGCTACTGCATTGGGAACCTTATGAATTAAGTAACTGTAAGAGTTACTCTCTTGCATTCTACTTCATCTCATGCTCCTCTAGTAACTTTCAGGATAAACCACTTATTAATACTTTTGCTATAAAGTGTGGCCTCATAATTCCCAAGAGGTGAATTTATTTTAATGTCTGTACGCCCTTTCCAATTTATAGATGTCAATCATAAGTTCATTGTATTCTTGACATCAGCTCTATTCTTGACCTGCTACTAATTTGTAAAACTTATTTTTGGCAATTTGAGCATGTATTATTTAACAGCTACAAGATTAATGTCTATTATATATAATGCATCAATCTACACAAAATATAAGGTTTGTATGAAAACACATAACTCTTATTTTATTAAAAATGTATTTGTCTACAGAGAAATATTTTAAATAGAGTATGTGCTTATGGAGAAAATAATCCCTCCTACACGTATTTCAACCTTTCATTAGCGAATGCAGGAAACCTTTAAAGCTGCATTTTCTACAGAAGTAGTGTTTTATTAATAAAACGTTCACAGCCATCATCAAATACAATTCAAAAACGATACCATAGATTGACACAGGTTATGACGTTTGGAAAGGAGAAATCTCATTTAGAAATATTTCTTAAGTTAGACAATATAAAGAACTGTTCTTATTAAGCATCTTAGAATTTTCTTTTCTGACTTATTAACCTCATTTCTCTTCTTTAGTACAAGTTCGGAAGGCTTCTCGGATCTGTAGAATATTAATCATGTACACATGGAATTATAGTAAATACAGATTGCCTTTAAAATATAGATGCACTTCAACTTGGAAATAGCTCGTCTTTTGGGGTTAGCAAAACAAAAAAGAAAATTTAAGACAAACACAGACATTGACATTTTTCTTGTAGAGTTTAGATTTATATAGAAATGTACGTGTAATTGTTTGTATACCATGGTCACCACTCCACCATGACTGCCCAATTCTAGGATTTTGTCCTTTATTATCATTTTTCCAAGGAAACCATCAATTGCATAATATTGTGGCTCTTTACAAGACGGGTCTCTATTTTTTTTAATTAAATTAATTAATTTATTTTCAGAACAGTATTCACTATTTTTTCACCACACCCAGTGCTCCATGCAATTCGTGCCCTCTATAATTCCCACCATCTGGTACCCCAACCTCCCACCACCCCCTGCCATTTCAGACCCCTCAGATTGTTTTTCAGAGTCCATAGTCTCTCATGATTCACCTCCCCTTCCAATTTACCCCAACTCCCTTCTCCTCTCTAACACCCCTTGTCCTCTATGATATTAGTTATGCTCCACAAATAAGTGAAACCATATGATAGTTGACTCTCTCTGCTTGACTTATTTCATTCAACATAATCTCTTCCAGTCCCGTCCATGTTGCTACAAAAGTTGGGTATTCATCCTTTCTGATGGAGGCATAATACTCCATAGTGTATATAGACCACATCTTCCTTATCCATTCGTCCTTTGAAGGGCATCTTGGTTCTTTCCATAGTTTGGTGACCGTGGCCATTGCTGCTATAAACATTGGGGTACAGATGGCCCTTCTTTTCATGACATCTGTATCTTTGGGGTAAATACCCAGGAGTGCAATGGCAGGGTCATAGGGAAGTTCTATTTTTAATTTCTTGAGGAATCTCCACACTGTTCTCCAAAGAAGCTGCACCAACTTGCATTCCCACCAACAGAGTAAGAGGGTTCCCCTTTATCCACATCCTCTCCAACACATGTTGTTTCCTGTTTTGTTAATTTTGGCCATTCTAACTGGTGTAAGGTGATATCTCAATGTGGTTTTACTTTGAATCTCCCTGAGGGCTAGTGATGATCAATATTTTTTCATGTGTCTGATAGCCATTTTTATGTCTTGATTGGAGAAGTGTCTGTTCATATCTTCTGCCCATTTTTTGAGATGTTTGTCTGTTTCATGTGTGTTGAGTTTGAGGAGTTCGTTATAGATCCTAGATATCAACCTTTTGTCTGTACTGTCATTTGCAAATATCTTCTCCCATTCCATGGGTTGCCTCTTTGGTTTTTTTTGTTTGTTTGTTTTGTTTTGTTTTGTTTTGTTTTGTTTTGTTTTGACTGTTTCCTTTTCTGTGCAGAAGCTTTTGATTTTGATGAAGTCCCAAAAGTTTATTTTCACTTTTGTTTCCCAACAGCACATTAAAAAGATTTTCCACCATGACCAGGTGGGATTCATCCCTGGGCTACAAGGATGGTTCAACATTTGCAAATCAATCAATGTGATACAACAAATTAATATGAGAAGAGAGAAGAACCACATGGTCCTCTCAATTGATGCAGAAAAAGCATTTGACAAAATCAAGCATCCGCTCCTGATTAAAACGCTTCAAAGTATAGGGATAGAGGGAACATTCCTGATCCTCATCAAATCTATCTATAAAAGACCCACAGCAAATATCATCTTCAATGGGAGAAAGCTTGCAGCCTTCCCGTTGAGAGCAGGAACAAGACAAGGATGCCCACTCTCACCACTCTTGTTCAACATAGTATTAGAAGTCCTAGCAACAGCAATCAGACAACAAAGAGAAAAAAAAGGTATCCAAATTGGCAATGAAGAAGTCAAACTCTCTCTATTCGCAAATGACATGATTCTTTATATGGAAAACCTAAAGACTCCACCCCCAAACTACTAGAACTCATACAGCAATTCAGCAACGTGGCAGGATACAAAGTCAATGTGCAGAAATCAGTGGCTTTCTTATAATTTATCTCCTAGAGGAGAACATAGGCAGTAATCTCTTCGATATCAGCCACAGCAACTTCTTTCAAGATATGTCTCCAAAGGCGACAGGTCTCTATTTTAACGGTTTGTATCAATGTACAGTTATAAGATTCATACCGGGCCTCTCTCTCTCTTTATCTTTCTCAGATTATGAAATATGAGATGATAAACTTCTGTGAATTAGGTATTGTCTAAAGAAAAACAGAGGTAAAGTGAAATGCAGAAATAAGGGCACATGAATGGCTCATTTGGTTAAACATCTACCTTCAGCTCAGGTCATGATCGCAGGGTCCTGGGGTCGAGGCCCATTTTTGGCTCCCTGCTCAGTGGGGAGTCTGCTTCTCCTTCTGCCTCTCCTCTTCTGCTCATCATCTTTCTTTCGCAAATAAATAAATAAAATCTTTTAAAAAAGAAATGCAGAGTGCTTGCTTCGGCAGCACATATAATAAAAAAGAAATGCAGAAATAAATACAATATAAAGGGGATACACATAAAATAATTTGAACTTAACAATCTTTTAAATAGAAATTTTTTTTATTTTTATTTATTTATTTATTTTCAGTGTGGTGGGGGGGAGAGAGAGAGAGAGTGAGCACATGAACAGGGCAGGAAGGGTAGAGGGAGGGAAGAGAGAGCATCCCAAGCAGGCTCCCTGCTCAGCTCAACACAGAACCTGTCATGGGTCTTGACCATACAATGGAAGGATCACAACCTGAGCCAAAACCAAGAGTCCAGTGCTTAACTGACTGAGCCACCCATGTGGCCCAGAAATATTTATTTTCTAAATACAACTTACATGTTATTCATTTCAAGTAATCTATGATTTTTTGTTGTTTACTAACAGAAAATACTAAATGTGTCAAGTGACAATATGGCTCTAGTACTTCACACCCAATAACTTTATGAAATTAAGTGAAACAGGTATTATTATTTCTATTTTTAGATGTAAGATTTCAGCCACCTAAGAGCAAACATTAGCTTGGCATATATAGGGCCAGGCAAAAGGGGCCTTTTTGGGACACTCAGACCCACTCTATTAATGTAGTCAATCAAGGAGGCAAATCTCTGAGAGACAAATCTGTTCAATTTTACACAAATATCTAATTGATTCACTTAAAAAGCCGAGTACTGATTTTATTTTTTTTTTAAATTTTATTTATTTGACGGAGAGATCACAAGCAGGCAGAGAGGCAGGCAGAGAGAGAGGCGGAAGCAGGCTCCCTGCCGAGCAGAGAGCCTGATGCGGAACTCGATCCTGGGACCCTGAGGTCATGACCTGAGCCAAAGGCAGAGGCTTAACCCACTGAGCCACGCAGGCGCCCCCCCCGAATACTGATTATTAAGAAAAGTCACCTGAAATATAGAAGGGCATAAATAAATAAGCACATAACTACAAATGTAATAGAAAGACGTTCTCATCTAAATAGCCTCTCAAAGAAAGACACAGAGTGAAACAAGAGGAAGAGAATGAGACACGGGAGCTGGGTTGGCTTTCCAAAACGGAAGAAAGATCACCTGCCAAGAAGAACCCTGGAGAGACCACCTGGCCTACAATTTGAAGGAAGTACAGAAGGCGAGATTGTGATTTATTAAGGGGACGCACTGAAAATATTTATTCAAAACAAATATGTTATTTTCCTCTAATACCATGCTTGCCTAAATTCTGTATTCTTTTTATTTTTTAAAGATTTTATTTATTTATTTGACAGAGAGAGCTCACAAGTAGACAGAGAGAGAGAGGAGGGAAGCAGGCTCCCTGCTGAGCAGAGAGCCTGATGTGGGGCTCTATCCCAGGACCCTGGGATCATGACCTGAGCCAAAAGCAGAGGCTTCAACCCACTGAGCCACCCAGGCGCCCCTAAATTCTGTTTTCTTACTTGAATAATGTCTGTTCGCTAAGAAAATTAATGAAGCCCTCCCAAAAGAGAATAAACAAAGGCTATTTAACTCAGAGCTTACTATAGCAGGAGGGGCAGCCCCCATCACTTGTATTTGGCAGAGGATGGGAGGCAGGCAGAGAACTGGGAAAGGTTGGTAAAAAAGAGAAAGTTTCACATATGTCATGATTGGAAGTTGTGGGCTTGGGGGCACTAAAGGGCGACTAACAAGGAGAAAGGCATCCGTGTGATTGGTTCAGGGACATACCTCGCTTTCTCCGATTAGGTCCTAAATTGGAAACCAGTTCAGAAATTAAGGAAGCTGGCAGTTACTGATCAGGTCCTGGCTATTTGGGGCCAAAAATTACAGCAGCAGCAGTTTGGCCTCCCAAACTGGTTGCTGCGGAAGTTAGGAGTCAGTGTTTTATTTTTATGTGTGGTCTGGCCATTGTCCCTGTGAGTCATTAGGGTCTCATAGTCAGCGCTTACCTCTAGGAAAACCAAAGGGCTCACTTCTGACCACGTTGAAACAATCTTATGGACTACAGGTAACCAAGAACACATATCGTGTATTGGAATTAGAGAACCTGGAAACCCAATAGTTTGTTTTTTAAGAAAGGTCTATCAGATTTCCTAATCTGGGGATTTGAAGGGATTTTTTTTTTTTTTAATGAATTTAGGAAAGCAGTATGAATACCCAGTCCCTTGTTTTGAAATAAAAAGATAAAAGATGTGATTGCCAGGCATCATAGGAGAAACCCATTGCAAAACATAGGAAGACCCATATGAATGCAAAATAAGAGTGAACCTGTATTTTTTTTTTCTAAAAATATCGAACGGAGAAAAATTAAGAAACAGAAACAGAAAAACCAGACAACAAAATCTTCAAAATATTCTAATTATTATACTCAAATGGATTACAGCTATATCTCACCCTTCAGGGTGAAAAAGAAAATGTGAAGGACTCACAAAGATTAAAAGTGTTGAAACCCAAAAAAACATAAAAGTAAAATAGAAGGAATCAACTAGAGCCAAAACAACAAGAGAATGAAATATAGGAGAATAATTAGAAAAAGAGGCTTAATAGAAAAGTGGACCAATTTGATTTTCCACCCACCAAAATATGTTATATAATATTTTATGTACATAGATGAGAGAGAGACCGAGGCACAGAGACACAGAGAAAAAAGGCAAGAGATGAAGCAGGAAAGGCAGAAAGACATACTCTATTCTGGCAGATGCAGGACATTTTCTCCTAAAACAATACTTGCTGTGAAATGTGAAAGATGAATAGGAATTAAGCTAGCTCAGAGAAGGGGAAAGCTGGCCTATTAGGGAAGGGCAGGTTGGAAGTCTCCAGATAGCAGAGGAATGAACCTAGGATGATTAAGTTATTAAAAGAAAGTCAGAATCTCTCTCATAGGCAGCGATCCAATAGGTAGAAGACAGGGCTTAAATAATACTTTGTTGCTTAAGACTTTATTTCTTCTAAAAGTAATAGAAAATGCAAGGTCAGCACTACACTACATTACTCCTTTTGGAGAAATGAATCTAGTGAAGAGGAAAGATCATCCAGGGTAGAAAAAAATGTCAGTTGGGCAAGATGGAGTAGTGGTTCCATGAAAATATTTTGATGGCCAAACTAATAGAACTTTAAGAATGGATTGATAATTGGTGAGCATTTAGGCGGGGAGGTAAAGCACAATTTTCTACTGCAGATGGACGGAAAGAGAACACTTCATGGGAAGCTGATGATGAACATTTAAATGTCCTGTATATGTGCTCGGTTAGATTGGTCAGAAAAAAAGTAGGGTGATGTAGAAATGATGATAAATAAAAATGAAAAAAGAAATGAAATGAAAATGAAATATAAATGAACATGTCAAATATTATTTGGTTAAGATAATGGTTAGGATTTTCTTTTTCTTTTTGGTGGGTTAGTTTTTTGTTTTTTTGTTTGTTTGTTTTTTATTGTGTTACATTAGTCACCGTACAGTGGATCATTAGTTTTTGATGTCATGTTCCATGATTTATTGTTTGTGCATAACACCCAGTGCTCCATGAAATCTGTGCCCTCCTTAACACCCACCACCAGGCTCACCCATCCCCCACCCCCTTTCATCTAAAATTCTCCGTTTGTTTCTTAGAGTCCATAGTCTCTCTTTTTTAATTAATTAAATAATCTAAAAAAATTTAAAGTATGCTCAAGAAGCATGTAATGAGCTTTAAGTGAAGAAAATACTGAAGGGTCTATTCACAATATTTTGAATTTGAAGAAGCTGTTTGGTAAATAATGTTGAAGAAGGACATTAAAGAGAAAGACTATAGCAGTTTTGAAATAGAACAAAAATCTTTGAATTTCTTCAGCGGGAAACAAAACAATGCGGAGCATATCTTTGTGAATTATTCTCATCCGTTGAAAGCTCTGATGCTTTTCGTGTTTTTGAAATATTTTTCAATTTCTAAAACTGATAGTGTCCAAATCAGTGTTGATGGAACACTAATTGTTTTCACTGAAACTCCATTGATGGACTCTCATCACCTTATTTGCCTACACAGTTTCCTTACCTTTGAGTCTATTGGTGCATTCATTCCAGAATACCTAATGCTTTAAAATATGTCTATTTTTTTTAAGATTTTATTTATTTATTTGACAGACAGAGATCACAAGTAGGCAGAGAGAGAGAGAGAGAGAGAGAGAGAAAGGAAGCACGCTCCCTGCTGAACAGAGAGCCCAATATGGGGCTTGATCCAGGACCCTGGGATCATGACCTAAGCCAAAGGCAGAGGCTTTAACCCACTGAGCCCTCCAGGTACCCCAAATATGTCTATCTTTAAATTCTCTTTTTTTGTTTGTTTATTTTTTTTTTCTTTTTAAGATTTTATTTATTTATTTATCAGAGAGAGAGGGACAGAGAGAGAGCACAAGCAGGGGGAGCAGCAGGCAGAGGGAGAAGCAGGTTCCCCGCTGAGCAAGGAGCCTAGTGCAAGACTCCATCCCAGGACCCTGGGATCATGACCTGAGCTGAAGGCAACCACCTAACCAACCAAGCCACCTAGGCATCCCAATCTTTTTTTTTTTTTTTTCTAACTAGAAGTACATAAAACATTTGACATGTATATATCTTATATTTTTATAAGAATAATGATTTTAAAATAATAATTTTACTTTAAAAATATACATTTTTACTTAGAAAAATTCAGATTTTACTTTAGAAATAAGTGATTCTTTTATATAGATGTAAATATTTGACAAATCTTCTAAGGATTTTAAAGACACAAGATTCCAAATAGCATAGGGACAACACAGCATTGCTTTAAGACAGAGTCCAATATTGTTGCATGTTGATGTTTATAGAACACAGTAAACTTGTTCAATTTAATTTTTAATTGAGGGTCATAATGTTTCTTTGCAGTGTTTTTTGGAGGTAGGGAGAGGTCCAAAAATCTAATAAATAACTTTTAAAAGAAGGGAAAGTCTAAAGGTCTACTTCAAGTTCCCTACTTGGGCATATCTGTCATAGAAAAATAGGCAGAAAGCAAATCCAATTTGCTCTGCAAGTGCTGATTTTGCTTGGGATAAACCAATGCTCATTCTTTGCAATAGAAATTGTTTTCCAAATATACTGAGAAAAAACAAAAAAGAAAAAGAACCCTTTTAAGTTCAGTAGAAACTTGCTAAAGAGAGGAAGCTTGCTGCATTACTTATTGGATTGCAACGCCTCATTCACGTTATTATATGAATCTCGACATCTAATTATAACTGTCTTTCTAAGTAACACAAAATCATTAAGGTTAATATAGGTGAAAATTTTCTGAGATTACACTTTTGACACATCAAGTCAGAAGATAAATGACTTGTAAATGACATTAAAATAAATATGAATGTTTTATAAGGTAGTATTTGATAAATAAGTATATTTAGAAATTTTAAAAAAAGTGTTGGCTTCCTCACTGATTTCCTGACAGATATCTTAATTGCCCCCAAACTTAATAGTTGGTAATTCATATTTGAGAAAAAAAAAATCTCTTAGAGTTGAAGTATTCTCTCTAAGATAAGGTAGCTCTATGTGGATAATTATTATATTGAAATAATCTCTCAGTGATAATATGTGATAGTAATTTGGACATAAACATTGAAAACAAAATACACTAATCATTTTTTGGGTCTATATTATTCTGTAATGGATTTTCCTATCAGTAATTTTATGATGATTTGCTTTTATTAAATTTAAAATAGCAAAGTGGAAATCTATGACAGCATCATTGATTTTGTAGAAAACTTATATTTTGTCTTATTTAAATATGTTATAAAACTATACTACATATATATTATAAAGCTATATATACTTACTCTGCCTTTATGAAATTTAACACTTCCCCTGAATTCAGTCAGCTATGGATAGTTTCATGCTACAAGAAATGCATGTGCAGGCTTCGGATGAGGAGGTGAGAGAGGACTGATATGAGACCATAATGCATCCTTGTGAGAAAAAGTCATGTCTTTAATTTCAAAAGTATTAGTTTCAAGCAAGTATATATGGGTATGTGTATGCATAAATTAAAATACAGACAAAATTATATTTTTATAATGTTTCTTATATTACTTATATAGGTTTTGGATAATACTCAGGAAAACTTAAAATATACACAATATATGTAATTATTCATTTTTTATGGTAACAGTGTAAGCTTTGGAATCTGACTTTATAAAATGTACTTAAAAATTCACAAAATAAGTAGTTTTACAAATGCAGAAGAGTTATTTAAAGAAGTAATCCAGTAACTGCCATATATTATATATTCAGTATTAATGAGATAGTACTTTTCTTGAAGTTAAAAATGGGAAAAGGCCTTAACATTGAATGTCTCACATTAGATTTTTTTTTTTTTTTTATAAACATATATTTTTATCCCCAGGGGTACAGGTCTGTGAATCACCAGGTTTACACACTTCACAGCACTCACCACAGCACATACCCTCCCCAATGTCCATAATCCCACCCCCTTCTCCCAAACCCCCTCCCCCCAGCAACCTTCAGTTTGTTTTGTGAGATTAAAAGTCACATTAGATTTTTAAAAATATTTTCCACAACATTAAGATGACCAAAATATATCAAAACATGAGTTAGAATATTACATATATAATATTGGACCACTTTCTTACACCATACACAAAAATGAACTCAAAGTGGATTAAAGACCTAAATGTGATACCTGAAACTATAAAACTCCTAGAAGAAAACATAGGCAGTGATTTCTTTGACATTGGCCGTAGAAACATTTTTCTAGGTATGTCTCCTCAAGCAAGGGAAACAAAAGCAAAATCAAACTATTAGGACTAAACCAAAATAAAAAAGCTTTTGCACAGGAAAGAAAACCATCAACAAAATGCAAAAGGCAACTTATTGAATGGAATAAGATACTTGCAAATGATATATCTGATATAGTATTAATATCCAAAATATATAAAGAACTTTATATAACTCAACACTAAAGAACCAATCTGATTAAGAAATAGGCAGAGGACCTGAATAGACATTTTTCCAAAGAAGACATACAAATGTCTAACAGACACATGAAGAGATGCTCAATGTCACCAACCATCAGGGAAATGCAAAATAAAACTACAATGAAATATCACTTTACGCCTGTCAGAATGGGTAAAATAAAATTAAAAACAAAAACAAAACAAAAAATTCCCCAAACCAAAAGACAATAACACAAGAAATAATAAATCTTGGTAAGGATGTGGAGAAAAGCAAACCCTTTCACACTGCTGATAGAAATAAATAGACACCAATATGGGATTGGGAGGGAGACAAACTATAAGAGACTCTTAATCTCACAAAACAAACTAAGGGTTGCCAGGGGGAGGGAGGTAAGGAGAGGGTGGTGGGGTTATGGACATTGGGGAGGGTATGTGCTTTGGTGAGTGCTGTGAAGTGTGTAAACCTGGTGATTCACAGACCTGTACCCCTGGGGATAAAAATATATGTTTATAAAAAATAAAAATTTTAAAAAAAATAATAAATTTTAAAACAGAATTAGCATATGCTTCAGTAATTCCACTATTGAGTGTTTAACCAAAGAAAATGAAAATTCTAATTTGAGAAGATATATACGTGACTTTGTTTATTGCAGCATTTTTTATCATAGCCAAGATATAGAAGGAAAGTGCCCATCAATAGATGCATGTATAAAAAAGAAGTGAAATACATACACACATATATCTGTATATATATCACACACATATATCTCACTTCATATATATATATATATAAATACACACACATATATGAAGTGATATCACACATATATATCACATATAATGGAATATTACTCATCCATTAAAAAGGATGAGATTTTACCATTTACAACTAAATGGATGAACCTAAAGGATAAAGCGCTAAGTGAAATGAGTCAGACAGAGACTAATACCATATGGCTTCACATGTACGTGAAATTTAAGAAATAAAACAAATGCACAAAGAGAAAAAGGAGGGAGGCAGAAAAACCAGACTCTTAAATGCAGAGAACAAACTGGAGACTGCCAGAGGGGATGTGGGTGGGTGGAGGAGTAAAACAGACAAAGGGGATCAAGAATACAGTTATCCTGATGAGCACTGAGTAATGGATAAGAATTATGAAATCCTTATATTTACATCGGAAATTAGCATAATGCTGTGTGTAAATATACTTCCATAAAATATTACATAACATTTTTTTAAGCATATGTAGACAACGATTAAGAAACATCATACTCATTAATTAGAGAATAGATTCTTTAGTAGATAGACTTGGGGCACATATGAACTCATTATTGTTCTAGACATTAGGCATTCTATGTTTGTCACTTATCATTACATTTGAAAAAAAAAAAGGTATCAATACCCTAGTTAGAAAAATAAGTTAAGAGAATCTATCTATCTACAAAATGAAGAAATCCATAGGAACAGAGATCATGGCACAGTCATTCGCATGGAGGAGCTACTGCTACTTAGGATACACTAACAGATGTGTCTGAGGGGCAATGAGGGGCTTAGGCCAATGAGAGCACACTAACACGCGCTCTGTGTCCAGAATTTAAAGAACAAGTAGAAATGCAGAAACAGAGTGAAATACAAATGAAACAAAAGATAGATAATTTCAATATAAATAACAACAACAATAACAAGAGCACCTCATGAGAATCCGTTTTAGCCCACAGACTAAGATTTTCTGAAACCAAAATATAACAACGTTTAAACATTTTAGGAGAATGAATAAAAGAAAAGCATGGTAATGCCAAGACCTGACTTGGTGATCTGGACAATCAAATGATAGAAGTATCTCAAAATTCCAAGCTCAGATTCACAGACTGAGAAATCAAAAGGGAACTGGTAAGAATCTACAGGTCCCATTAGGTAGGGCCACTACTCACACAATTCAGTGGAAGCCATTCACACAGCAAACAATCCTCCGGGTTTGTGTGAGTGGTGTTCCCAGATCAGGAAAATTCTCATGTGAATAGTAGGAGTTCAAAAAATGAAAAGAAATTGAAAAGGGTCATGGAGTCCAGGAAAGCTTGGTAAGAAGGAACAGTATGCTGCTGTAGCTAGAGAATACCAAGGACAAAGAAAAAAATGTCACAGGCTCCCAGGCAGAACAATAAAAATAATAGGTACTTTACAGAGATTGGAGAGCTGACTTTCACCAAGCTGGACTGATAGACAGGTGAGTGGTCAGGGACTATTCTGAATAACAGCCTTTTAGTACTGCGGAAAGCAGAAAGCTGACCCAAATCACTGCACTTACTGCCTGGGTCAGGGACGATGGGACAGCTGGCCAGCAGAGGCCTCAACCTCTGATGTCTCATTCTGGGCTGTTAGAACAAAGGCCAGCATTACATTGAGGGAAGAGCTTGAGTAGATCTGCTTTTTCATGAAGCTAAGGCCATTACAACATTACCTTTTGAAAGCATTTTTTTAACATATTTATCTTTTATTTTCTGAAGGCAAAAAGTAACTGAGTCAGAATAAAATAAATGTACATTACTCAGTATGTTCATAAAATGAAATTTCTAACTGTTTTGGTATCAAAAGTAACAAAACTCTTGGTGTAGTATGTCTTGACAAAAGTCTGTCTAATCTCTGACATTATTCTGATGAGATGGAAACCCTTTGGGCAAGTGGTCAGGCAGAACTGGGGGGACTGAGAAGTTATGTGATTTGCTACCTACTATGCATTTTGAGGGAGTCTGAGACACTCACCTACATAACTGGGGAAGTTTTAGAAAAATAAGAAATAAGCAGAAGGTGTAGGATTTTTTTTAAGTTATTGTATGTTTCTTAAAGGTTGAATTTTATCTGTCTGTATCTGTATAATAAATTTAACTCTTTGTCATCTCTTGCTGAGTAAGTAAATGCTATGGAATCTTCCCGGTTGCTAGTGCTGTTAATTTTGTGCTTTTAAAAGTGTTATCATATTGGTTTAACGATGGTTGAAAAATAAACATTGTGAAATGATTACACAATCAAACTAATTGACATATTCATCATCAACATTATTTTTTGTTTGTTTCTTTTCTTTTTGTGGTGAGAACACTTAGGATGCACTGTTTTAGTAATTTCAAGTAGGTGATACAGAATTATTAGCTATGGACATCATGTTATTTATTATTTCCACAGAATGCATTCATCTTTTAACCAAAAGTTTCTAACATTGATCAACATTTCCCCACAGCGCCTCTGACCCTGGCAACCACCATTCTACTCTCTTTCTATAAGTTAGAATTTTTACGTTTCACATGTGATACCATGCAGTATTTGTCCCTCTCTGTCTGGCTTATTTCACTAGCATAATGTCTTTCAGATTCATCACATTGTCACAAATAGCAGGATTTCCTTCTGTCCTAAGTCTAAATAATATCATTGCTCTCTTTTTCTTTCTATCTCTCTATAAATATCCATGTATAGATGCATACATTTATATATATAGTGAAAATATATATTTTGATAGATAATCACACTTTCTTTAACTGGTCATCTGTCAACAAACAATACACTTCTATTTAAGATTTATACCCAAAAAACAATGATTAATTTAGCTTTTAATTGACATTGAGCTATGTAGAATAAAGATAATGTGCCCAGTCTTAAAGCTCAATCAGTTTAGATATTTATTTTACTGAGAATATCAAAAGAAGTCTTAATTAATGAATTTTTTACTGTATAGATGCTTAATGCTATTTTAATGCAAATTTTTTAGATGCCAGTTAATTTGTCATGCGTATTTAGAGCAATAAAAGAAATAAGGAGGGATGCCTGGGTGGCTCAGTGGGTTAAAGCCTTTGCCTTCAGCTCAGGTTATGATCCCAGGGTCCTGGGATCGAGTCCCGCAGCGGGCTCTCTGCTCAGCAGGGAGCCTGCTTCTCCGCCCCTCTCTGCCTGCCTCTCCGCCTACTTGTGATCTCTGTCAAATAAGTAAATAAAAATCTTAAAAAAAAAAAAAAGAAATAAGGAATACATCCACTGCTTGGTACAGATGGTGCAATGTTAACAGAAGACACACAGAACAGACCTAATCTACAGATCTTTTTCCCATTAAATAAAATGAACTTCAAGAGTAGGTTTTAAATATATAAAACTAATCAAGTACAAGTTTAGGTCAAGAATATTTAAACTTGTGGAGAAGAGGAGAAAATGGTAACAGGGGATTTTTTTTTTTAACTTTAAATGAATTTATCTCCAGAATCATTGGTTTCTGAGCCAAACTTAAACAAAACAATATAAACCAAACCAAACCAAACAAACAATAACAACAAAAAAACCCAAAACGGTTATTCAAAAATTCCTATCTTTAATCTGGCAGAAATCGCTACAAACTTTCCCCGGAAAATAAGAGCATAGTATCGTACCTTAATTACCTGAGCTTGTTATCTTCGGCAGCAAAATGCTGCCACAGTGACAGGCAGCATGACCTAATTGAAAGGATAATTCAAATGTACCAGTTCATCTTCAGTCATTAACAAAATGTCAAGGTTAATGGTTGGCTTAGACAGAAAAGCACATGCCTATTGGTCTTGGGGTTGAGAGTTCAAGCCCCAGGTTGGGTGTAGAGATTACTTAAGTACATAAAACTTAAACAACAACAACAACAACAAAAACAAGGTGTCTAAATTTGATCAAAACACCATTTATGGTTTGTAATATTGTTGTCTGCAAACGTTAAATTGAATTTGATTTTTTCCTTCAAATTAATATGATGGGAGCGAAAATTATGTAATTCCATCCAACCAGAGTTAGAATGGAACAGAAGGAAGAGGAAGGGAAGGGAAGCTAAGGGAAGGGAGTGTGTTTTTGGTTTTGAAACTGGATTAATCCTTCCTCACTTAGTTACCAAATGAACTAGTTAACATTATTGGGCCACTTATTATTGTTTACTCATAGTGTTGTGGAAACTGAAGGAACTGGTCAAAGTAGAGCACATAGCTAACGAAGAGCCTGGCATAGGCACATCATGGCAGGTCTATAAGAGCATGACCCCGAGTTTCCACCCTTTGCTTCATTCCAACCTTTAAGAATTTTATGATTGAAAAGCATGGAAGGAATATCTAATTCAGTTTATGAATACACATGTAGAAGGAGTAGATAAGATAATGGCTAGCAGAATCAAAATGCATTTATTGGCAAAACAAGAAGATGGTTTCCACTAATTAGATTTTGTCGGGGTCTCGCCCCGAAGATGGTGCCGGCTACATAGCCCCAGCAGCACAGACAGCCTAAAAAACATCCGCCCTGGCCACACGTGACCTCGTGCTCGTCACATGAACACCGCATGCCACCACTGCCTACGAGCCCCAGTTACCTCCTGTTCACGTGAACACCTCTGTGATTGGCTGTATACCTCCTGTTCACGTGAATACCTCTGTGATTGGCTGTATACCTCCTGTTCACGTGAATACCTCTGTGATTGGCTGTTATTCCCTATATAAGGCAAGGGAACTTCCCCGCAGAGGAAGGAGAAAGAAGAGGAGAAAGATCGACCAGGGAATAAACAAGAGCTTGTGCATCAACCTGTGTGTGTGTTGGTGTTGCGTCATCTCTGCAGGCAGGGAGAGCGGGACAAGATTTAAAATGGGGAAAAAATATAAGCCCTGATTTTATATTTAAAGACTCAATTACACAAAGCCAGAGTAAGAGGATCCTGGTTTAACAGTAAACTCTGTTGAAAATATCTGCTGGAGTCAATCTCTCTATTAACAGTTTTTTACCAAAAGAAATACATGTTTGTTGAAAAACAAGAACAAACTTGGGTTTAATTAATACATCCATAATACTGAATTATAAGCAGGCTACAGTCTATTGTGGACTGTAGCCCACCTGGAGTATTCAGTTCTGAAATTGGCTTTTATAGTGGATATGAACTGTAAAGGAAGCCATTTAAAATTTGCTTGCCTCCAGTCTGTTCTGAAGCTTTCCTCTATTCTGAAAACGCTCATTCTTATCTACTATCTTAAAAAAATGACATTCTGATTTTCCTCAAATTTTCCATGGAGCTGAGTCCTCTACAATACTGTAAATGCTCCCTACTATTCTAGATTTATTACCTTTGAATGCTGGTGTGAGAATGTAACCATTCCAAAAGAAAGTCACGATTAAGACCTTAGTATACTTTAAGATTGGTATTTCCAACATAGCTTGTTAAAAGACTGTGTTGTGATGTTAAGTAGACAGTGCTGTGAAGTTGTTTAAACAAAGCTTATACAACTTTCTTTTAGCTACCTCGGGGGATGCCTGGGTGGATCAGTCAGTTAAGTGTCTGAATCTTGATTTCAGCTCAGGGCATGATCTCAGAGTTGTGGGATTGAGCATATTTCTCTGGGGCATGGCCCCTGCTTGGGATTCTCACTTTTCTTCTCCCTATACCCCCACCCCTCTTCCTCTCAAAGAAAGAAAGAAAGAAAGAAAGAAAGAAAGAAAGAAAGAAAGAAAGAAAGAAAGAAAGAAAGAAAGAGGGAGGGAGGGAGGGAGGAAAAGAAAAGAAAAAAGAAAGAAGAAAGGAAGGAACCTTAGTATGAAGCTGTTTGGGTGGTTCTTACAGTCCCTTTCAGTTAAAAAAAAAATTTATTGAGGTCACACTCAATAAAAGTAAATAGATAAAGTTAAGAATATTCAGTATAAACGGATAAGGTTTAAAAATCATTATAACTTTAATTGATACTCAGATTTAAGTAAGATTTATTGGGCGTGTGCTATGTAAAATTTTATATCATGAACATGTACTAAGCATAATTGATGTGCCAGTCACTTAAGATATACTAGTGAGAAAAAAAAAACACAAAAATATCTGGTTTCATAAAGTTTATATTCTGATGGAGGAGAGAGACAATAAAAATGAATATAATCAATATACAAATTAAATATTAGTTTGAAAGTGACCAGGTTATGAAGTAAACAAAGAGCAGTGTAGGAGACCTCACAGGTGCTAGAGGAGAGATGGAGTGAGTGCAGGAATCACACTCTGCTGAGAGTTTTAAAGTATTTTATTTATGTTTAAATTTGATGAGGTTTTCACTCTCAAATAAAATAAGCCATACAAATTTAAAAAATCATAGAAAAAAGAGATTTCAAATCACTGGTAAGTTTTACATTAAAGGGCAAAGTCTATATATAAATCACCATGTACCTAGCAAAAAATAGTTCTTTTTTCTCAGATGTGAAACTTTTTTTATTAACTTAAAAAAAATATAAGCAGGAAAAACATGCAGGAAAAAGCTGAATGGCTCCTTCATAGTACATCCTACATACCCTAAATTCGAAACCTATTTCAGATGATTCTGGAGCACTCTCTAAAATTTATGACCTTCTTAAGATTGGTTTCTATTATATTCTTAAATCCAAGTACAACAAAATATATCTACTGCCCCACTCATTGAACTATACTTAGAAACTGGTTCCAATGTCTAAGTCTTTGGAATAGGATAGGGTGGTCCTGAGAGCACCAAAAATAAATAAATAAATAAATAAATAAATAATTCTTCTTTTGTTCTTTTGGTTGTTTTAGATAGACCGTGATATCTCCTAAGGACCTGTTTGACATTTACATACATAATATTATATGCAGTTAAGAAAAAAAGCAATTCTAGAAGTATCTGTCATGGTGCTACACGTTACCACGTAATTTGTTTAACATTAACTGTATGGAATTTTTCTACTGCATGATTACAATGTGCAATTTATTAAATTCTACATTAAATTGTGGAGATTTTCAGTTTTCTCAGAGCTGCAAATTTCTGCTGCAGGAAAAAAATTAATAGTTCAAGTTCAAAATACATATTGTTCCTATTCTTTAAATATTTCAACCAGAAGCAAGCTTTAAGATATACAGTTATATTGAGTATTATTGAAAAATATAATTAAAAACAAAATTTTCCGCAAACTCAGCAAATTTCTCCTTAAAGGTAGAAGGAAAGAAAACAGTGTCATCGTTGAGGAAGCTTTACACCAGGATGTGGTATCTCATCACAGGTAAGCCACTAAAAAGCTTGCCAAGTTACAGAAATCTCACCCTTTCACATAGCCAAGCAGATACAACCCATTATATTCAAATTCTCAAGATAAATGACAACTAGTACTCCAGTAAGAAGACTTGACAACATGATTTATCACTCAGAATGCATCCTAAATTCACCTGGCAATCAGGATGACCATTTGTATTAGCCAATCGGCCTTTTCCAAAGAAAAAGGTAACTGTCATCTTCATGTGAGGTCACAGTGGGGCTTGGAGCGAGGCACCAGTCTACGTCAGGCTCCCGCCCTCCCAGTGAAATGGAAAAATGGGGACACTATCTCCCTTGATGATGATAGGTCACAAGAGATGGCTTTTTGGTCCTTGAGTTGAAAGACTCTTGGGTTGTAAAACAGGTAAGAGTCTTATTTAGTTAAAAAATTGGCTTATAAACTCCAAAGAGGTAGAGAAAGACATTAAAATTACAGTTTTCTAAAGTAAATGTTCAAAGAAAAGGGTGTTCATTCCTTTTTTTTTCCACTCAGGGAGAATTATAATTTTTTTATTATTGAACATTGTATTTACCTTTACAGTACCTATATTTTAATATTATGTACACAATATGTCATATACACAATATATTATGTACACAATAAGGAATACACTACTTAAATGAATGCAAGATGTAAAGTTTCTTGCAAGTAAGTATATTTCTTACTAACAACTAATGAAGAGAGATTAACTGAGGAGAGCTTGACCCTGACAAAAAGTATTAGAACCAATAAGTGAAGTAAGTAATAGCAACTCCTTTTATTGAAACTTAAATCAACATTCCAGCAAGAAGTTTCTTTCCCCATTTAGTTTCTTTCCCTATATATATCACATCAAAATAGTGGCATTCTCTTTCAATATAGATAAATTATTTAATTTGGCACATGGGCAAACTAAAGTAGAGAATTAACATGGAAATATAAGGAAGCAAATAATTACACAATTTCGTATTTTTAAATATGTACTATGATGTTCTTACTCACAATCGAATTACATAGTCTTTTTTCTAATTGTAGCAAAGGATAAAATAATGTGATGACTATAAAAATATTTGTTAATAAAAATAATAGTAAAAAATATCAGATGCCACAGATAATTTAATTGGGGAGCTGAATTATGTTGCCAGGAAATTCAGAGAACATTGTGTGATCACAATGATCAGATTCATGCTCGGTAAAATAAATAAATAAATAAATAAATAAATAAATAAATAAAATAATAACAACAACAATTTAGAAGCAGTCAAGGGACAACCTTAAACTGGTTGGGATATAGGATTATAATGGATAGTAAATTTCTCCCGTGATCTCCTAAAGTTTAATGCATATATCCTTTATTTAAACTGAACTCCCTGTCTTTACATTTACTAGACAAAATTGAAAGCAAACTGACATATAAAACACTAAATGGGATTTATTTTTTTATTTTTTTAATTTTAAGCTGGAAGCTCTTGTTTCTTTTCCTCAGACCTGTGCACAGGACAAAACTCATGGTAAACAATCTAATAGATGACTTCGTTTAGTTCAGTTTTTACTTTATAATTTCAAAAAGAGTGGCATTTAGGAGCAGTATTTCATGAGCTCAGGGCTGAATATAGCACAGGCTTGAAGCAGTTCCATTATAAAGGACCAACTGTACTGCTGAAGCAGCAAGATAGGGGACAGGAGATCATGTGCCCTGATATCAACCTGGCTTTGATAAATGGACCCTCAGTACATGTTTGATGCTACACAAAACATTAAGTGAAATTTTCTGTGTATCCAACATCATTTCATTAGAGACTCACTGATAAAATTGCAGCTTAGTGAAAAGGGAAAAACAGAATTTCCTTAGAAACTTGTAAATACTTTATTGAGTATCTAACGTGAGTCCATCATAAGTAATTAAAAGATAAGAACTTTCTAAATAACTTGTTGGTTACACTTATTACAATTATATTCTAATTTAAAATTCAAATGTGAGTTGAGTAAGCAAAAATTAATGATTTTAAACACTTACAAAACTGTTCCAGCTAAATACTCCTTCAAGAATAAATGTGTAGAGGTGCTTGAAAATGTAATTGCTGGGCCTCCTGGATGGCTCATTCGGTTAAGCGTCCGACTCTTGGTTTCGGCACAGGTCATGATCCTGGGCTCCTGGGATAGAGCCCTGCTCAGTGGGGAGTCTGCTGTCTCCTTCTCTCTTTGTTTGCTCTCTCTGTCTCTTGCTCTCCATTACATAAATAAATCTTTTAAAAAGTCTAATAGTGTGTGAGTGACTAGAAGACACAGAGACTGCGGTTATTCCTCTAAAATGCTTCAAGGAAAAGCTATAATTTGAAGGTAACTCCTAGGCTTTTTTCTTTTCTTTTCTTTTTTCCCCCTGGACTTCTCTTAATCAGAGAACATCAGATGAGAATTTGGATTCTGTAATTTACTGATTTTGTGATCTCGGGTCATTTAGTCATCAATATTATCATATTGCAAATTGTACTTACTCTCAGGGTAATTATAAAATTAGATATATGCCTGGCTTACGTAAGTGCTCAAGTAACAGTAGATTTTCTGTTGATGTTTGAGCTTCTGTATGAATTCCAGCTTCAAAACGATCCAGGAAATGTGTACACCCTGGTTAATCACTGACAGAAAGTTATACAGCTCAAATCTAAATGTAAGTGCAAAGAAATTTAAATATGCCCAACAAGGTTTTGAAAATTTTAATTAATCAACATTTCTACAACCTATATAATGAAGTTATATTGAAACCACCAAAATAAAAATAAAATAGTTTTCTTATAGTGATCTACGTAAGATATAATAAGAGAAAACTTGAACATGGGAATAATAACAGTAGAAAAATAGGTGAAGCAAGGAATAAAGTTAGTGTAAATAATGCATGTCATTAGGAATTAACAAGAGTAACATATGTGGCCTGGAGCTTCCTAATAAAAATGCAAGGGATAACATATAAGTTTAATATGTGTTAATTTCCTTAAAAAAGAAAAAAGGAAAAAAGAAAAAAGGAAGCTTTTTTTTTTTTTTTTTACCTCTATTGAGATCTGAAAGAATCTTTAACATGGGAAATTGTATCAAACAAAAGAGAAATGTGATGCTTCCCCTATTAACAACAAACTACTTTATTTGGTAAGTTGTTTCTATCTTAAAATATTCTCTTTTGGAGTCAATACATAATGCCAAACAAAGAACAGCAATTCTTTGATGAGGTACAATAATGTTGGTGTATGTATTACAGCTCTTTGGTCAAACTTGAACAAAGTAAAAAAAAAAATATATATATTTATATCTGTATCTATATCTATATCTATCTATCTATCTATCTATCTATCTATCTATATGTAGTATTTTTTAAAAGGATTTTATTTAAATTCAAGTTAGTTATCATATAGTGTTTTATTAGTTCCAGGGATAGAATTTAGCGATTCATTAGTTGCATAAATGTTTATTCCATCAAGTGCCCTCCTTAATGCTCATCACCTAATTGACCCATGCCCCCACCATCTCTCCTCCAGCAAAGCTCAGTTTGTTAACCTCAGTAGTTAAGAGTCTTTTATGGTTTGCCTCCCTCTCTGTTTTTCTCTTATTTTATTTTTCTTTCCCTTCCCCAGTATGCATATATACATACACAGACACAAAATATCTGTATGTGTGTACTTGTGTGTGTGTGTGTGTGTGTGTGTGTGTGTGTAGGTAAAACATTACATGAGTTAACTTGGTAATATTAATTCTGAAGAAGTATAATCTATGATACACAAGCTCTTGGTTTATCATGAAGATGTAGATAGAAAACAGAGAAAGAGAATAGATTATACCCCTTAGGAATTAGTTACCCAAGTTCCTACATGTATTTCTTTGATGAGATTTACTTATTCTTGTTTACGTAGAGAAGAGGATTAACCTTTACATCATATGAAAAAAATGTAACAAAAGATGTCTATTTAATCTTACTTGCTTAATTCATATTAGTTCCCCAAAGCAATGTTCATACATTTTAACCCAAATAACTTTGATGCAGTTCATTAGGAAATTCTGTAAGTTTTAATAGGTTTGCTAGGTTGCCCAGAGATCTAAGTTATCATTCAAGATCACTGAAAGCCCATTGACACTTTATTGTCTAAAATATTCTAAGTATTTGGGTTATATAGACAGAGCTTATAGTTCAACCTTTTTCTTATCAAGTACATTTTGCAATTTATTTTAAGTCTAATTTTGTGAGTTACACTTTGAAATGTTATATTTTTGAATTTAAATTAATTTCATGGAGGCTAGAGTCATACCTTTTGTTAATTTGGCAGCTTGTCTTTGACTTTTAGAACAGCATTATAAAAAAGCTGTCAGCCTTATAGACTTTTTCAAGAATCTAGTTTGAGGAAAGCTATGCAAAAATGTATCTATTTAAGGGTGAAATACACTTATGATGTTAACATGGATCTGTTTTGCCAAAATGCTTGTAATTTTTTGAAATTCTGCCTAATCTCTATGGAATGAAAAACAATACAAATGACTACATAAGTTAGCAAGAAGTCGGGGGAAACACTTTGAAAGTCTTTAAAGATGAGACATACTCCCTCTGCCCAGGATGTTTCAGAGGTAGTTCTCTTAGTTTATTTTTAGAATTATGACCCCAGAATTCCATATAAAAGGACTTTTCATTCAAATGTAGAAAAGAAAGGGAGACAAAAGGGAAGGTACAAGTGACTCACTGACATAAATAGGTTGGAGAATAGTTAGGTGAATCATGCATAATGAATGTGAATGAATCAAAAGGGCTAGTGGAAAAAATGCTGAATTATATAAGTAAAAAAAAACCCAGATGATAGTGTCTATCTATACTAAATGGGCAAAATAATGTAGTGAAATAATGGGAAAGATTAATGGTAATAATTTAGGAAAAGAAAGAGCATATTATACAGTATTTTCCAGGGAGAATAACATCTATTACAGATTGTAATTGATGATTTTATGTACACATACACACAAATAAACCATAGATGGACATATTTCAAAGATTAAGTTTTACTCTCAAGATTATTCTGTTCTTGGACACTCCTTGAATAGAGAACTAATCCTCTACTTTCCAGTTTTCAATTCTGCAATTTTACTTTTACTCACTACTAAAAATTGAAATAAGTAAGTTACAATTCAATACTATCTTGAACTATCTTTCAGGTTTGTTACAATAGCTACAGTCTTTTAATCTTCAATATAGTCTTCCCTTCTATTTTGCGTTCTATGCAGGAAAAATGTTCACAACACATTGTGTTTGAATCCTATTCATTATTTCTTGACAATGAACATTATCTACCACAAAATGACATCATTCATTTCATTCATATAAGCATTTTATTAACCAAAAGCTTTTAATGATAAAATCAAGTATTTTGAGGGTTCCATTGATCATACGATGCCAACTCATTTTTATGAACAATTTATATTACTTCCCTTGACAAATTGGTAATGTCACAATTTACCCCGACTCTGCTGCTCTCTGAATACCTATCTGAGGAGTAGTGGTGTCAGTTCTAAAAATAAATAGAAGATAATTTTCAAGGAACTCAGGGATATCTTAAAACACTTTTGTTACTTTTTATCGCAGAGACTTCTTAAACTTGTTTCATGAAAATGATAGTGAAATGTGAGTATCTTGTAATATCTGGAATATAAATGGACATCATAACTTTTGAAAGATATGGTGTTTCAAATTTAAGGGATTAAGAACTTGGGAAAGAGATTAAAATGATCCTGGCCGCAGGCAGCTCATTAATTCTACACAGATCTAGTCTCATATGTCCTTCAAGAATATATTTGAAATCTCCTAGCTTAATACCTCATTTTATTTTTTGAGTAAAACGTCATTTGAGGAACATTAGTTCTGTATTTTCAAAACTGATGTCAATATGTCCCCCAAATGACTAGAATCAAAAAATGAAGAGTCTTGTGGACATGTAATAAATTGTTTGTCATTTGTTCAGCTAATTCAGTGGGAAAGAGGTGGGGACAGGAGAAACAACATATTTGAAGCATAATTGCTTTTATATTGAACAGCAGTTTTATAACAGCACATTTTCCCCCCTTTTCATTATACAATATTGGCTCCACAATCATGGTCATCACACTAATACATAAATCCCTCTTATCAACACAGATAACCTTCAAATATTTGAATGTCATGATTCTTTATATACTTTGTGGAAAAATGTATGTTTATAAAAATTATAAATGAGAAGTCTATACAACAATTTTAATTAAACTTAGAACATTTCATTAGCTTTTTTTTTTAAAGATTTTATTTATTTATTTGACAGAGAGGGAGAGATCACAGGTAGGCAGAGCAGCAGGCAGAGGGAGAAGGGAAAGGAGGCTCCCCACTGAGCAGAAAGCCCAGTGTGGGGCTTGATTCCAAGACCCTGAGATCATGACCTGAGCCAAAGGCAGAGGCTTAACACACTGAGTTATCCAGGTGCCCTATTTCATTAACTATTGAGTATGCCTAATAGTGAAGTGGTCTGACATATTTGTTCATAATTTTAAGGTATAAGTCTGAATCAATAATTTTCCAAGAAATGTCAGATTTATTCATACAACTTCATAGTCATCAGAAAATGTGTGGTTTATAGTTACAAAATTGCCATATATTGTAGCATACAGCAATGAAATGGTTATTTGACCTATTTTCTTCTTAAAACCAACCAGATTCTTTGCTTTCTTCCTCATCTGAACCAAATTTGATATCTCACCAAAATTATTACATTAATCCATCAAAAGTTCCCCTGTTTCTTGCCTTCAAATATACTATTCCCTATCTAGAGACCAGAATAAATTTATTAAACTGGAAATCACATCAGATCCCATCTTGTTAAATTTTTTTCAATTATTTCTATTTCCTTAAAAATGACTTTCAGAAAACTAAGATGTTTTGGCTTATCAGAGTTGTATCTTATTTTATTGGCTTACCGGAATTTTAATTTCCCTTAATTTTTAGGACTCTATTTTCACTTAATAATGCTCTCCTCCATTTTAACTTCATTTAAGGTACATTTTTCTTTTAGTTCCTTGATAATATAAAGCATAGTCCTACCTCAGGACCCTTGTACTTGCTGGATTATCTTTTTGTTGCATCTTTCCATAATTTGATATATGACTTCAATCAGGTTATAGCTCACTGGATTTCTCACAGAGATGCCACGTATTTTAGCTTTTATAAAATGGTGATGATGACCTCTGTTGATGTTATTCCATTCACTTTTAAAACTTTATTTTATTAAAGGTTTTAATTATTTGTCAGAGAGAGAGAGGAAGTGCACAAGCTGAGGGAGAAGCAGGCTCCCAGGACCCTGGGATCATGACCTGAGCTTAACAGACTGAGCCACCCAGAGGTCCCTAAAACATTATTTACAGGATTTGAACTGGAAGTCACATTTAAATGCTTGATTGGATTTTGATTGCCTCCTCAACTAGCACTGAAAGCAAGTGTGTGAAATGTGATTTTATTCTAAGTTTGACATGCTATTTCCATTATTTAGAGTGTCACACATAAAAGATACTCAACAAATATCTGTTAAATAAATGAATGGAAAATTACATTTTATATGAAAATAGACATAAATTAAAAAAGAATCTGATGCAAGTTTCCAGGCTTTTTTTTGGGCGGGGTTTGTTATATTTATTTTTTCTTTAGTGATTCTAGACTAGTTATTATAATTTTTACTTCTTTTAAGAATATAAAAATTAATTGGTTGTGGAACAATAGTTTAAGTGTATAACCCATATTTAAGCTACTCTGAGATATTATTAATATGTTGATCTGAGACAATAATAATCAAAATTCAAGTGGGATATAACTGATGATATATCTAAGATTTTCTAAAGCACAAGTAAACTTTTTTAGTAGCTTTGAAAGGGACCAATTGGTAAACCAAAAAAAAAAAAAAAAAAAGTCAGAATTGACCTTATCAGAATTCACATCTGAAGGAAAAACAGAAACAGAAATAGGCAAAATTGACAGAAGGATACGTGAGAAATGCAGAATAGAGTTGACATGTTTAAACTAGGTCAACTACTAACTGATGATATCAGGTGTTACTGGAAAAGGATCAAGGATACTGTAACAATGAAAGGGAGCTGGAGGATATGCTCACTCACAGATATCTCGGTGGTATAAGCCACCTAAGATAAAGCAAACAAAAAAAATATAACAAAGACAACAGCAGCAAAAACAGTATGGAGGAAGAGAAATTAGAGAGGAAGAGAAATTAGGGAAGAGAAAGAATGAAAAAACATCCAAATTGAAAGGGAAGTAAAATTCTCTCTATTCACAGATCATTTGATCTAATATGTAGAAAACTTACACATCTGGTCAAATGATATTTAACAAGGAGGCCAAAACAATACAATGGAAACAGGACAGTCTGTTCAGTAAATGGTGCTGGGAAAACAGGATATCTACATGCAAAAGAAGGAAGGTGGACCCTTCTCTAGCACCACATATAAGTTAATTCATATTAGATTAAAGACTTGAAAGTGATAGTAAAAGTATGAAGTCCTGGGGCACCTCCTGAGACAGAACACCAGCAAAATCACCTATTTTAAGAATGCTCAAAGAAACCAAAAGGGGGGCGGGGTACATGGGTGGCTCCGTCAGTTAAGCAACTGACATCATTTTTGGCTCAGGTCAGGATCTCAGGCTCCTGGGATAGAGCCCAGGGTCAGACTCCATACTCAGTAGGGAGTTTGCTCAGGATTCTCCCTCTCCCCCACCCCTCCCCCTGTTTGCCCATGCTCTCTCTGTAAAATCAATCAATCATAAATAAACAAGTAATCTTAAAAAAGGGGCACAAAACTTGAAAAAAAAATTCTCTAAAGAAAATGTGTGAGTGAACAATAAGTAGATGTAAAGATGTTCAACATTACTAATGATTAGGGAAATACATTAAAAATTTCCAATTAAATACTGCCTCACACCCATTAAGGCAGCTGTCAAAAAAGAAAAGAAAAGAAAGAAAAGAAAAGAACAAATCTTGATAAGAATGAGAAACAGGGTTTTGGAGGGGAGGGGCATGGGAGAATGGGTGAGCTTGGTGGTGGGTATTAAGGAGGGCACGTATTGCATGGAGCACTGGGTGTGATACATAAATAATGAATCTTGGAACACTGAAAAAATAAAATTAAATTTAAAAAAGAATGAGAAAAAAATTGGAAACTTTGTACATTTTTCAGTGGTTTCAAAATGGATCATAAGTAGGTACACAACATAGAACTTTAAAATTTGAAGAGAAAACATGAGATAATCTTTATTAGCCTTTTTCTTTTTTTTCTCTCTATGTGCATCCATCCAAATATATATACATATATAATGCATACATACATAAGTTAATTTTCATGAAAATATGCATATGTACATTATATGCATATATAAAAATATTTATGTATTTATATGTGAATTGTTTTGAAAATAATTTACTGATATTATGTCTTTTTATAATTAAATATATGTGTCAATTTTCTACATATTACAGAGATCTATAGGATCACTCTAGTTTGAGAGTTCACTAGAAAGACTAACAGAACTCAGAAAAGCTATTATTCTCACAGTCAGAGTTTTGTGCAGCAAACAGATAACACATTAAATCAGCAAAGGGAAAAGGACATGAGATGGAGTTCAGGAAAGAATAGTCACAGTTGCCCGGTTGTCCCCTCCGAGTGGAGTCACGCATATAGCATTCTCTTGGCAACAATGTGTACTAACATGTACAAAGTACTGGCAACCAGGTAAGCTGACTTAACCCTGGTGCAGAGTATTTTCACTGGGACTCAGTAATTCAGGTATGGAACACCCATGTGACTGACTTTAGTTCCTCTGTCTCCAGGTTACTTTTATCTGAATCTGCTGTTCATATTCCATTTTGGTCAAATGACCAGATATTGTTCCCTTTTTTTCTTTTTGAGATTTTATTTATTTATTTGTCAGAGAGAGATCACAAGCAGGCAGAGAGGCAGGCAGAGAGAGAGGAGGAAGCAGGCTCCCCGCCGAGCAGAGAGCCCGATGTGGGGCTCGATCCCAGGACCCTGAGAACATGACCTGAGCCGAAGGCAGCGGCCTAACCCACTGAGCTACCCAGGCACCCCAGATACTTTTCTTTATAGTGATATTTTCTTTCCTGATAACATTAAGTCTATGATCAAGTATTGCTTTTAGCTGTCAATTCTCTTTAATCTTCTTCAATTGGAAATAGTTGATCAATATTTCTTTGTCTTTTTTGACATAATTTTTTAAAATATTAAGACCATCTTCTTTTTACCTAAAATATCTCAGTTTGAGTTTACTAATAATTTCTTTTTGTTCAATTCAGGTTTTCCCTCCTCAAACAAAATACTCCTTATACATCACAGTGTCATTCTCAGGGTAAGACATTACAAAGCCACAATGTCTATGTATCCATTGGCTGATATTTATTTTGGTCATCTAGTTGATGTATTGCTTAACTTCTTCGCTGTATAGTTATGATTTCTCCTTGCAACCATAAATTTGAATTAAGAAAATAATCCCAAGCCATCGCCTCCGTCCCCTACCGTGAGATTTAGCCATTATCAATAAGTAGATACTGCAAGTTTAACTTCAGTTTGATAAAATGCCAATGGATTGAAGAAAATAGTAAGTTAGCAATGAAATAAGAGTGCCACCCTGGAAGACAAACAGTTTGGGTTTTATATTTAGTACAACATTTGGGAGCAGTGTCACTTTGGGCAAGTCTCTTTCTCTATCTGTAAAAGATAAATCATAATTGCCTCTAGTTAACAGGATTTTTAGAAGGATGCAATGAGTCAAAAATGCAAAGCATTCAGATCATTTATTGATAAAAAGTTTAAATAAAATTTTAGCACCTATTATGAATTTTTTTTGTAATTATTATTAAAATTATTGTTGTTTCTAAATATTAAAATGATGGGGATTTTCCTTGTTGTGGTTGTTGTTTTTTCCAGACACTAATTGTTTGCAATGTTTAGGTAAATCAAATTGAAAAAACAAAGGATTGCTTCTTTAGTAGGAAGTTTGTAAACAATATATTACATGGATTAGATCATTTCAAGGGAGAAAGATGATGGAAACTACAATAATATTAATAGTTTAAATTGAATCTTTTAGAATATATTCCTTTTTTATTCATTCTAGTAATAAATGTGGGATTTGGTATTAAATATCTTGATCAGACAATTTCCTCTGGGTATGCTCTTCTTGAACTCTTTATCTATTGATGCTGAGAAACCTTAATTAAAAATGAACTTAATAGCAGTTTGCAGTATACTTAATGAGTTGGGCAACTGACATCTCAATATGGGGCAATTCCATTTAAATAGAAAAAAGATAATTGTAGGAACTTTTATTAGAGTTCATTGAAAGTCCTTACAATATAAAGGTCTCATTTATAACGTGTTTTGATTTCTGATATTAGTTCTCACAAATTGGCCACTTGAATGCCAATGGGAGGTCTTCTTAGTTCATCACAACAGAAGACTACTATTTAGCAGGATTGGGTTTAGTCTCTGTGAGCACAAAATATATATGCTATTTGTATAACTTTAATTTTCCATTTGACACCCTACCACCATATATTTTAAAAGTATGTATCATTACATAATTGCTTCTGATTTTTTTTAATCATTCCTATCTGATCTGAAACTAATCAAAATTTATTTTTTGTATTGCTCCTGTAGTCTATGTAGATGAAATAAGCCCCATAGGAAGAGTGAATGGTATTTATTATGGGAACTGCTACATATTGATATTTAGGTGTTATTCGTTGATATTATTTCTCACTGGCTTTTAAACATACATGTGGGGTGCCTGGGTGGCTCAGTGGGTTAAGCCTCTGCCTTTGGCTCAGGTCATGATCTCAGGGTCCTGGGATCGAGCCCCACATCAGGCTCTCTGCTCAGCAGGGAGCCTGCTTCCCCCCTCTCTCTCTGCCTGCCTTTCTACCTACTTGTGATCTCTCTCTCTTTTTGTCAAATATATAAATAAAATCTTAAAACAAACAAAAAACACCTGTGATGTTATATCACTCAAGACAGTATCTGGGCAATTTGGAGCACTTAATAAATGTCAGTTGCATGTGAATATTTGAATCTGTTCTCTCCATCTATGTAGAACATCTATGTATCCATAAATGGATACAAGGAAGTTCTTCAGAAAGGGAGGAAAATGACATATAGAGTCCATATCAAGTTGGTAACCAACTGAAATGAGCAATTTTAAGATGACTGAAAGAAAGAGTTTCAGTTGACTGAGCTGTTTTTTATTTTTTTAAGCGTAACCAATGGCGCCACCCAGTCGCCCCCAAATAGATGATTTAATGCAATGTTTTACTGTGGTATTTATCATATTTATGAAATGGCAGTTACATCCCTGTGATCTAATGTTTCCCCCCACACTCTTGCTGTATATGTGCTTCTGTGAGTGTCGGAGGTGGAGGAGGGAAGCTCTGTGGGTTGTTCCTGTCTCTCACCTTTGTGTATATTCATTTCTTGGAAACAGAAAATAAAATAATGCTTTTTCCTGTTATGCTATTTTTTTTTAGCTTTACTGAGTTATAATTGACAAATAAAAATGTATATATTTAAGGTGTACAGTGTGATGTCTTGACATATATATTTTGTGAAATGATTACCAGAATTAGGTTAATTAACACATCCATCAACTCCTATGGTTACCTGGTTTGTGTGTATGGATGCGCTTAGAATGCTTAAGGTCTATTGTCTTAGCAAATTTCAAGGACCCAACACAGTGGTATTGACTATAATCTCCATACTATATATTACATCCCTAAGCTTTCTTCATCTTATACCTAAGGAATTGCACTCCTTGACAAGCATCTTCCATTTCTCTACTCACCCAGCCTCTCATAACCACTCTTCTGTCATTCTACTGCCCGTTTATGAGTTCTTTGACTACTTTCCTTTCTTCCTTCCTTCCCCTCTCCTTCACTCCCTCCTTTTCTTTCTTTCATTGAATGATAGACATATAGGATATATAAAATACCAACATTTGCTGTTCATGCATCTATTTTGTTTTAGAATGTTGTTTGGGTTTTTACTTTGTTTTGTCCTTGTTATATTTCTACCTCTCCCTCTTATTTAATTGACTATCTGGATAAAATACATTCTAATGGACTTAACTGGAAATGTAACTTAAACATGACTCTTGAGAGCAAAGAAAGTACACTTAGCGAATAGGAATAGGGACTTCATCTGTTCTATCCATATTCTTTGCTTAGCCTGAGATCATTCAATGGACCAAAACATTTGCTACTTCCAGTTTTATTACATCAGACGGATTCAAGTCCTACCTTCCTGGTCCTCAGAAACCTTTGACTTTATTACCACTAGTTAAGAGTGAAAAACAAACATTAAAATGTAAGAAGAAATTTTAGTTTGCATTAGGCATTATCCTTTGAATATTTACTTATATTAATTCTGTAGACTTTGGATTTATTTAAGAGAAAAAAACAATTTTAAGTAAACACTTGTGGAATACTTTTAAAAAACTATTTGTTTCATTTAAGTGAATATCATTGCATGATCTATTCTATGTAGGATACCCTGAACAAGATAGTATATTAGTTTATGAGAGAGTACTGAGTTTGTCCATAATTTCGGTGTTTAGCTTTCTTAGATTTCTCTAGGTGATCTTCCTCACAATTCACTTTGAAATAGATCAGTAACGCTCTACAAATTTAAACACTCTTTCTCTTAGTTCTGTGGGTGGTTCCAAGAAGCTTTGTTTTTACTCTGTGACTACCTACCTGGCCATAGCTGATTGGATGAGAGATAGACATTTGAACAAAACAAAACAAAACAAACAAACAAACAAAACCCCCAAACAAAAAACAAACAAACTCTTGTTTGGGAATTTGCAACTGAAGTTGGTCTTTGTTGGTTTCCTGGACTGGGGACGTGTTTCTAGACAAACTGAGTGAGTGTGACAGACCTCTTCCACTAAGTGCATGGCAAAGAAAATGTTAGTCTCATGGGAAAAAGAAAAAAAAAAGGCAGAGAAAATTATAGATAAGAAAAATGAAGTGGTGACAATGAGAAAAAGACACTCTGATTTGGATACAGCTTTTATTTTCTGTTCTAAACCTGGATCTCATTTGTAACTTAGGCCCTTGTGTTTCTCAGAATGAAATGCTATTATTAAGGCAGGCCGAACAAATTTCATCAGTCACATCCAAATGATCCTTCATTGGGACATTCACAATTAGTTTTCTCAGTATCATCAGGGCAAATAATATTCTCTTTATTTTAGTAAATCCAAGCAAAAAAGAAGTATCTGTGTTTAAGTCCTTGACCGCCTGGGAGTTGCAGTGTCATCCTTAGGATTTACTACAGTGTCATATAGTTATTTAATAAGTGACAACAAAGCTCACATTGTGAATATCTGTTTCTTAAAAAAATTAGATTTAAGTTTTGAATGAAATGTTTTCATAAATACTTTAATCATGTCAATATTATTTTGATTGAATAATAATTATGGATGGGATAGAGTTGAAAAGCAGAGCCTCTCAATTTGGACCATGTGAGTTGGAAATCCTCATTCTGTCTCTTATTAGCAAAATACTCTTGGGGAATTTACTTCAATTTTTCATATGTGAAATGGGAATATGCACCCACCTTTTAAAAATACTATAATGTTAAATGACTTTATAAATTTAAAATCCTTGAGGTCATGATTCTTAGTGTTTAAGAACTTAAAATTGTTTTTGTAATGGTTTTTGTAGTAGCATTAAGAAAAATGTATTTTCACAAAGGTTTAGAGATAGCATTACCATGAAGTAGACACAATGTGAATAATGGATTTTGTTTCATGGGAAAAACAATGAGAAATAAAGTAAGCAAACATTTATTCCTCAAATAAACCGTTGTATTTAGGTGATTAGAGATAATGTATCTGTATGTCATAATTGTAGCTTCCTGTATTCTCCCAAGTCCATGGAGACCTGTTGACAAGAGTATTCTAATAACATAAACACAGTCTGCATTTAATTGGTTTTACTAAATCAGGGGAGTAGTGTGGTTACTAGGTTGTACATTTGGGTTCTAGTTTATATTATATGGAAAATACTACTAACACAAGTCCAGACCATTATTTTCCTGATGGACCTGTGAAACTTCTACTAATTCTTTTCCATAAATAGTTTAAAACATATGAACTCTACTCCTTGCTAAGAATTTTACACATATGCCTTTGAAAAATAGAACTCAATCATTATCCCTATTCTTAAAGTCATTAACCCTCAACAGGATACTCATTTTCAAATCATGGAAGGGTAATATGCCCTGGAGGTTTGGGCAGCTGTGTTGATAGGAGGCAGCAGGCTGTTTTGGCTTTAGAAGTTCAAAAGCCTTAATACCTAATGATTTGCTAATTTTCTTTTAAAAATCCTTTGCTGTCAGTTGTCCATACAATCAGCAATGTGTGAAACTCAGGTGTCTGCCTCTCCTCTCTGCAGGGGATTCCTTTAATTTGTTGTTTGTCCACACATTTGAGTCCAGTTATCAAAGAAGTCCATGCTTTGATGGTATGACCAGACACTGGGAGAATGACATTACCTTCCGTGTTCTGTAAACTTTTTCCTCCACTCCATAATTGGCTACTTCCAATTGCTAATACAGCTAACAGTGAGATGAACTCAAGCCAAATGCTTCTTTTCCCCAGAATCACTTTTTTCCTACTCCATCCATCGCTTTTTATTTTCTTAATATGCCATGAATCCTGCATTTATGTTTGTTGTTGTTATAGTTGTTGTTGTTGTGTTTTAAGCAAGAGATGCATAGTAGAATGACAGGCACGGTACGCATTCTAGAGTTGGTTACTTAATAATTACATGCCTTTTGGCTAATTACTTGGCTCTCTGACCTCAGCTTTTTGAACTAATTTATTTATTTATTTAAAGTAATCTCTACACCCAGTATGGGGCTCCAATTTACAGCCCCGAGATCAAGAGCTACATGCTCCACCAACTAAGCCAGCCAGGCGCTCCAAGCTTCTTTTATTTTTAAATTGAATTTAAGAGTATAAAATGGAACCCTAATTAAAAACACGTATTTACGACTCATTCCATATTCCCTTTGCAGTCATCAAGCACCTCTGCTGGTTGTGTGTCTTTGATGGGATGAATCAAACCTTCCTTCTTGAGGTGTCTGAGCCATTAGCGCTCCTGCCTAAATGGGGTCATTATGATTTTCCATAGGATTTAATCACAGGAGTTGGTAATACTAGGAAATGGTCTAAAGGATTTCCTATATTCTGGATTCGGTCTTTACACTGGGAAAGCCACACCCCTTTAACGACATGCAGCAACCTCTTTGAGGCATGCTGGAACTTGAGTCTACTTGTATGTCTAGAAGCAAAGAAGAATGGCAGGGGCATCCTGAAGGGAGAACTGGCAGTGCCTGGAAGGGAAACTATCCCAGAAGAAGCTAATGCACGTGTTTTAGACAAAGGTAAGCTGCACTTCCCAGGTAGAAGTAGAAGGAATGCTTCTGTTAGCAAGGAAAGCTCATCGGAATGAAACAGTTCCATATCTCCAGCCTCCGTGGAATCCGTTTTAAATTTCAGGATCCGGATCGGTCATGGGCCATCCTTGTGCTGTTCATTCTGGCAACGCAGAGCATTATGATTTGTCTAATCTCTCTATGTACCCTCTTTTGTGTTCAGGGAAGCAGGAATATTGCCAGAAAAAGATGAGGATGAGTTAGGTAGATGACAACAGTAGTTGCAGTGTTCTTTCTATTTTCTAACTGTCCAGCACACACACACACACACACACACACCCCTTAAACACACTTGTTAATACCCACAATATCAAAATTTCCCTATCTAATACACAGCTATCATCCCAGATACATCTGAAAACACACTCACAGAAAAGGAGAAAGCCCTAAGTAAAATCAGCTTTCTCATTCATATCCTAGTCCAAGAAGGCTACATTATCTGTATTCTTTTTAGTCAGGCTTGGGTTTGTCTCTACATAATCATGAAATTTATGGGCTATATGACAGATTTAACCACCTTCCATATAGTCCGCATTTAATAACAGATGGAAAGTTGTGTAACTCCCAAAAACTGACCACCTAGAAAAGAAGAGCCGTGAAAGCATCCCCTAACCGTTACTCACCCGTCTACAGGCCAAGGTAGAAAAGAAACTGGAAGCACTTACTTTACAGAGAATGGAATGAATAAAGGAATGCTCTTTTGTAAAGTGTTTTGGATTCTGTCAACTAAAAATATTTCCTTTCTCCCTTTACTCCCCACCAAAGAGGGCCACGGAGTCTGGAAGGAATGACAATCAAACAGCAGGACCTGGTCCGGTCCCCTCTTGGTTAAGCATCCCCTAAGAAGATAACCCAATGTAGTGCCTTTGGAAACCTTTGTGTTTTGGTATTTAGATTGGTGACATTTGTAGTGGGAAGTTCCTTCTCTGTGGAGCAGAGCCCTTGGTTTAGGTGTGGTAATACTAAATTACACCAGGATCTCGGGCTTTGCGTTGCATGGTTCTATAAAACTGTCACACAAGGTAGGTGGTCACCTGGGTATAACATAATTTTTTACAACATACATGTTCCAGGCTATGTGAGGCAACAGCCCAGATGCCTTATTAGACATATCACACGTGATTTTGAAGAGTACATATCTATCTGATGTGAAGAGGAAAGAGCTGGGATCAGTTACAATGCCCCAGACCTCTCTTGTCTTCACCTGAAATTCTTTATTGTTTGGGTACCTGAATTAATCAAGATTTAGCCTAAATAAGAATTTTGATATGAAGGAGTCGAATTAAAAAATCTGATCCCTTACTTTGGGTTGAGGAAACTGCCTATCAGAGCTGACAAGCTTTGGTTTCTCCCATTCGGACTGAATGGGTGACAGACTGGGAATTTCTATAGCTGTTGAAGGAACCCAAGAGGTTTCTCTTGTAATCCAAGACTCTTAAAATATTAATTGACTGAATGTCCACTTCAGTGGCTAACAAATGGTGTCAGGAAGCCTCTAAAGTCAACAACTTCAGGTCAGAACCTACCCGGTGTTTATAGATGGTAGTGTCATTAATAACTGACCAGAGAATTTTGCCATTCTTCCTTGGTTGGGCATATTACAGACAGAAACGTTCTGCCTCAACAATGCTATAGATCTTGCTTGCTTTATCTTTTTTCTTCTAGACAGGCCACATTTTATTTCGACTTGTTTCTAACTTACAGCATTTTTTTTCCCTCAAAGCAGAAAGAAGGGAACAATCCTTTTCAATCTTCCATCATTTTTTTTTTCCTAGTCAGCTGAAGAGACACAGCCTGTATAAGGTCCAAGTACCAGGATATCACAGAAGAATTTTAATGGCTGGTTCCTGCCTCAGGGCTTGGACTGTTACCATCTGTATTTGTTGCCAGGGCTGCCATAACAAAGTACCACAGATTGTGTCTTACACAAGAGAAATTTAATATTTCACAGCTCTGGAGGCTAGAAGTCTAAAATCAAGGTGTCAGCAGGTTAGCTCCTTTTGAGAGCTCTGAGGGAAGATCTGTGCCAAGCCTCTCTCCCTGGTGTGTAGACGGCCATCTCCTCTGTGTCTCTTCATATGATCCCTTCTGTGTGTGCGCGCGTGTGTGTGTATCCATGACCAAATTTCCCCTTCTTATACAGACAGGAGTCATACTGGACTAGGGCCCAGCCTAATGACCTTAACTTAATATTCCAGTGACCTCATTTGCAAACAAGTTCACATTCTGTGGAGGTTTAAGCATTAAGGCTGAAGCATTAAGGCTTCAACATATGAATTCTAGGGAGACACCGCTTGCCCTCTAACTTCACCCCAGCTTGTGAGGGAGGGACTCTGTTTCCCAGTCCTTTGATTCATCATTTTATTATGGATTCTCCACTTTATGGTTGTTACTGGCAACTTTCTTTCTTCTTGCTTGTATTAGACAGGCTTCTGATGTACAGAAGCCCTACACACTAATTCAAAGAACCTTGGGATTTGTACTGGTTTCTGCTGTTGAATTATAGAGAGATGGAACTGGCTTAGAGGCTCATAAAAGTTGAATATTGTTGAGAATCTCTCTCTCTCTCTCTTTTGTATGAATTTCTCTCTGCCTGTTGGCTTGATTCTCTCAGGCCAGCTGCTCAGGCAAGATTGAATCCACAGCTACACATAGTTTTAGGCTCATGTCCATGGAGCCTCAGGCATCCAAGAAATGAAAGCAGGCATTTCACTGCCAGTTCCCGTGAGCACAGATCCAAGGAAGGCTTTTGTAGCCCTTGCTTTACTGATATGATCATCTCTGGACCAATCACTGTGGCTGAAGATGGGTGGGTTTTATAGCCCAGTGCCATGGGGTTGGGCTTCGTTACCAGGGGTAAAGTGATTTGAAAGTAAAGTAGAGACAATGTGCTTACTTTTATGCTGCTAGCACATTCTGCACTTCGAAAATGATGTTTAATGTCCTATTTTAGAGTTTTCTTCATTAAAAAATGCAAAGCAGATGATGTCTATAATTTGTTTTAGTTCCTTTTACCATTTTTTTTTGTCATTTGCTATCTTTTTATCTCCTTCCTCTGTGCTATGTTTTGTGTTTTGTTTTTCTTTAAGTTTGAGGATATTTTCTTAGATATCGACTGGCATGTGTTTGTGGGTGTGTATGTGTGTACGGATATGGATGTTTAAGTCTTAGTACCATGCCAGCAACACAGACACATTGATGTAGATCAGCAGACAGAGGACACAGAAATCAACAGACCCCCATATCAGGAATATGAATTCAAAAGTAGTTACTTCTCTTATAGGATATTTGTCTCTCTGGTGCATTGGGCTTTCTATCAGACAACATCATTTTGAATGCCTCTTATCTTTCTAAATTTTCTCTATCACCTCTCATGCTAATTAACAAACAGTATGATGGAAATCATGATAATGATATTTGAAGTGCTTAAAAGGCCAGGTCTGGAGTGTGCTTTGCTGATCGAGTTGTTTCAAAGACTCCCTCTCTTCCACTATGCCAAAGATTAGAGACCACTTATGCACGCTTACATAAAACTGTTTATACTGAAGGATGTTTAAAACAAACTATTCCACAGACAGTGGAACACCATGTTGATGGATGGATTCTGCAGTTCAAGGTCAGGGCATCCTGGGTGAGGTCCTGAGGAACAAGGAAATTAAATCTGCATAAAGTGTTTTCTCTGGGTTAGTTAGAAGGGACAACAACCCTACTAGAAACTAGCTCTCTGTATTTGATTTTTCTTTTCATCTTGCCCTTTTCTTCAGATACCAGTGTGGCTGGGTTTGACATCTCTTTCATTTCAACAACCCAGCTGGTCCAGAAAGCAAATTACAGCTTTAATGAAACCGGCTACCGCAAGTGGAAAATCTGCACAGACAATTCCACAGTCTTACACATGTGTTTCTTAGAGTGGCTGAACTTTTTTTCTTTAGAAACAAAGCCACATGTGTTTAAGAAGGATAAGCCATTCTAAGTTTATCAAGTGTCCTGACAGATGCCTGTGCTGTTCATTGTTGATCCTCACTCCCTGAAACCAGGGGAGTACGTGAATTCTTGCAAGTTTCCCACCACCGGGAGCCCCACTGACCCACTTCTGCATATTAACTGTGCCCCTGGTCCTCCACACTTTTCCAGACCACTCCAAGGTACTGACTCCATGCTCATCCCTCTCGTTTTAAGGCTCTGGGTAGGGTTTTTTGTTTTTGTTTTGTTTCTTCCTGCTCACATCATTATTATTTTGGCCACTTGAACTCCTGTCTAAGACACAACAATAGGGTTTGTACACTTGGGCTCCCTACATCATGTTTCTCAAAAGTCTTCAACGATCCTTTGTTGTTGCTGACTTTTTGTATCCAGGCAGCATATAGTATTTTTCTCAGGCTAAATTTCCTATCTATATCTATATTAATTTCCTATCTATATTAAATTTCCTATCTATATCCATTTGAAGAGAATTGGCCTGAGACTTCTTAGATGATATATATTTTAGAATTATTTTATTTGGAAAACTATCACTGGATGCAAAAGTATTATTGGATATTAGCATTCCTAACTTTCCACTAGAGAAAGAATATAGTCCTTTTCCTATAGAAGTGAATCAGTTACATATTTTAAGGAGTAATTAACTCCATGGACATTAACTTTCATTGTACTTCTTCAGAATATACATGTATTGCTATTTCGAATGAATAATTATTGTCCAGATTATTTGAACACTCTGTTTTTTCTTCGAGAGAGAGCACGAGTGGGGAGGGGCAGAGAGAGAAGGAGAAAGATAATTTTTTTTTTAAATTTTATTTATTTAGGGACGCCTGGGTGGCTCAGTTGGTTAAGCGGCTGCCTTCAGCTCAGGTCATGATCCCAGCATCCTGGGATCGAGTCCCACATCGGGCTCCTTGCTTGGTGGGGAGCCTGCTTCTCCCTCTGCCTCTGCCTGCCACTCTGTCTCCCTGTGCTTTCTCTCGCTTCTCTCTCTATGACAAATAAATAAATAAAAACTTTAAAAAAAAATTTTATTTATTTATTTGACAGCACAAGTAGGCAGAGAGGCAGACAGACAGAGGGGGGGCAGGCTCCCTGTTAAGCAGAGAGCCCGATGCAGGGCTTGATCCCAGAACCCTGAGTCCATGACCTGAGGCAAAGGCAGAGGCTTTAACCCACTGAGCCACACAGGTGTCCTGGAGAAAGAGTCTTAAGCAGACACCATGTGCAGCATGGAACCTGATGTGATTATCAATTTCATGACTGTGAGATCATGACCAGAGCTGAAATCAAGAGTCAGAGGCTTAACCAACTAAGCCACCAGTGCCTCTATTTGGACACTTCTTATGTGGATTTGTTCACGTATTTGTTCAGGATTGTTTTGCTCATTTAGAGACAGTTCCTATTTTTCCTATGGTATTAATCAAACGTAATTTGCGGCCATTCTGAATGTTGATGGTGTAATGTAGAGAATCAGAAACTACTCTTAAAGTACATTTCCTACACAAGTGAGTTGGGTAATGTTAAAAGTAAGGCATGTGGGGCGCCTGGGTGGCTCAGTGGGTTAGGCTGCTGCCTTCGGCTCAGGTCATGATCTCAGGGTCCTGGGATCCAGTCCCGCATCGGGCTCTCTGCTCAGCAGGGAGCCTGCTTCCTCCTCTCTCTCTCTGCCTGCCTCTCTGTCTACTTGTGATCTCTGTCAAATAAATAAAATCTTTAAAAAAAAAAAAAAAAAAAAAGTAAGGCATGTGCTTAAATACATAAAAAAAAACAAGACCTAAAATTCTGAAGAATGATTACTTCTTACTAAGCTTCGAAAGGAGAGTTTATTTTCATTGGACCATAGTCTGGTCATCTCTGGAGCTAGCACTCTGATAATCGCCATAATAAATAGATCTGAATAATTGATATATTATCCTTATTCATCACAATTTAGAGAAAAGTCTTGTGCAGTAATAATTCTTTATTTCTTAGAATGGAGACTGAGTAGTAGAGGATCAAAGGCTGTAAGTTTTCCTGTTTCCGGAGGCCAGCTTCTCTAAAGAAGTGTTTTGACTCTCCTAGATGGGGGAAAAATATTCAAAGGGGGAAACAAAAAACAAAAAACAAAAAAAACAAAAAACTGGGTGGGCTTCTACAATAAATTCAGCAGATAAGTGTTTTCTTATTTTCTGGATTATTATCAGATTTCTGTAAGATCATTATTATTATACCTCAACAGTTAACATACACTAAAAATGTGGAAATGAAACTTTAAAAAGTATGAATATAAAAAATAAACTCTATTGTAGGCACATCATGTCATAGACCCAAATTAAACCCTATGGCCAAGACAATTAAAACCCCTTCATCCCCTGTCCTTACTACACCATTGAAAAATCAGAATAGTCACATTTTGCTTAAAGAAAGAAATACACAAAATACTTAAAGGGAAGCAAAATATTGTAGAAAACGCATCAAGTACTTCAAATGTATTAACAGAGTAAAATGTGTTAAATATCGGACTATGCTTTGTAACCCTACATAGTCTAACTATACACTACTTATAAGAGGGACATTTAAATAAAAATAACTCAAAGAGAAAGATTTTTTAAAAAATGAATCAAAGATGGCAAAATTAAAAAATTTGCTCAGGCAAATTCAACTATTTTAAGTTGATTTAAATCAGAATATTGCAATATTAATATCACCTAAACTATAATTCATGTTGAAAACATTCATCAAAATAAAGAACCAGGGACTCCTGAGAGGCTCAGTTGGTTAAGCGTGTGACTCCCGATTTCCACTCAGGGTTCTCAGGGTTGTGCCGATGGACCCCACACAGGACTCGGTGCTCAGCAATGGAATCTACTTGAGACTCTTTCCCTCTCCATCACCCTCGACCCCTCCCCCAGTCATGCTCTCATTCGCTCTCAAATAAATAAATAAATAAATAAACAAAAATAAATAGAGACAACAGTTAACAGTAAATTGGTAATATTAATAGAATTCCAATATGAAGGTACCGGAATATCTTTGGAGAATTATTCTACTTTCCCCTCTTCTGGCTGCTGTTCCCTGTTGGTATATGTATGTACCAATATGTATGTACAATTTTAAAAAATATTTCATTTATTTATTTGACAGACAGAGATCCCAAGTAGGCAGAGAGGCAGGCAGAGGACGGGGGGCGGGGAGGAAGCAGGCTCCCTGCAGAGCAGAAAGCCTGATGTGGGGCTGGATCCCAGGACCCTGAAATCATGACCTGAGCCAAAGGCAGAGCCACTGAACCACCCAGGTGCCTAATTTTTTTCCATACTTCTTTCTCTATGATGTCTGAACTTATTATGCAAATTCATTCTGGGGTTTTAATAGATAATAATTTTACACATTTGTCAATATAGCATATTTGCCAGTCAGTTGGGGTTTTTAGTAACTCAAACCAGGAGAGAATAAAAGAATGAACATTAGCATGAAACGCTAGTGAAGTCGGACAATGTAGCTGAACTAGAACTGTTGGCACATATTAAATGATGTAGATCAATTAAATTCTTTCGGTTTCCTAACAAGTTTTAAGCTGTCGTATGATTGATCTGAGGCATGTAATCAGTACAAGAAGGAATTGTGGAGGAAAGGGGAGAAAAATGATGCAGGGGATCTAGTCTGGTGTGGACATTCCTATAACGCAGCTTTTGGAAAGGTTGAACTGCGCTGTCGGGTATTTTTAGAGCGAGGCTGACAAAGTTTATAATGGAAAGTGATAGAACTGGATCAGATCAGCCGGCTGTGTTCCAAAGTGCTCTCGCTCGATATTCCCAGGGGGGCATTTAAAGTTTATCATTCTCCGTATTGTAGTGGGAATTTGAGAAATAATTGCTGGCATGGGGGGACTTCTTAACTGTTTTTTGCTGAGTTAAGTCGATTAAATCAAGGTTACCTCAAGTTTTTTTCTACCTAAAGCAACAAAACTATTCAGAATTTCTCAGGCAGCTGTGGAATCCTGGAGACAGAAGTACCTGACTGTGCCATTTTTTATTGTTCAACTGAACTTATGTTTACACTTAACAGGAATCTCAAAGGCTTATATATGGGAATGCAATCAACTATATTATGTCCCTTAAAAGGCAATATAAAAGCCCAAATCAGATATTATGATTAACATCTCACATCATATGCCTAACCCAATGCTTATAAAATTTAGGTTGTGCTTGTTTAAGATGCTAATATAATTATGTCAAAATCATTATCACGTATTTAGACCAAGCTCAGTCACCAATAACCAACTGCAAACATGTATTTATTTTTAAAGTGCATTTGAAGTAAATATGCTGTTGATTATTTCTGCTGCTCCTGTTTTTAAAAACTATAGTCACAATGTCTGTCACTTTCATTTGCCAAATCATTTTTTATGAAAACAGGCCACATTGTTTTGAAAGCCTGATGAAAATGTGGTCGAGTTATGAAATTATTTTAAGACAATAAATAGCTTTAAAAAGTAATGCTTGAGAGTGATTGACATATTCTTTTCTTTATGAATCTATACTATTGAAATTTGGTATAAGACAAAATGGGTCTAGATAAATGAAGATTTTTTTCTACCTTTAAATTTCCAGAACACTCAGGGAATATGGCTTTGCCAGCTAACTTAACACCTTTATGTCAACTCTGAATATTTAAATGTCAAGATGTAGTTAATGGAATTTTGCAAGTTTGGTTAGTCATCATGGTTAATGAAATAAAAATAATAGAAATCCAAATGTTTGATTTTAAGTACGTCACAATTTTCAAAATTATTTTACAGTCATTCAATCTCATTTAATTTCCTCAAACTTGAGGAAATAGTTAATATCAGAATTAAGCTTAGTCTTATTTTGGTGGCTTATTCCAACCACCAGTCTGAGGATGAGAATAATCAGAATATGCAACTGTCCTTATTGTAGCCTGATTCATTCACGGACAAACATTGCCATTACTGAACTTTCCCGTGAAATTTCAAAATATTTTCTTAGTGATATTCTCTCCACTCCTACCTCAATTCTGCAATTCTTTTAGCTCCTTCACAGACTACCCTTTTTATCTCTAAGTCTTTTCTTGGTATCCTTTCTTGTGAAAGCCATTTTCTTCTTATTTCTTACAGCAACCTTGCATTATAATAGTTAGCTTGCATATCTGCTGGTAATAATATTGAAAGAATTGAAAGAAGGATATATTTGTTGAGTTCCATCTCAACTAATGTGCCACTCAAGGCCAATGTTTCCTTATTGATTTTCTGTCTGGATGATCTCTCTGTTGATGAAATTGGGGTATTAAAGTCCCTTACTATTATTGTATTGCTGTCTATCTCTACCTTTAGGGAGAGGTGAGGACAATTCCTATTCAATTTCATATATTGTGTAGATCCTAGGTATTGGACAGTGTGAGATATTTAACAAATAAGTGAAATAAATACAATAAAAGAGTAAAATCAAAGCACATTAATGAATATCTCTTTTTTGAGCAGAGTTTTTGATGCCCATAAATTCTTTCCATATTTGTATGCCTTACTCACTATTGAATTTCTACACAGTACTATGGATGTGTACATTGAAATTTTATTAAAGGTGACATGTTAAGCACAATGAACATACTACCACAGAATGTTTTTTAAAAAGTGAATTGGGGGAAACTGGAGGGGGAGACGAACCACGAGAGTCTGTGGACTCTGAAAAACAAACTGAGGATTTTGAGGGGAGGGGGTTGGGGGGTTGGTGGAGCCTGGTGGTGGGTATAAAGAAGGGCAGGGATTGCATGGAGCACTGGGTGTGGTGCATAACAGTGAATTCCAGATCACTGGAGACAAAGTAAAATTAAATTAAAAAATTATTGTAATAAGCCTAGTCTAGAAGTTTATATTCTATCAGAAGTGAAAAATATTCCTGTTCTAACATTCATAAAGGTTTTTTTCTAAAACTAATTTAGAGTTTCTGTTTAGATAAATGCAGGTTGTGACTTTCTTTCTTTAGATAGTATCTGTTACTTTAAGAAATTGACATTTTAGTTTTTGCCTTTGAAAAGATGATTGAGGGATGGCTTGCTGATGCTTTTCAAAGAACTTTGTGTCCTTTATCTATTGCTGGATAGCAAAACACCAAAAAAAGTTAAAATACTTAAAAGAAATGTACTTTTCCCCACAATTCTGTGAAAAATCTAATTAGAACTTCTGGAATAACCTGGAATCACTTGGTCTCACTCATGCGGCTATAGTCAGGTGACCAATATGCTGTAAGTGAACTCACTGGAACAACTGAGATGGTGGGACCTTCCTTTCCACGGTGGTCTATGATCTGGTTCTCCACAGCATGAAGATCTTACAGCAACATTGTATGAGGGAAAATCCCAATGCAATTTAACCAGTAACCTGGATTTGACATGGGACTGACCTCATAGAATATTTTATTGGGACCAGTAGTGTAAAACTCTTATCAATGACCCCAATATTAACATTTAAATAACTTACATATATACATATGGTGAATTTTTAAAAAAAATTGTAATAATTTCACATTGATTAAATATTTATTATTTAAGTTTAATATGCTCTTAGCAGAATAGAAAATAGTAGAAAATTTGAAACTATCAAAGCAAACAAATTACCCATCTAACACAGGATAACATAACTAAATGTTTTGGTTTTCTAATACCAATTTTTGAAAACTCTGCCAAAATAAGTGATTTTAATAGTTTTAATTTTAAATGTTATTCCCCCTTACCAATTTCATATTTTTATCCTTAGATCTTGAGGCAGCCCTGGAGGTGTGCCAGTTGGATCCCCCTTCAAGAATGTAATTGCTGTGTAGATACAAGGAGTGCAGAGAGCTGGCAACCTCCAGCTGTATCACCTGCTGGATCAGTCTGAGTTTCAAGCTGAGGCCATTCTCTTCCTGAACAGCTTCCCTCCGAGAGTGTACAATGGTGGAGGAATTAGGACCAAGTCGTTTCTACCCAATGTGAGAATCATCTAACAATGATGAATAGGATGGCCATCGAAATTGCTGGTTGAATGTCACATAGAAGCCTAGAGAAAGTAATGTCCCCTGCTGGGGTAAGTTGAAATGCTTGAATTGTTGGGAAAGATAATGGAAGACTCAACAAAAAGCTCAGGAAAGTGGCCATACTAGAATGGATATATTATGTGAGTCCAAAAGACCAGCAGAAAATTATGCTCCAAAGGAAGGCTCAGAAGACATAACACTCAATGAAAGCTTGGGAGTGTGCTGTAGTGGGACACTAGCATCACTCAGAAGTCCTGGTCAGGGGTGACTGCAGGAGACCCTGACAGGACTTAACTTATTAATAGCAATGGGGACAGTGGGGCATGAAAGCAAGAGAGGCCAGTTGCAACTCTCAATAGCCCAAGGCTGTGGGGGTGGTCACAGTTGGTTATGGTCACATAACCATAACGAGTTATGAGTGGCATTCCAGCAAGACTGATACACAGAAACTTGAGAAGATGTTAACAAAACAAAACAGCATGTCTGAGAGTACAGCATGTGAAGTTGACACTCTGGTGAATAAACATAATCAAAAGAAAGTAAGATGGAATGAGCAGAAGGCTAAGACCAGCCACTCTAAATAAAGTCAAAATCCCTTTTTCAGTTTCCAGAACTAAGTCAATTTTTGGACCTAGATGTACTGATTGACGTGGCTGGATTCCCAAATGGAAACGTTTACAGTAATTTCACAGGGAAATGATTCTCTTCCCCCAAAGGGGGCTGCTGCTGTTTACTGTAATGATACACTTGGAAATGGGACATCCAAGCATTTGAAGAGCAACTGGACACAGGGTTTGAGTTGGGTCTGATACTTAACAACTCCAAAGCATCATCATGGCTTCTGTATTAAAATAAGGGCAGACATGAAGCAAGTAATTATTGACGTTTTGGCCAAAGATTGTGGAACCAATGTCCTAACAACTGACCCATTGGTTATATCTCTCAGGTTGTGATTGCATAATTGAGGTTGAAGTTCTTGGCAGTTTTAATGTACCCAATAGTGAATCCTTTTTTTTTTTTTAATTGTTGTTTCAAGTTTTTTTATTTAAATTCTAGTTAGTTAACATGTAATAAAATACTAGTTTTAGGACTAGATCTTAGGGATTCATCATTTACATACAACACCCAGTGCTCATCACAAGTGTCCTCCTTAATACCCATCACCCATATGGCCCATCACCGATCCATGTTTGCAAATACGGTCTTTTCATGGTTAGAGGTCCTGGTCTGTATGGGTAGTCAACTCTCGCCAGAGGACACAACAAAGGTTACATTGTACTACAAAATGGTTTGAACTTTGAACTCCATGTGTTCAGGGAAACATAGAAGAGGAGGAATCTCTCTAGGTAGGAAAAATGGACCCTGACCAGCCAGAGGTGGTGGGGCTGCTATTACTCATTGAGGGCAGGGAAGAAAATGTGTGGTACTCAGGTCATTCATGGGGGAGGGTGTTATTACTCATTACCCAGCTCTGACTATAAATGGACAAGCTCAGCAAAAGTAACCTGCGAAAAGTATCTTTGTCAGAGGCTAAGCTCCCTCAGGAGGGAGGGCTTGGTCTTTTATAGAAAGCTAATCAGGGAACTTAAATCCTGCTGATGACACCTTCAATGGTTTACTTCCTTTCTAGAGTCTGGTTATTCTTTGTTGGTCATGGATGATTATTATAAAGACTTCCACCCTACACAACCCACCCCACCTGCCTAGGGCAGGGTGGTCCTTCACCTCGCACAGCTACTGTGTGCTTTTCTAATATGTTTGTAGAAGTTGTCCATATGGCACAAGAGTGAGGGTGTGGCACCCATGGAAATGTGCTAGAGGGCTTCATCAAGGTATGGTAATTAGCTGACAGCCTCCAGCCTCAGAACCTTCCGGATCTTCCCTTGCTTTTGAAAAGAGGTCATGCTCTTTTTAGATTGCCTGAGCTGTTATGTGACAATGGTAAGTACATCAAAGACCAGCTATTTCTGTCCAATGCAGGACTCCTCTGACAGGCAGTCTTTGCTCTGTCCTTTTCCACTGGAGATATAACACTGTGCATTATGGTTTAGAAATTACTGTATCTACAAATATATTGTAAGTTTTCTCTGGTAATCAGGATACTTTCTCACAAATTGTATGAATTACAATTCTTCAATTTATACTAACTCTCCTTTTTTTTTTTTTTTTTTTTTTACCTTCTGTCACACAGTATAAAACAAGAATGCATTATATAAAGAAAAGACTGTATTATATGATCTCGCGGATCTGAACACTTACCGAGAGCATGGGTACCAGAAGTCAGATGAAAGACAGAAGTCATCTCTTATGTGAATGTGATTCAGAGGATATTTCTGAAATGAGTAATCTAAAAGCATTTTAGAGGCAGATTTCTGAGACAGTAATTGAAAGAGTTTCTCTGGTATTAACCTTTACTTCTGCCAAACTTCCATTTCAAGTAGCACTATGAGTAAGTGTCTTGCAAACAATATATTGAGGCTTTAATACTTTAAAATCAAGCTGATTCATCTTTGTTCAGAGCACACAAACTTTCTCAGAAAAATAATTTAAAAAATGGGAATTCTAGTAAGGAGATAAATGAAAGCCAGCAAACTTTCTTTTCTGAGTAGAAGAAAATATTGCACTCTTTATTTCTTTCCATTCTATTTATTTTTAAATTGGACAAAACCTTTAATGAAATATGTTTCTCATAATAAAACAAAATCCATCCAATGAGTTAAACAAAGGTCTGTAAAGCAAATCAAACTACCAAATACATATCTTCTCTACATCCAAATTACCCTCCTGCTATGATTTGAAATCTTGGAATCTATAATGGGGGAAAAAAACCAGAAAATGTATTTATGGACAAAAATAATTCTATGGAAGATGCTGGAAAGGAGGCTTCATTACCTGCCTTAAATACAGTATGGCATTTACTGTGACAAAACCCTACAAAATATCTCTATTTCTATCCTCTTTTGAAAAGTGAGATCTTTAAAGTAGTCATTTTTTAATACATAAAGAGTCATTACTTAATACATAAAGGAGTAATTATTATTACACAGAGAGGAAAACATAGCAAGATTTCCATTTTTCCCAGGCAGAAGCGAAAACCAAAGTTTTATGATTGGCATGAACATAGTTTTTTCTGGAGAAACTCTAACAGAAACTGTAATACTATGGAAACACCTGAGTCTTAGCAACAAGGAATAAGCAGTGTTCCCAGTTCAAGAGAATGAGTTGTGCTCAGATATGAAGCGAGCTGTTTTATAGTAAAGAAGGCCTGTTGATGCCCAGCTGAAAGCCATTTAACTTTCTGGCAGCATATTGCTTGTAGAAAGAAACCAAGGAAGGACAAGTTTAGGTAAAGCCAGAATTTATAACATGTCCTGGTGGCTTAGCCATTCTGTCCCTGTTTTAAAGACTACCACTCAATACGTTAAAAATCCAAGTTAATCTGATTTGGAAAAGTGTTACTTTTTTTTAGACCAGATGAAAATTTGGCAAGATTCAGAATAGAATGATTAAAGTTTCTGCTGGAACTTTGTAAAACAGTAGTGACAAAGGAAAAAGGAGGGAAACCCCCCCAAACCAAAAACAGTTATTTCAATTTTGAAATATTATTCATAAGAAATTTGGCAAAAAAAGATTACCAGTAAGGCATCAATAATGAATTTTTACTAATTTTTTGGTACAAATGATGTAATAGGAAATTTGTAACTTATTACTATAGATTTTATTATATGTACTTATGATACCTGTATAACCTTTACATATTAGTAGAAAAGGAGAGATAGAAAATAAAATAGAAATGAGTTTTCTATACTAGATAGCTTTGCCAAGTGCTGAAATATAGTTTTAAATACTCTTCATCAGATAGAATGCAGTCCTGACTTTAGAATTAAAAAAAAAACAAATTGGGGGCGCCTGGGTGGCTCAGGGGGTTAAAGCCTCTGCTTTCGGCTCAGTCATGATCTCAGGGTCCTGGGATCAAGCGCCGCATCGGGCTCTCTGCTTGGCAGGGAGCCTGCTTCCTCCTCTCTCTCTCTGCCTGCCTCTCTGTCTACTTATGATCTCTCTCTGTCAAATAAATAAATAAAATATTTCATAAAATATTAAGGAAGTCAGAGAAGAATTAGGTACTGAAAGCTCAATGAAACTCACTCTTTGAAACATATTCTTTTGTTTCAATATTTGCTATAGAAAAACAAGTTTCTAAATACTGGTGATAAAGCAGAAAACTCAAAATATAAAGTTCTTCTCTTATGGCATTTACAATATAGTGAAGAAGGTTGTCAAATTAGAAAAAAAGAAAGTCTAATAAACCAGGTGATCATCATTACTATAGAGAATGAAACAAGGCTAGAGACAATAGAGCAAAATCCAAGAAGTAGGAGTTGTTAATGTTTTAGGGGAAATAAACAAACACACAAATGAAATCTCCTACTGGGAAAAATATTTGGAAAATGCTAGATGCATCATGTTAAATTTATATCTTTATTGCAGAAACCCTTATAACTACTGATATTCTAATATATGTTGTAACTTCCTATAAGAAGAGAGGCATGGAGAAGAGCAGTCATCTGGTAATGAACAGTTAAGTTTCCTGAACATCTTTTTTTTTTTTTTTTTTTTTTTTTTTTTTTTTTTTTTATCTTACAAGACTCTTAAAAAAGATCCTTTTGGCTGCTGTGGACATTGCTCCTATGAACATTTAGGTACAGGTGCTCCTTCAAATCACTACATTTGCATCTTTGAGGTAAAGATGCAGTACTGTAATTGCTGGGTCGTGGGGTAGAGCTATTTTTAACTTCTTGAGGAGCCTCCATACTGTTTTCCACAGTGGCTATACCTGCTTGCATTCCCACCAATAGTCTAAGAGGGTTCCTCTTTCTCTGCATCCTCACCAACATTTGTTGTTTCCTGTCTTGTTAATTTTAGCCATTCTGACTGGTGTAAGGTGGTATCTTGTTGCGGTTTTGATTTGTGTTTCCCTGATGTTAAGTGATGTGGAGCATTTTTTTGTTTGTCTGTTGGCCATTTGTTTGTCTTCTTTGTAGAGATATCTGTTCATGTCTTCTGCCCATTTCATTTGCTTTTTGGGCATCAAGTTTAATGAGTTTTTTGGGTATTGGGTTTAATGAGTTCTTTATAGACCTCGGATACTATCCCTTTATCTGATATGTCATTTGCAAATACCCTCTCCCATTCTGTAGGTTGCCTTTTAGTTTTGTTGGTTGTTTCCTTTGCTGTACAGAAGCTTTTTATCTTGATAAATTCCCAATAGCTCATTTTTGGTTTTGTTTCCCTTACCTTTGGAGATGGGTCTAGCAAGAGGTTGCTGCCTGTGTTCTCCTCTAGGATTTTGATGTATTCCTCTCTCACATTGAGGTCTTTCATCCATTTTGAGTTTATTTTGGTGTATGGTATAAGAAAATGGTTGAGTTTCATTCTTCTGCATGTGGCTGTCCAGTTTTCGCAGCACCATTTATCGAAGAGACTGTCCTTTTTCTATTGGATATTCTTTCCTGCTTTGTTGAAGATGAATGGATAAAGAAGATGTGATTATATATACACTACACACACACACACACACACACACACACACACACATACATACATACACAATGGAATATTACTCAGCAATCAGAAAGGATGAATACTCACCACTTACAACTATGTGGATGGAACTGGAGGGTATTATGCTGAGCAAAATAAGTCAATCAGAGAAAGACAATTATATGGCTTCACTCATAATGTGTAATATAAGAAACATGTGGAAGATCATAGGAAAATGGAGGGAAAACTGGATGAGAAGTCATCAGAGAGAGAGAAAAAGCATGAGAGGCTCTTAACTATAGGAAACAGGGTTGCTTAAGGGTAGAGGAGGGGCATTTAGGTGATGTCATTAAAGAAGGCATGTGATGTGATGAGCACTGGGTGTTATACGCAAGTGATGAATTATTCAACACTACATCTGAAGCTAATGATGTACTATATGTTGGCTAATTGAATTTAAATAATTAAAAAAGGTGTCTTTTTTTTTTTTTTCCTTAGGAGGAACACCTGCCTCATGGCCCTTGGCTAGTAATCTGTCTTTCATCAAAAGCAGTAAAGGTAAACAAACTTCTTATGTAGAGTTTAGAAAATGCAGATCTCAAAATGTAAGTGAAGTTAAATGGGACTGAGTTTAGAACACAGAGGATGGTAGGAAGTGATTAAAAAAAGGAAAAAGAAAAAAAAAGTTTAAGTCTTGTGTGACAGGCACTGGATAAAAAGCTCGACTGAGTAATGTATGTTACATGGGAAGCAAAACAGATTCAATGACAATAGAAAATAAAGAGAAATCCCAACATGTTAAGTCACTGGTGCTAGAAATTCTAGATTGATAAAACTCATGCTCTCTCCTCTGCCCACTTTGTGTTTAGATCCAATTGAGAAATCAGTCACAGAAGTCAGATGTTTGAGAGAAAAATGTCAACTGCTTGATTGATGAAGCTTGGATTAGAGTGTGTGGCAACCATAACTGGTGATAAAACAGAAGTCAACAGATTAGGTTCTGCTCTTATGGTAGTGAGTATATGGTGCTTCACTTTAGTGTATAACAACCACAATTGGTTTCCTACTACTTTATCCAGAATAACACCTTACCCAGTCTCAGAGAGAGCCAGGGATGTCTAGACCTCTTCTTGAGGAGCAAACACTGCCTGTGTAACCATATAACATAGCCGAGAAAGGAAACAAGACAAAACAAAACAAATACTTTGGCTGCCCGCAGAGGGGCAGACTATTGAAAGGAGCGCTAGAAGCACTAGTCTGAGCCTGCTTTTGTTCTCTCTTTTGAATTCACTCATGAGATAAAGTAACTTTCCCTTTTTCCCTTTGGTGATTGGAGGCACAAAGTAGACACATCAAAGAAAATCAAAATGTTCCTTGCTGCTGGTCACTTTGCACTTGACCATCACCAAGTGAAGGTTGTTTACTGCCAGAAAGCCAGCAGTTCACTCAGCAAATCCCTGCTGGGGCGGGGGCAGGGGCAAGACACTCAGCGAAATGGAATAAGCCCTCCTTCCTTTGAAGAGAGGGAAGGGAGAAGATAATTACCTTCCTGGTGAGGGGAAGTTTCTCATTCCTACGGCTACTTAGATAAAGGGTCGGGGAGGAGGGTGTGTGTTTTGCTCTAGAAATTGTTTATTGCAGAGAATAAAGCAGACTTTATAAGACTGGGAGACATGCCTTATAACAGTGAAAAATGTTACTTTTTCACACCTTGTAAGGAAAAAGAAAGGGCAATACAACGAAACTAGAAATGTTTACCTAACAATATTTCTTTCAAGGGTGTCACATAGACTTATATATGGAAAAATAAGAACTGAATAAATGTCTTTGGCTAAAAAATATCCCAGTAGATGCTTAGGTATAATTTGATGTCATTCAACATTCAACATAAGTGTGTATATGGTTTGTGTATTTGTGTGTGCATATGTATATGTGTGTATGTTCATGAGCATTTATGGATATAATTACCCAGATTGTGTATTATCTATCAAATAAAACTAACTAAATATTAAAACTCATAATTGATTTATTAATTTGACTGAGTGTAAAAATGACAGTATCTATCAATTTCAATGTTCTTTCATTACCATTTCTTTACCTCAGAAAAAAACAACAATTTTAGGTATTAAACCATTTTATTAAACGGTTTTATTAAAAACGTGACTAAAGTATATAGACAGACAGGGGAGATAACACACCCAGACAGAAAGACACCAGATTTAGGGGCTCCTGGGTGGCTCAGTGGGTTAAGGCCTCTGCCTTTGGCTCAGGTCATGATCCCAGGGTCCTAGGATCGAGCCCTGCATCAGGCTCTCTGCTCAGCAGGGAGCCTGCTTCCTCCTCTCTCTCTCTCTGCTGGCCTCTCTGCCTACTTGTGATCTCTGTCTGTCAAATAAATAATTAACATCTTTAAAAAAAAAAAAAGAAGAAAAAAGATACCAGATTTACTCCTGATAATCCTTATACCCTGGCTATTAAATAGGTACATTTTCTGTGAATTTTTTTTTTTTATTCAGTGGAGAATAAGTGCCTAGCTTATAGAATGTATAGTAATCCTGGTGATTCACAGACCTGTACCCCTGGGGATAAAAATATATGTTTATAAAAAATAAAAAATTTAAAAAAAGAATGTATGATAAGATAATTTTCATTCATATTCCCTCTATTGAGCCTTCAGTTTTACAAATTGAATAAAGATTTTTTTTAAAAAGTTCATATCCTACTTTATTGCAGAACTTTCTCTTTGCGCCATGAATTTAGGGTGTATTCTCAAATGTCAATAAGGAGATAAAACTCCTAAAACTCCGGAATCAATTAAAGTAAAATTAATGTACTTATAAAGTGAACTTTATAGAACTTATTGTTATTTTTTAAAAGATTGATTGACTTATCAGAGGGAGGGAGAGAGAGCATGAACAAGGGGAGTGGCAGGCAGACAGAGAAGCAGGTTCCCCACTGAGCAAGGGGACCAATGTGGGACTTGATCTCAGGACCCTGAGATCATGACCTGAGCCAAAGACAGACACTTAACCACCTGAGCCACAACGTTTTTGCTGTTATCCAGTGGAATTAATATCTGTCTAAAAGTTTTTATTAACTTTTTTTGTTGTGACCTGAAAGACTGAACAAGGGAGAGAAGAAAGAATTCTTTAAAAGTATTTCTACGTTTTCCAGTACTTATGGCTCTGCCATCAGCACCATGTGAAATCCTTTTCCCTTTTGACATGATCAATGTAGAAAAAATGGGGGATGATTAGCCGGTAGGTTCCTAAAATCTCATGAATGTTCATTCCTTTGCCTGACTTGTGGAATACCACTCCACAATCATATATCTCAAGAGGACATGTCCTGCGGGTGAGTAGAACACGAGATGAGAACTTAAGGACCAGTCCATTACGTGTACCTGCATCTGCTTGATGTTGTTGATAGCATTTGAGGACTGACTGAGTGAAAAACTCATGCAATTTCACATTAGAAAAATGCATTATGATACATATTATAAGAACTAAGATCAGAAGTGTGAGATACCATCTTTAACCATCTCAAAGATATTTGATGCATTTTGTAGACCAAACGGTATACTCTTGAGATGAGTAAAAAAAAAAAAAAAATTACCACTAAATTTACTTTATTAAAAGGAAGTATTATTAACATACAGTGTTATATTAGTTTTAGGTGTACACCACAGTGGTTCAACAATTACTCAGTACTCACCAAAATTAAGCGTAGTCACCATCTGTCACCAAACGACACTATTACAATATTATTGACTATATTCACTATGCTGTAGTTTCATCTCCATGACTTATTTATTTTATAACTGGAGGTTTGGACCTCTTAAACCTCTTAATCTCCTTTATTTACCTGAGAATCGCTTTCTTTTTTAGATGCTCACAAGGTTAAGGTACTTATTCTTGCTCTAGATTTTTGACCCCCCGTCCCCCCTTACGTCCAGTGCAAAATGGGATCTATGAAATACAGCATAGGCTATTGTAGGTAACAGTCTCAGAAGACTATTGCATCTGTGGGTCAATATTAACCTCAGACAGGGTGAGTGGCACAACTATCTTCCTTATGCAGGAAGAAATAGTTCTAAAAGCTTATCATAAGCAATGAATTTTTATTTTAATTTGCATCTCCAATCCTCTACAGTTAGAGTATACATGTAGCAGAATGAATTATATGTCATTAAAATATTATTTGTTTTTCACATTAATTTATAGCCATTGAGAATTATTTTTATATATACAAACATAAAAATATATATAAATTTTGTAGCTATTTATCAAGATATGTTCTATACCTTTTATATCAGATATCTGCTGTAGCACACTGCAAAAGGTCATGTCAAGACTCCACAATCTGTCATAGAGCTTTCAGGTTCCCAGAAAAGCAGTCATATTAAGGGTTATTGCTTTCTTACACAGATGGAGAAAAGTTGCTCTTCTCTCAACCTAGTTTCTGAAGCACATATTTCTGGCACAGCCCTACCAGAATCCTAAGCAGAGGAGCTACGGATATAGAAACCCTGTGTTTTTCTTCGTTAAGTCACACTTATAAAAGCTCACAATGTGCCATGCATGGCAATAGACTTTAGGATTGTGCTTTGCTAATCAACCTTACTTGTGACTAATTTCATAAAATATACTGATTTTATCACTTACAGTATTAAAACAAAAAATCACATTTTTTACGGATAATTGCTTTTGAAGTTGAAGGGATGGTATGGTGACCTGTAAGAGACAGACTATTATTGTACTGGTTAAGGGACTAGATAGATGATAATTAACTTTCCATCCAACATGAAACTTCTATGATTCAGTAGAAGATAATTCATGAATACATTTAAAAAACAATTTTGCATAATCATAACATGTTGACTAATGTGATTAGTACGTTGCATGAAAAAAATTAGTATAATTTTAGTGTAATCCCTTAATCCTATTGGGAAATGATTGTTGTTTAAAGAATGCTGAGTGTTAATGGTGAATCAAATATCATATTCTCTCCCTTCAAAACCCATAAGCAAGAGCACTACTATGACATGACCTACCAACAGACAATGAAATTAGACCCAGTAAGCTTGTTGTTTAGTAGTTTAACATATTTTCACAGGTCAATAAGGCATCAATATATTTTTTTAAGATTTTATTTATTTATTTGACAGGAAAGAGATCACAAGTAGGCAGAGAGTCAGGCAGAGAGAGAGGGGGAAGGAGGCTTTCTGCTCAGCAGGAATGCTGAGGCAGATGCGGCTCAATCCCAGGACCCTGAGATCATGACCTGAGCCGAAAGCAGCGGCTTAATCCACTGAGCCACCCAGGAACCCCAAGGCATCTATATATATATATATATATATATATATATATATATTAATATTTTATTTATTTATTTGAGAGAGAGAGAGAGAGAAGGTCAGGGGGAGAAGCAGATGTCCCATGGAGCTGGGAGCCCGATGTGGGACTCGATCCGGGGACTCCAGGGTAATGACCTGAGCTGAAGGCAGTCGCTTAACCAACTGAGCCACCCAGGTGCCCCAAGGCATCAATATTTTTAAATGGATTTTTGGTTTTATAGTTTTTAGGATTTACTTCTCAGTTAATTTGTAAGCATCAATGTATTTGTATATATGTATACCCTTGTGCTCAAATAACCTTTTCAAATGTAAGAATGTATGTAGAAAAAATGTTTTATTTTTAGACTTTCAAAGTATCAATATTTTTATCTGAAATGATGTTCTATTATGTATCCATTTTGTACGCATTGACTTATGAATCCAGATGTCTACTCATTTCTCCTAGCAACACTTATTTGAAATGCATGCTAATTTTCCTAGTCATTGCTATCATATTCTGTGGCTTAAAATTTATAAAGAAATCACCTGAGGAGGGCTTTAAATTACTGATGCCTACTCTGTATCCCAGAAAAATTAATTCAGAATCTTAGAGGATAAGATACAGATATCAGTCATGTTTAAAGCCTAGATAATCTAATATACATGCACATTTGAGAGTCAGTGCTTAGAACTACCTACAAATATTGTTTATTCATTTTGGGACAGCATGAGCTAAATACTACATAGAAAGAAAATAACTACATGAAAATTTTTTCCAGAATTTTTTTCTTTCTTCTATTAATAATTTTGTCGAATATACCATTGTTTTCACACTGCTCAAGTCCCTAAATATATGCTATTTCTGCAGTATTAATGCACATTGATGCTGGATTTTTAGTAATTCTGTCTTGACTGCAGACTGGAAATCTCTGGGGAGCTGTTAACCGTGCAAATATTCAGGTGATTTTGATGCATGGGAAAAATGCTCAAATCATACTTTGTCATTTTTTTAAATTTGTTCAAAACAAATAATCTTATTTTTTCACTTTATTGATGATTTAATCTTTGAGCAGTTTTGTTTTTGCTGAGAAAATTTAACTATATGGTTTATGTCAATTACATAGCCATCATTTGCACATTCGTGAATAGAAGTATGGCTAGATTAAATACCTTTTGGAAGCTTAGACTTTTAAAAATGTTCTTCCTCCTTTATGTGACTTTAAAGATACTGATCCACAGACTTCGAAGCCTGAATGGTGCATTGCGTGACTTTTAGCCAACCATTTTTTTTTTTAGCCAACCATTTTTTAAAAAATGTATACAGTTTTAGGTGCACAACGTATTTATTTGATACACTTACATATTGCAAGATGTTTACCACCATAGCATTAATGAACATATCTACTACATCACATGATTATCATTTCTTTTTTGTGGTGGGATTATTTCAAATCTAGTCTTTTAGCAATTAAGTATGTAATATAGTGTTACTAACTATAATCAATGCCATGCATTAGATACCCAGAATTTACTCATCTTCTAAATCCAAGTTTGTATACTTTGACCAATATTTCCCTACTCTCTTTCCTCCTCACCCTACCTCCTGGTAAATACCACCTCTGTTTCTACAAGTTTGACTTTTTTGACTCCATGTATATGTCATACAGTAACTGTCTTTCTCTGACTTTCGTCACTTAGCATATGATCTCGGGAACAGCCACTTATTTTCTAACAGGGTCCTACACCTGGGAAAGAGTTACACACTTTGGATGTTACTAGAGACTTAAAGACTTAAAGATACCCTGGGCTTTGCTCTATAATTGGGTATATATTATACATCATAGAATCTGTAGCCAAGACCAATTTATACATTAATATATATGACCACTGGTCTAAATTATATACATCTACTGTAGACTATGTATGACTATATACATATATGGTCTAGACCTGTGATCCTAAAAGTGTGTTCTCTGGACTGGCCGCACTTTGTCAAAAGTGTGCATTATCCTGTCTCATTTCAGATACTTTGGGAGTGGGGCCCAGCCATCTGTGTTTTAGTAAGCTCTTCAGCTATGATGTTCAAGTTTGAGAACCACTGGTCCAGACCATTGTGTCCAAATATTCTGGAGTCATGATCATCCTGTAAAAATTTTTCTAATGTTCATTAGTGTTGCATCTTTAATCTTCCTTGAGATTTTTCTATTTAGAATCTCCTTTTGTAAACATTTCCAAACTACACACTCAGCTTCTGGTAGCAGTCCTTTGTTCTCAGCCCATTTCAGGAGGTATTAGAAACACTTAGAAATGATAGTTATGTGTAGGTAAATAATTTATTGCATTCATTTAAGTGCATTCTATATAATTAATCATATGCAATGGTAATTTGTACTGTTTCTTTACAGAGGCATCCCACACAAACAACCAAATAGTTTTAAATATTGATTATAAGTAAAAACAGGGCTTGATACTAGCTTTATATTTTAACTTTATATTTTTTATATTATTAACAACTGGAAAAGTTAATACACTTGGCGAAAATAATGAGAACAAATAGTGGTAAATCAAGGATGAAAATCTAGATTTCAAAATTCCTACCCAACTTATGAATTCTTTAGGAACAATAGAAATCACAAATTCTAAAATAAGTGTGGCTGAAAATAGCTCTGTAAGAAAAGCTGTATTATCTCTTCTGCTTTCAGCTCTAGTCATAGGAATTGGAGCTATGTCTTGCAAACAGCAGATGCCCAAGTATTCATTAAATTAAAAAATGAAATAAAGTTATAAACTCAATTCAAGAGATGCTCGTGTGAAATGACAATACCAAAATGAAATCTGTCCCATACAGTCTCTCCCTCAGCCACCGCTGTACTCAAAGGGAATTTGTTTCACTTTGGAGTTTGAATAAAATTAAGTCAAATTGAATAATCCTAGAGAGTTAGAACAGAGGCTCAGTCAGTATGAGGGAGTCACACTTCGCTGGACACCAGTTTCTCAACTGTGCACAGTCTTGGGTCCTGGGTTGAAGCTAGACAGACTCCTTATTACCATTACATCCTGACAGGCTCTCAGGTGACTCAGACATAAAGGAAACATTGTTTTTGAACATTTCTGGAGGACAGATGTCACTACCTCAATTGGAAATAATTGGGAGGCTGGTTGGCAGCCTCATGTTTAGGCCAAAAAGAGCATTTTTCTGAACTTAGAAGTCCATTTTCATTCCTTTTAGGTTAACTCCATTAGAGAAGATGCATATTCTTCTAACCAACTGACTTTCTTCATTTTAACCCTGTCCTTTCTTGCCTGTTTTCTTAAATAATCAAATACTCATATACAATGAAGTGATTATCCTGACATTCATTTTCTGAAGCAGAAATTCTCTTAAATTAATGCATATAAATACATTCGCTAAGTCTATAAAATCAATAATATAAAAAGCATTGTTTTCATATTAATTGTGTCCCTCCAGATGTTTATGAAAACATACGAGTTCCTGTTTCAAATCATTGTCTTCTCAGTTGCCTCTCTTGACCACAGTCCTCCATCTGGGCATTGCTGCACTGGTCATGGATTTATAGCACAACTTCTGCTGACATGTTAAAGGAATTCTTTAGGAAACCTGAAAACCTTTAGGTTAGAGCAAAGTGTTACAGGCTATTGTTGGCAATTTTCTGATGTGGCGGTTTAATTGTGTGATTTCTTAGAAAAACAATTTCTGTGAAATTTTTGGAACCCATTCAAATGATTCCTCTTCACAGGACAGCCTCTTATGAGACTGTTATTTTGAGACTGTTATTTTCTTCCCTGCTGCAGAAAAAAAATAGGTTAAGCCATTGTTTTCTCCTCTAGACACTGAAGTGGAAATAGCATCAGTACTCCTCTGAGACTGAATTTACTGTGAAAAAAAAGAAATTAGATCAGAAGCAAAAAAAAAAAAAAAAAAAAAAAAAGATGTTCGTATCTTTAAAAAACAAAACAAAGCCCAAAACTCCAAAACTACTAATTCTGATGAGATCATTTGAACTTCCAAGTTTAGAAAATTACTGCTTTAGTTCTCTTCCGGGACACATCAGGATAAGATTTATGGTTCTTCTTAAAGTTTTAAGCAGAAGTTACCTGATACTAACTGTGATGTTTTCTTGCTGAAAACCACTACATTCACATGCTCTGAACTTGGAAAATGCGCTGAACGTGTGATCTTTGCAGCAAAAGATCCTCAGTGGTACATAAACAGGGAGCTATTAGGTATGTTCCCAAAGCTTTATATTGTATTTTGTAAATTTTATTTTTCATCCTGAAATATGTGGAATGAAAGGAATTTTAGTAGGTAAAAAAAATTAAGATTTTCTAGAGAAAGAAAATTCTATGTTTTAATGTGGCTACACAATAAATTACCTTACATGACTATATGCCTCAATCATTTCTTTTTTTAAGAATGTATTTTATTTATTTGAGAGAAAGAGGAGAGACCAGAGATGAGAGACCAGCAGGGGGCGAGGGTCAGAAGGAGAGGGAGAAGAAGGCTCTCTGCTGAGCAGGGACTCCCCCCTCCCGCCCTTGGGGCTCTATCCCAGGATCCTGAGATCATGACCTGAACTGAAAGCAGAGTTTAACAAACTGAGGTGCCCAGGTGTCCCTCAATCTGCTCATTTTTAAACTGAGAGTATTAACTTGACCTTAAATAGAATAGTTTGGAGAATTGATTGAGCTTAATGCATGTGGTGCAGTGAGCATGATATCCATTTAAAAAATAAACTATCAAAAGTCCTAAAATATTTAAATAATCAATGTATATTTGTCAGGGTTATTTCACTCACAAGTAATTTACACCTAACTCAGAGTAGATTAGACAAAAAAAAAAATACAACATTTTTAAAATTTATAGATTTTCTGAATATGGTAAGATTTTAGGAGTTGAGATGCCAACAGGGTTCTACTTGCTTGCTCTGTCAGCAGGAACTTCCTGGTGGTTGGCGTCTTTCTCAGTAAAGTTGTCTGTTGCTTCTTCTGACAGAAGAAGACAACTTTGAAGAAGCAAACTTCTTCACTGTTTCTTCAGGCTTCCATGTTCCTTCAGGCTTCCATGTTCCTCACAGATTCTAGAGCACAGGCCTCCCAAACAGCTGTGGCAACATTCTGCTAAAGGGCTCTAGCAGGCCTCACCAGAATCAGGTCCCAAACTTATGCCATTGCAGTGGTGAGGAATTGGCTGCTCTCTCACTTGGTACGCTTGGCCAAATGCTTCACTTATACAGCAGGAAGGTGGGAGGCAAGCCTCTTTAACCTATAGGCTAGAATTTCTGTTACCAAAAGTTAGGAAGGTAAAGTATGTTGGGAAGAAAGTTTCTTTCTTTCTCTCTATCCATCTATCTTCTATTCCTATTTCTTTACCAATTTAGCGATCACCATCTTCTATTCCAATTGTCCTCGATCATTTTGGGGTCCTCAATATTTTCAAATCATGAAATGGCATTCCGAGGACAAAATTGTTGCTAGAAAGAAAAAACAAATTGCTGCTAGATGCCATAGTGCACATTAAAGCAGAAAAAATTAAAACACAAAAAATACACAAGTGCACATTCTGTGACCGGCCTGGATGATAATACCAACACATGGAATGAGGCTCTAAGAAACTCGGTTGGTAATAGGAGAGCCATAAGACAAAGTAACAACATTTTGAATCAGTTTTGACTTCACGGAAACCCTGAAGGTGTCTAGGGGACCCCTAAGGATCTACAGGCCACACTTTGAAAACCCCTACTCTATCCCATCACCTTACCATGAAGGAGAAACCTATGTCTCATTCCCATACATGAATCTGCTTTGTGGGTGCTATTCAGAATTAGCCAACTCCAGCCAACCATTGCCATTCTAATTGTCACACAGCCATCAGTGTTCAAATCTAAAAGCCATAAATTTGTTCAGCATATTGACTTTCTATGTTGCACTTAAAAAAAGTCCAAAAAATCCCCAAACAAACGAACAACCAAACCTATTTTGTATGGTATAGAAATTTTTGGGACACCTGGGTGGCTCAGTTAGTTAAGCGGCTGTCTTCTGCTCAGGTCATGATCCTGGGGTCCTGGGATCCAGTCCAGCGTCTGGCTTCTTGCTCCGCGGGGAGCCTGCTTCTTCCTCTACCTCTGCCTGCCGCTTCCCTGCTTATACTCGTCCTTCTGACAAACAAATAAAATATTAAAAAAAAAAAAAAGAAGAGAAGAGAAATTCTTCATGATCTGAGCATTGTCTCCTTCTTCTCTTCATTGCCTTCCAGAATTGCGCAATACTAAAAAACATGATCGCAGCAACACTCTTGGGGTTTTTCACGTGAGATCATGCTCTTCCATCTCCTAAAATTCATTTCACTGTTCTTCACCCTGAAGTTTGCTTTAACAAAACTTTCCAATGTGTGATATTTTATTTGGTTCCAGGAGATAGGTTTACTTACCATCTCTATTTGCCCTTTCTTACCCTCAACCAGGAATCAAACTCTTAATTTAATGTGAAAAACCACTGAAGAGAAATCAAGTCAAAAAGTACTTGTCCTAAAACATTTCCCTAAAGCTCGTCCAATGGCTACCCAATTCGTAAATTGGGAGTGTGAATTAAACATGAAATACATGTCTGGCTCCTTGGAGGACCAGGATTGCAACTGTAAGGATAGCGCTTGTTAATCCAATTCTGTGTAGTATGTTTCTTTTTTTTTTCATTTCACATGAGGAGAAATAATTCAATTTTTATATTTTAATCAGAGTGCCTTAATACCTTTATAACACAGTGCCTTTAATACCTTTATAATTTTTGGTGGAATTTTGCATGATTATTTGTGTCTGTACACAAAATATCCATGAGCCTATACATTGTGATATAAATTATAAATGGGATGGAGAATTTCATATAAATGTAAACAATTGTATGTGTTCAATATCGGTAAAGTGCTTTGTAATAAATTGTATGTGTGGCTGTGCCAGTGAATATTTTGTAAGTTTGAAATTGGCATTTTTAAATGCCATCTTTTTTTTTTTTTAAGAAGAGGACCACATTAATCGCAATATTTTGTATGATTTGTTTATTATGTTTTTTTGTTTTCATGTCTCTTTCTGTCAGAATTTAAACTCCCTGAAGGCAGACCATTGTTGGAAATGTCTCAAGCATATAAAACACAGGAAGCATAAAACAGGTATTGGGGAATTGCTAGATTCAGCAAACAAAACAGATAAGAGAGTTGGCCATATCATTATGAAATATCACTCATGTGGAATTTTTAAGAAATACACATATTCCCAAAGGCCAATTTTTAGTCATGTTAAATAAGTCACCTGTATGTATTTTTTTCCATAAACTTTTTTCTTTTCTTTTAAATTTAAATTCAATTAGCCAACATATAGTACATTATTAGTTTTTGATGTAGTGTTTAATGATTCATTAGTTGTGTAACACCCAGCGCTCATCACATCATGTGTCCTCCTTAATACCCATCACCTACTTACCACATCCCCCCCAAATTCTTCAGGTGAAGGGGAGTTCGGTGGGGAAATGTGTTAAGTAGGTGATTGGGATTAGATGAGCTCTGGGTGTTGTATGGAACTGCTGAATTGCTAAGTTCTATACCTGAAACTAATATTATACTGTATGTTAACTGACAGGAATTCAATTTAAAAACAGAACAAAACCAAACAGAACGTCTCCAGGTGAATCTGATATGTATCATTTTGCCTGTATCACTAAAAGAAACTATAAACACTAATTGTTGTTATTAAGAAGTCATTTCATGGAAGCTTCGTTTTTGAATAGCAGGTCTAAGGGAAACATCAAAGGAGCAAAAGAAAAAAAAAGAAAGAAATATTACTACTTGGGGAATAAAATTGTTATTTTGGAACAGAAACAAAAGATTATAAGACCCTAATGACTGATGAAAAAAGGCTTTCAGCGTAGGTTTTCTTGAAATGTCTTCTTTCAGTAGAAGCGACGTTTTATTAAACTGAAAGAATACAGGGCAATAAAAAAGCCCCCTCAGATGTGATGACACAGACATTCATTAATGAGCTGTAGAAAATTCTGCTTATGACAGTGCTCACGATGGTGATCATAAATGAATGTCATCAAGTGGCACCTAATTAGTGTGATTAACCAACTTCAGTATTCACCAGAGAATGCATTGAATCAATGCATTCTTTTATACATAGGAAATGTTTTACATTTGGGATCAGTGCCATATATCTAAAGCACCTATTGATAGAGTTCTTTTCTTGTTCTCACTCTCATATATCTGATGGGTCTCTTATCAGGCGGCCTGCCTGTTAGATAAGCATGAGTGACCTTGGAAATAATGAGGTACACAATGAAGAATTTGATAGGAGTTTTCATAGTGAATTTGATGAGATTGAGTATCGGGATCCTACATGGGGTTTGAAACCCCAGCCTTATTCATTTTCCCTTAAATGGCCTTAAGCAAATTAAATAAACTTGATAAGGTAGATGATTTGCAAAAGCGAATCCATACACCGTATCAGTCGGAAAATTTATCTGTGGAAAAAGTCCATGTGGCAAATGAAATAATACCAATTGTAAATGACGATAGACTAACTACTCATTAATAGGGACAAGAACATTTTCAATCCCATTATATAGTTCTGTGTTGGCATTTACAGAAGTAAATTTGCATAATGGACTGAGGCAATTTATGTGAATCAAATTTACTAAAAGCATATGATAGTATTCTCAAAATGATGAGGTATACAGTTGTATGCATCTCTGGAGTTTATCTTAAGTACAATAGCAAACATTTATGCATCCACATTTCAGAAATTCATGTAAAGAAACATTTGTATCTCTTAATCCTCAACTTCCTCACACAATATCCTCTTTTATGAAGTTATTATGTTATTTATTTATACTCCTATGTTAAATAAATAAACAATAACTGAAAAATTTAGAATCTGTGAATATCAGCACAAGTTGAAGCTAGAAAAGTAAAAGTAAAACAACGATTCTGATCTTACAGAAATCATACATTGGCTAGGGTTACTTCCTGTAGAAAAGCAGAGTCTAAATCCCTTTGTCATCAGGGTTATTCTGGGTATAAATTCAGGCCATGTATACTCACATTAATTTTATTTTATGAGGTATAATACATTTCTTTATCTTATGAGATAAAAAATAAGCTTAAGTATAAAAAATAAGAAAAATTAAAGGTAAATTATATGTAGTCCCACTCTTGGTATAATTCTTATACTTATTTCCTGAATTTAAAGTTTCTTTCTAGATATTGTTTACATTCTAGAAACTTGAGGCTTCATTCTCCCAAATTTTGAAAATATTTTCTTCCAGAGAGATAGTATATCTGAATGCAAAGAGTGAGAGAATTATAGTAAAGTAAAGCAGTAAATTATCTTCATAACTTGCTTGCTCTACACAATATGACACTCAGTGTCGTAATCTATATATTGGGAATAATAATGCCTAATCAAAATTTTTCTTTTAGATATTAGGAAGATCAACAAATATCTATGTCTTCGGTATGAATAAGATTAAAACTATCTCCAGGGTTCCTGGAGTTAATAACATGACTCTTTGAATTAAGTAACATGACTCTTTCTCTTTCTATGAAGTGCCCTTGCAAAGAACCTGGAAATCATTTTTGACTCTTTTCTTACTTCCACATATGCCAAGTTCTATAAAATCAGTCATGGAGCCTTAGAGTCTTAGACATATGATTTATATCTACCAGATTTCACCACTCACCTTGCTATACGCCCTAACCAGCATTATTCCCCTTTCTCCATGTAAGCTGTTTCAAGCAAGTTTTATTGCATAACCTTTCACTCCTGCACTTTCCTAAATGATCTTTCTATCTTTTACTTGGATGAGCTCCTATCTAGTCTCCATAATGCAGACACAGTTAGCCTACTAAATGCAAATGTGGCTATGATATCCCTTTTACCTGCATGAAAACAATAGTTGGCACTCAACTTTGATGTCATTTCCTCCAGTAAGTGGAGGTTCTGAAATTCAGTGCAATTTTGCTGAAGTATTAGTGGCAGCATAGTTGATTTTCCATTTATGGAAAGCAGCATAGTTGATTTTATATTTTCCATTTATGGAAATCAGAAAGTTAGATCAACATTATGTCATATCACCCCCTTCCTCCCCAGCCCCAACCCTCCACCCCCAATCAAGCCTCAGTAACATCTTTGTGCACAGAAATTTCATTTGTCCTTCTTTTCCCAGATTTATGCTTTCCAGCCTAAGCTCCATTAATAATTTCCTTGCCACATTGAATGATTACAGAATTTTGCTTTCAGAATCTCTAGATAACATGCTGGTTTTCAAGTACCAACCTGGAATTCTTGGGAGGAGAATGGGACTTTAAAAATACCTTTTCTGATAAATAATAGAAGATTGGCTCAGGGGTGGTAAAAATAAGTGTGGACAACTGTTTCATGCCCCCTTTCTCTGTATAAATATAGCACACTGCCGTTTCACTCCATGATCACACAGAGGTACTCAGTGGAACACCTTTTTACCAGAATTCCAAGTGGAAAGAAATGCACCAATAACTTTCTATTTCTTAGCTGCAAGCTAATTGAATAACTTTTTTCTTAAATTATTTTTAACTTTTATTTTTATATATTTTTAAAGACTCCACTTACCTATTTGGCGGGGGGCACAAGTGAGAGGACAGAGAGGGGCAAGCAGACTCACACTGAGCAGGGAACCAATGAGGGGCTCAATCCAAGAGCCCCAATATCATGACCAAAGTGGAAACCAAGAGTTAATTGCTCAACCAACTGAGCCACCTAGGCACCCTCATTTTTAATTACTTTGATTTTTTTTGTTTTGTTTTTGTTTCTTGTTTTCTTTTTCATTATAATATAAGACTTTCTTATTTCCATTTTCTTTGTTGTGAGAACTTCACTTATTTACTAGTGGAATATTTGTTTACGTCACGTTTTCTGACACTTGTGATTTACCATCAAAGCAAAAGATGCACCAGACCAAATTAAACAGTCAGAACACTTTATTCAAGGCTACTGCAATAGGAACGAGAGGCCAGAGCACAGCCTGAGCTCAGTCTGAAATAAAAGGCTTGAGAGTTGTTAACAAATGGGACAGTGGATTTACTTCCAGGAACAGAGAACTCTTTTTTATCTGCTGGACGGAAACTAGTTTTACAATTTGCAGCAAGGTACCCAGAGAAGTTAGACTCCTACTCTCCCATACAGTCTGGGAGACAGTGGCACTATCTTCCTTGATGATGATAGTTCCTAAGGACTCTTCCCAGGTTTTGAGAAAGACCTCCCTGGCTTTAAACACTGGCAAAAAGCTTTTACCAAGATTTCTATCTCAAAGGGACAGAGAAAGAATTTATAATTGCAAGTTTTCTGAAGTAAATTCTCTAAGAAAAGGAAGGTCAGGATTCTACAGACAGAAAGAAGCATGACTATAATTAGTCATATATGTCCATCTTGGTCACCATCAATCATGGTTTTGATATATCAAAAAAATGGGAAATTTAGAAAGTATGTAAGTCTGTCTGTCTCTCAACAAACTTTGCCTTTCATATCATGTAGGAAACTAAGAAAAAAAAAGATTGTCTTTTTTTTTCTGTGTTGTCCTATATTACCAACACAATTTCAAAGATAATGAGCAGATGGAGGGAGAGAAATAATACGAAAGGAAATATGAGGAGGGAGAAGAAGAAGAAGGGGAAGGAGGAGAAGAAATAGGAAAAAGAAAAGAGGATAATATAATTTTATATTTTTAATGAATTATCTACTTATAAAAGTTAATAAGATTTTTCTACCACTTATTGTGATTACTTATTCAGTAATCTCTACTCTAAATTTGGTAGTAAACTTTCCAAACTAAATGTGATGATAAGAGCCTGGTCTAGGGGCGCCTGGGTGGCTCAGTGGGTTAAAGCCTCTGCCTTCGGCTCGGGTCATGATCCCAGGGTCCTGGGATCGAGTCCTACATGGGGCTCTCTGCTTGGCGGGAAGCCTGCTTCTCTCTCTCTGCCAGTCTTTCTGCCTACTTGTGATCTCTATTTCTCTCTCTCTCTCTGTCAAATAAACAAATAAAATCTTTAAAAAAAAAAAAAAAAAAGAGCCTGGTCTATTTTGTCCATCGTTTTTCAACTAACCCGGTGTCTGAGATCCAGTAGCTGCTTCACATATGTCAATGAATAAATGAAGGAATCAGTGAGCTAGTAGAGAACTCCTGGGGGAGGATATAATATTCGATGACTATTGTAGATGTATATTAATACTCAACAGTTTTATTGCCTCTCGGCCTCCTTTTTTCAAAGACTCTTTGAAGACTAGACTTCATTTTGATTAATATTTTGCTTCGGAAACATGAGAACTTTCGTAGTTTTATCCATTTATTTTCAAATATTTTTAAAAGATTTTTATTTATTTATTTGACAGACTGAGGTCACAAATAGGCAGAGAGACAGACAGAGAGAAAGAGGAGGAAGCAGGCCCCCTGCTGAGCAGAGAGCCCAATGTGGGGCTCCATCCCAGGACCCTGGTATCAGGACCTGAGTAAAGGCAGAGGCTTTAACCCACTGAGCCACCCAGGCGCCCCTATCCATTTATTTTCAAATTTAATTTTTTGTTAGCTCCAATTTCATGACAGGTGGCTTGACAATATTTTTGACACAGTAGAAGAACTTTCTAATCTCACAGTTCGAAACACCTAGATTTTGTGAAAATAGTGTATCTTTTTTGTTTCTGAATTTTGAATGACTCATAGTACATTTGTGAAGTTACAACAAGGGGAAAACCTGAATTTTTCTGCCTTGAATGGCTGAATATGAGACAGCAACTTGGAAAAACAAAACCAGAACAACAACACTAACAACAACAAACTTCTGACAGGTATACTGTGTCAAGCATGGAATATTTTGATCAGGCATGTTGAAGGGATTGTATTATATCTACAGGGAAGCTTCCATGTAAATACTAAGATATTCTAAATATTCTTTTAGGATTAAGATTGGAGGTTTAATAAATAAAACTATGAAATGCTTAGTTACATCTATTTTTCTGATGAACAGCAAATAATATGTTGATATAAGTACAATTTCAAGCAATATTTGAGATACTTAAACTTTAAAATATTTTTTTTATCTGAAATTCAAATCTACCTAGATGTCTTAAGTTTTATCTGGCAGCATTATTTAAGATGGATATTGAAATAACCAGTCTTCCGTGAAGTTATTCAGGGAGGAGATTAAAATTTTGAGAATCAGACTAATACAGGACAATTTAACCCAGTAAATGGAAAAGAATTGGCTTGCAAATTTAGGGAAGAAAGATAAGAATTTCAAAATGTATGTATTTTTTATTTTCCTGGTAACAGATGTTTCCAGGAATGTTACTTATCCATCAGTTTACTGTATTCAATTTAAGAAGGTTCTGAGGTTATTGGATTATATAGCACAGTCTTGAAATTGCTGCTTTTTTATTCTGATTCATGCAATACATGGTTGATCAATCCTCTATAAGAAATGAATTCCCCAGTATCTTTTTTTTACTTCCTGCCCTATATGTTCAATACTTTCTTGAGATAAATAATATTTCATGGCAAATACATTATTTACTTCATAGAAATGTACATTTTTCAGTAGCTGTAGAAGAATAAAATACATGACAACTATTAAAAATACACTTCTGCTAACTCACTATGGATTTTTTCTTAATTTTTAACTCATTTAATTTAATTGATTTAGTTAATAGTTGAATACATGAAAGACTTAATGCCATTTAATAAGAAAGATGATGATTATATTCTTTCAAATGTTGAGATATATGTATAAATATAAAAGTGTCTCTTTTATGAGCTTAACACAGCTGTTTAAATAACAAATGGTTTAATACTGTGCACATATAGAAAATAAGCTTCTTTAATACTTGTGTTTAAGAAAAGTTGGGTTTTGAATATCTCAATCATTTTATAAAGTTAGATCTTTTAAATATCTTTGGTTTCTGCAACTTGGAAATTTAGGTGTAATAGTGACCATGAGACACACTAAATTAATGAATACTTTAAAATGAAATTAGCTAATTTTATTTTCTTGAAATTAGCTAATTTCATTTTCTTATGCTCTTCAGAAGAAGTAACCTCTAGATTTTCCTTTGAACTTAGGAAAATATAAGTTATGAGGCCATCAAGGATCAGAATGCAGCATACCCTTCCCTTCGGTGTTTCCCATAGTGTTAGAAAATGGATGTCTATGCTCATTCCATAAGGAAGTCATGTGCAATCATTTATTTCCAGGTCCAGTAATGCACAAAGACCACAGTCATCTGCCAAAATTAAAATTAATGTCTAACTATATATATTCATTTATGCACTGTTTCCTCAGGGGCACTAGGAAATTCTGCTTTTACAAAGTATCTTTCTGTTGTCTAGTATAGCATGATTAATTCCTTTGTGCTAAAAATGACTCTTTAAGGAAAATCCCATTTAAAATAGAAATATATTCTAAGCATAATATTTAATGTTCTAATACTTTGAAAGAACTATGAATTCCTACATCTCTGGAGGATATGAGATAATTTATACAGTTTGAGCCCTAAGGACTTGCTAAAGGAAGTGAAGAAAGGTCGTAAGTGTGACTCCAGGAATTATGATTTAATCAAATATGCTATCATGATGGCATTTGATGGTGAGAAGACTGAGAAAGCACATTAAGAACAGGCAGAATTAGGTATTCTGTTTTAGCAACATTCCTTTTGAGATATCTGTTAAACATCTGGTAGGGTATATTCTTGCATTTTTGCTTGATTTCCAGCAAAAGCTTAATTAAGTTCTCTGTACACCCTACAGTAAATTATTTGTCCAAAATTTTCTTCTGCTCTTTGGCAAGATATTTTCAAGAATCATTTGTTACTCTCACTGAACAATTTAGGTTTCCTAGATCAGTTATTTGTAAAGATTCCTACAGAAGGTGAGATTCAAGAGTGGTTTTTATGGTTTATCTAGGTGTTAAAATATGAAGATTTACTTTCTAGGTTCCTCAAAGATGAGACTATTTTCATGTGTCTTTTATCTTCAAATTTCAACATAGGTTTGTTTTCTCTTTGTCAATTTAATCAAAAGGGTAGGATCAGAAAGATAACTGCGGTTCCTACTCTGATATTAAGTTTTCAACACTGAAATTTCTCTGAGGTGGTTTTTCTCCACTCCTGAATGCCTTTTATGCAAATGCAATTGATTTTGACAACCCGAAGACATATTTTACAGTACTTTTTCTAATTTTCTCCACAATGGATTTTCTAGTTGGTTCTCAATTTTCTTGTAAACTTTGGATATTTTTCTGGAGAAAAGGGAAATTCTTTGATACACAGTTTGTTCATAGGGAATGTATGCATACATTTCTGCCTATAAAATATTGCAAACAAAAATACAGCCACCATAATTTTTTTAAAGATTTTATGTATTTATTTGACAGACAGAGATCACAAGTAGGCAGAGAGGCAGGCAGAGAGAGAGAGGAGGAGGAGGAAGCAGGTTCCCTGCTGAGCAGAGAGCCTGATGCGGGGCTTGATCCCAGGACCCTGGTATCATGACCAGAGCCAAAGGCAGAGGCTTTAACCCACTGAGCCACCCAGGCACCCCAACATAAATATATTTTAAAGATTTTATTTATTTTTACGAGAGAGAGGGAGAGAGAGAGAGAAAGAGAGAATGAATGGGAGAGGGGCAGAAGGAGAAGCAGACTCTCTGTAGAGGAGGAGCCCCATGCAGGACTCATTCCCAGAACCCTGGAATCACGACATGAGCTGAAGGCAGATGCTTAACCAACTGAGCCACTCAGGCATATGTAAACATATTAATAGTAATACAATCTAAGTGCGATTTGATCTTTTAAATTTTTAAAAAATTATTTTTATTATACTTTTATATATTACATATATTTAAATTATATAGGATACAATGTAATTTATAAAGTATACAATATGAGTTTTGAAAACACAACAATAATGTTATACATTGATGAAGATAATCAAGTGTAGAAACCAAATTGGAAATGTTACTTTTGAGATAATAGGCCCGTCTTTATATTGCAGAACCCATAGGGGTTACTGATAAATAGTGAGAAGTTTTCTCCACATAGAAACCAGATCCTTTATCTCTCTAAACATGCACAGCTAAGATACACAGGCAGCCAATCTGATGTCCTTGCTCAGGATTTTGAATGTTAAAGTTGTAAAATTCAGAGAGAGTTTGAAATGTTTCATATTAGCTCTGACAGCTTTTGGCTTTAGTGAAGAAGTGCTAGTGTATATTTTTCAGTCTGTTGTTCTTGGTGCTGTAATCCTCTTCATGATTTTCATTTACTTTCTCTCTTCCCCTGTCATAGTAGATTTTTCTTAACAGGAACTCGGAACTTCATTCCCTCTCATAGGAAGAACAACTATAAGTAGAAGGAATAAAATATCATTGACAGAATTCTACAACATAGGGATGAGCTAGAGCACCTCCTCTACACCCCAGAGACCAAGAGAAACCGTGTAAATGACTACCCATTAAAAGCATTTCCCTTCTCCCAGGCCAGTACAGCACCACATGGAGAAGTCTCTCATTAGCTTTAGTGGGAAGAGAACCTAAGGGGGACAATAAGCTCCGATTAGCATTGAGGTTGCTTTGTGGGAGCCCTTATTCTGATCTCACAACCTAGGATTTCATAGAAATCTATGAGGATTAACCACTGGGAATCTGACTATGATGGAGAATTGGGGAGAGGAATGTAATAATCAGCACATATTTCTTAACAGACTGAGTTCATTCCTGCAGTGCTCATGTGGTAATTCCCAACCAGTGGCTTTGCTCATTTGCAGAACAGAAAATATATTTAAAACAATTATGGCCGAAAACTTACTGAACCTGGGGAGAGGAATAAACATTCAGATCCATGAGATACCAAGAGATACCAAATAGGTTGAATTTAAATAGGTCTACAACAATGCATAGTATAATTAAATTGTCAAAAATCAAAGACAAAGAACAAATTTTAAGAGCAGTACAAGAAAAGAGAGAAGTTAGATACAAGGGAATCCTCATAAGATTTTTGGTGGATTTCTCAACAGAAACTGACGACCAAAAGAGCGGCATCCAGCTCTTGATCTCAACTCAGGTCATGATTTCAGGGTCATGGGTTCAAAGCCCATGTTGGGCTCCACACTGGGTGTGGAGCCTACTTAAAAAAAAAAAAAAAAAAATCAGTACCTAGTGTAGTTGTTCTTTACACACAAAGAAGAGGTAAAAACTTGTCCATACAAACAAAAGCTGATGCATTCATTGCCACCAGAACTGCTTTACAAGAAACGCTAAAATGAGTTTTTTACGTTGAAGTGAAAGAACACTAATTAACATCCTAAAAATATAAAAAGGAAGTTTAAATCTCACTGGTAATGATAAAGAGATATACAGTCATAATTAGACTCAGCAATATGGTAACAGTAGGGAAAAATTCACTTCAACTCCAGGTTAAAAGCTAAAAACAACAACAACAACAATGAAATAATGAAGTGAGATTAATCTTAATTATAATTATCTATTTTTGTTATACAATATTAAAAAAATAAATTGTAATAATAATTACTTAAAATGTGAGGGGAAGGAGAAGTATAAATGAATTATGAATTAATGAAGTTAGATTATTATTAGTTTAAAATAAGTTTTTATAAATTTTAAGATATTTTGGTAAGTCTTATGGTGAGAACAGAAAAATCCTATAGTAATTACACAATAAAGAAGTCAAAACATACTAATACCAAGTGATATTGAAACACATGAAAAAAGACATCAAGATAAGAAACAAGTATCATGGATCTATAAAAAACTGAAAATAATTAACAAAATGGCAGTACTTAAGTCCTTACATGTCAATAATTACTTCAATGTAAGCATATTAAATTTTCCAATAAAATACTTAGAATGGCTGAATGAATTTTAAAAAAAAGAAAAGAGCCACCAATATGCTGACTCACTGTAGTCTTAAAGACACATATAGACTGAGAGTAAAAGGATGGAAAAAGATATTTCTAGAAAATATTAACAACAAAAGGATAGTTATACTTAGACAAAATAGGTTTTAAACTAAAAATGGTAAAATGAGAAAAGGAAGGTCACTATATAATAATAAAAGGGTTAAGGTTCCTGGGTAGCTCAGTCAGTTAAGCATCTGCCTTCATCTCAGGTCATGATCTCAAGGTCCTACGACCAAGTCTCACATGGAGTCCTTGCTCAGCATGGAGTCTGCTTCTCTCTCTTCCTCTGCTTCTGCTCCTCCCTTCTGTTCAATCACTTGCTCTCTCCCTTGCTCTCTCTCTCAGGTAAATAATAAAAATAAATAATAAGTAAATAAAATCTTTTAAAAAGGGGTCAATACATCAAGAAGATTAACAACTATAAATATGTATGCATCCAACATCAGAGCACCTAAATATTTAAAGCAAAAAATAACAAGAGTCAGAAGAAGAAATAAAGTGTAATATAATAATAGTTGGGGACTTTAATACCCCACTCTCAACAATGGATAGATCATCTAGACAGAGAATCAACATGGAAACATAGAAAGAGTAGATTTAAACAACACTGTAGACCTAATGGGACTATAAGACATATACAGAACATTCTATTCAACATTATACAAATTCTTTCTCAAGTGCACATGGAATATTTTCATATTAGACATCTTTATAAAACTAGGAACTAACAAGAGAAAAACTTGACAATTCACAAATATGGGAATTAGATGACACTCTCCAGAACAACTGATGGATAAAAGAAGAAAATAAAGGGAAAATTAAAAGATATTTTGAGACAAGCAAAAATAGAAACAAATTGTACCAGAACTTATGAGATGAGATAAAAGTAGTTCTAAAAGTGAAGTTTGTAGCAATAAACGTATATTAAGAAACAAGAAAAGTCCCAATTAAATAATGAAATCCTATAGCTTAAGCAACTAGAGAAAGAAATGAATGAGCTCAAAATTGACAAAAGAAGGAAATAATAAAGATTAGAACAGAAATAAATGAAATAAAGAACACACACAAAAAGCAATAGAAAATATTAACTTAACTAAGAATTATTTCTTTGAAAGATAAACAAAGCTGCCAAACACTTAGCTGGCCCAAGCAAAGAAAAAACACTGAAAAGAATATATATAAATGAAAAACAGAGATTACAACTAACACCACAAAGACTTGAAGGATCATAAGAGGCTATTCTGAGAAAAGATATGGAAACAAACTGGACAATCTAGAAGAAATGGAAAAAAATCTTAGAACATACAAATTAACTAAGACTGAATAAGAAAGAAATAGAAAATCTGAAAAGATCAATTGCTAGTAAGGAGATTGGGTCAATATTCAAAATCTCCCAATGAAGAAAAGCCCAAGACAAGATAGCTTCATGCGTAGATTTTTCCAAACATTTAGAGAAGAATTAACACCAGGCCTCTCAAACTCTTTCAAAATATCAAACTCCTTTTATAGGGCCAGTATTATCCTGAAAATCAGAAAAGGACACTACTAGAAAAGACAACCTACACTTCAGGGCACCTGGTGGCTTAGTCAGTTAAGCTTCTGACTTTAGGTTTTGGTTCAAGTCATGATCTCGTGGTCATGAGGAGCCCAGCAACAGGCTCCACATTCAGCTTAGAGCCTGCCTGAGATTCTCTCGCTCCTTCGCTGCCCCTCCCTTTGCTTGCACGTGCTCTCTCTCTCAAATAAATAAACAACTAAATAAATTAATAAAATCTTTTAAAAAAAGAAAAACAACTTACAGAATGGGGAGAATTATTTGTAAAACATACATCTAATAAGGAGTTAATAACCAGCGTATATAAAGAACTCATACCCCTCAATAGAAAAAAATAAAATAAAATAAAATAACCCAAATAAAATAGGCAAAGGACCTGAATGAACATTTAGTCAAAGAAAATATATGAAAGGCCAACAGGTACATGCAAAAATGCTCAACATCACTAAGCATCAGGAAAATGAAATCTAAAACCACAATGAGGTATTATCTCATGCTTTTTAGAATGACCATCAAAACACAAGAAATAACCAATGTTGGCATGGATGTGAAGAAGAAACCCTAATGCATTATTGGTAAAATTATAAATTGGTATAGGCACTATGGAAAACAACATGGAGAATACTCAGAATTAAAAATAGAACTACCATATGAGCCAGCAATTCTACTTTTGGAAATATATCGAAAGGAAACAAAAACATGAACTCAAAAATACATCTGCATCTCCATGTTAATAGCAGTTATTTACAATAACCAAGACATAGAAACAACCCAAGTGTCCACTAATGGATGAATAAAGATGTTGTGTTATACATATATACTGGAATATTATTCAGCTATAAAAAAGAGGAAGCCACACCTTCGTGACAACATGGATGGACCTTGAAGGTATTCTGCTACATGAAATAAGTTAGAGAATGAAAAATACTGTATGATCTCATTTATATATGGAATCTATAAAAAAGGAGGAAAAAGCAGAAAAAGAGATCAAGCTTGGGACATCCAGGTGGCTCAATTGGTTAAGCATCTGCCTTCAGCTCAGGTCATGAACCTGGGGTTCTGGGATCAAGTCCTACCTACTTCTCCCTCTGTCTGCTCTTCTCCCTGCTTGTTCTCTCTCTCTGACAAATAAATAAATAAAATCTTGAAAAAAAAGAAAATCAGGTTTGTCATTACCAGTCATAAGATAAATAAATGCTAGGGATGTAATGAAAAACATGATGACAATAGCTAACACTGATATACAATATATAGGAAAGTTATTAAGAAAGAAAATATTAAGAGTTCTCATTACAGGGAGAATTTGTTTTTCCTTTTTTTCTTCTTCTTCTTATTGAATCTGTATGAGATGATGAAATTTAGCTGAACCCATAAAAGTCATTGTTTCACAATATATGCACATCAGACCATCATGCTGTATGCCTTAAACTTATACAGTGGTGTGTCATTTATTTCTCAATAGAGCTGGAAAAAAAAAAGAAATTGTAAAATGTATACATGCATACATATACACAGCAAAAATATTAATAGCAAGATATTCTGTCAGCAATATGGTTTGCGTTCTGGTTTTACTTAAAAATATATATATTTTTTTATTTTAGAGAGAGAGAGCCTGCGTGGGAGGTGCAGAGGGAGAGGGAAGGAGAATCTCCAGCAGACTCTGTGCTGAGCATAAAATTCAACAAAGAGTTCGATCTCATGATTCTGAAATCACCACCTGGGCGGAAACCAAGAGTCAGACACTTAACCAACTACACCACAGAGGTGCCCCTCTGGTTTTACTCTTAATAGTTGTTTGACTTAAACAAGCAATTTAGACTGAAATGTTAAAATGGTTTGAGTGCTAAATAATTATATTTTTATATTAAAGAGCATAACTGATTTGAATATAGGATAATATCACATATTACTGTACTATATCAAAATGACATTGATGGATAATCAACATTGTCTAAGTAGACCTTAAAGATATATCCCTTATATGTCTGTGATCCACCAATTTTGCTTCATGGAATCCTCCTCAGAGAGGCAACCAAAACAAAGCATGTGATGATAATAATAGTGACATATTTGAAGCAAACTTTCAATGAGGCAATGGATAAATCGCTTATCATACTATGGGATATGTATCTGTGTATATACATATCATATACATATAGTTTATTTATATAATTTATTTATGGTGTGTGTATATATATATCGATGTCAATGTATTTCCAAAGAAAATTGTTCAGTGTTGACAAAGTTCTAAAAATATTATGTATATCAAGCATTCATGCAAATAAAAATAGATCAAGCAATGCTTGGGCGCCTGGGTGGCTCAGTGGGTTAAGCCGCTGCCTTCGGCTCAGGTCATGATCTCGGGGTCCTGGGATCGAGTCCCGCATTGGGCTCTCTGCTCAGCAGGGAGCCTGCTTCCCTCTCTCTCTCTCTGCCTGCCTCTCTGCCTACTTGTGATCTCTGTCTGTCAAATAAATAAATAAGTGAATAAATCTTTAAAAAAAATAAAAAAATAAAAATAGATCAAGCAATGCTTTATTTATTTATTTATTTTTAATGGATAACACCATGTTTGTAAAAAGCATAGGAAATATCTGGAAACATATGCTTTAAAAATAACCATTGTTGGGGCTCCTGGGTGGCTCAATGGGTTAAGCCTCTGCCTTTGGCTCAGGTCATGATCTCAGGACCCTGGGATCGAGCCCCGCATTGGGCTCTCTGCTCAGCAGGGAGCCTGCTTCCTTTCCTCTCTTTCTCTGCCTGCTTCTCTGTCTACTTATGATCTCTGTCTGTCAAATAAATAAATAAAATCTTTTAAAAAAAAACCATTGTTTTCCTTAATGAGATTGAAAGGTCATTTTCAATGAGGAGGTTCGTCTTATCTTAATAGCAAGGTTATTTAGAGACCAGGATATATTTATTTTCTGCACAATTAAAAACTAATTTTAATGATGGGGAAAAGTAATTTTCCGAAGATCCCATTTTACTGAATATAGATGAAGAGTGATATTATTCTAATGCAAACCAACCCATCACACACACACACACACACACACACACACACACACAAAACAACAACAAAAACAAAAACAAAAAACTTTAGCTATTTAAATATATCTGATTTAAAACTAAGCTCTTTGGTATCAGATATCCTCTATATGTGTTAGATTTAATAGGAAACTAGTTAATGTGTTAAAATTGTAAGCAAAAGAAGAACAATTAGTTGAATTGATGAAGAGGTTCAGATTTATTAATGATAATGTTATGTAAGGTATTTTATAGCAGGCAGATTCAGCCATGATTGTCAGAATTTTCATTTTTATCATTTTAATCTATTTAGTCATTGTACAATGACATCTAATATCATATAGGCTCCATGACAATTTTCAGCTATAGATTAATGTTTTTTGCTTTAATTTATTCAGGAAAATGTCACATCATTATCTCAGTTTATTTTCCTTCCTTTCTGTAAGAACCTCTCTTACACAAATGGTTTCTGAATTCAGGTCAAATGACCCACTGCAACTACCAGTATGTAAGCCTGCCAGGAGTAGAGCCATAACAATGGATTCTCCCTTGTTCTTGATAGATTCTGGGGACAACCTGCATGAGTTATGCTGGCATTGAACCATTGCTTCAGATACTGTGCTCAGGAGGTTCCACATCCTTGTTAGTTTTTGCTTTTTTCCTTTTTTACTTACTTACCAATGTTATTATGTAATGATTTCCCTTCTACACACTTGCATACACATTGTTTAAAGAATACCTAAAATGCTTTGGGGAAGAAGGGAGCCTGGGTGGCAGAGTTGGCTAAGTATCAGGTGATGCTGGGTTCCTGGGACTGAGCCCCCCACGGGGCTCCCTGCTCAATGGGGACTCAACTTCTCTTTCTTCCTCTCCCTCTGTGCTCTCTCTCCCTCAAATAAATAAATAAAATCTTCAAAAACTGCCTTGTACAGAGATTCTGGGAAAACCGTAGAAGTATCTCTAAATTAGCCACAAACATAGGTGTGTGAAGGAGTGCTTCTCATTTGTCACCCCTGTAAATTAACAGTTCTTCAAGTGTTATACTAGATGTCTGCACACCTCAGACTCATCAGTTTTCTGCATGTTCAAATTATTTTTGAAATAATGCTGAGGGCTTTGTTTTGTTTAATTTAGCTTTCTTTCTTTTTTACCATGTTTGTTTCAATGATGGTGCCAAAGCACTTTTAGGTAAAACTATCAGTGACTTTGCATAAATCACAACGCTGACACCACATGGACCTAATAGTCATCGTGTTCCTTTTTTGACAGTTCTTTCGTTTCTTTGGAAAAAGGGAGAAATAAAAAGGAAAAGAAGCAGCACCAGCAATGGCTGGTCTCAAGCCATTTTTTTTTTTTTTTCAATTCTTTTACCTAGCAGAAAAGAAACCTCATCTCTTTGGTAGACATAATTTTAACATATTGACTGAGAAATGGAATGTTATGTAGAGCAGTTTTGCCGCATATGAAAGTACAATGGTCTCTCAAGAAAAATGCACATCTGAGATGCTGTGCACTGAAAACAAAATAGCTGCTTTTTTTTTTTTATGAAACATCATTTTTATTTGAAAGAATGACTGACAAACTATGATTATTCGGATTTCTGTTTTTGGTTGCAGATTTTTGCAAATAGACAAAGTGAGCATGTCATTTGTAGGAAAACAACAGACAGTACTTGTCAATGATAACATTTGGGTTCTCAAATAAAAATAGAATTTTGCAATGGTGACAAACAGTAAATTTTGTCAACATGTGTTTGACAGCTTCCCAAAATAAAGATTTGGTAATCAAATCAGTGAGGAGGAGAAATATTTTAATTACAAAATATATGAAATAAAACAGGTCAGCACTGGGAAGATTTGTAGAATTCAGAATCATTATTTTCCAAATGACCAAGCATTTATTGATACAAAATTATGTCTGGGTAGAAGAGCTACTAAAAATGCAAGACAGAATAATGTTTTAGAATTATAATCTGAAAAATTTATTGATGTTTTCACATTCCACATTGTAACTAGTAATTTACATCTTAGATGTATATAAAGTACATTATTTATCTTTTAAAAAATGTTAAATCTAATATTTAATTTCTTATTGCTTATATTTAATCTTTATGATATCTAAGCTTTTGTTTCAAAATATTTTATAGTCAAGTAAGTATTAGCTCTCTAAATCACATGTGTAATCTTTCTTTGTCATTTGTATGCTTACTTCTCCTGAAATCAACTGACCTCAGGTTAGTATATACTCTAAAATTTATATCATGTAAGATCCCATTTCCTGCAGACAACTACCCAGTCTCTGTGAGGCTATGCTTATCTCCTTTGTCCTCCTAATTGTTCCTTTTTAAACTTTCATGTGCAAGGAAACTCCTGGAGATCTTGTTGACTTGTAGGCTCTAATTCAGTAGTTCTGGATTAGGGGTCTTTACATTTCTTTTCTTTATTTTTATTTTTATTTTTTTAAGATTTTATTTATTTGAAAGAGAGAGAGAGTACACTAGAAGGGGGAGCTGCAGAGGGAGGGAGAGAAGTAGATCCCTGCTGAGCAGGGAACCTGATGCAGGGTTCGGTTCGGTGCCAGGACCCTGGGATCATGACCTGAGCCAGAAAACACTTAACTGACTGAGCCACCCAGGCGATGGGCCTTTACATTTCTAACATGCTCCTAAGTTTTGTCAGTGCTGCTGATGGGTGCAACCTACTTTGGATAGCAATACTCCAAATGACTCTTAAATATTTAATGACCTCTTAAAATATCAGTCTTCTCCTCCACAAATAAGTGAAACCATATAATAATTGACTCTCTCTGCTTGACTTATTTCACTCAGCATAATCTCTTCCAGTCCCGTCCATGTTGTTACAGAAGTTGGGTATTCGTCCTTTCTGATGGAGGCATAATACTCCATAGTGTATATGGACCATATCTTCCTTATCCATTCGTCCGTTGAAGGGCATCTTGGTTCTTTCCATAGTTTGGTGACCGTGGCCATTGCTGCTATAAACATTGGGGGACAGATGGCCCTTCTTTTCACGACATCTGTATCTTTGGGGTAAATATCCAGTAGTGCAATGGCAGGGTCATAGGGGAGTTCTATTTTTAATTTCTTGAGGAATCTCCACACTGTTTTCCAAAGAGTCTGCACCAACTTCCATTCCCACCAACAGTGGAAGAGGGTTCCCCTTTCTCCACATCCCCTCCAACACATGTTGTTTCCTGTCTTGCTAATTTTGGCCATTCTAACTGGTGTAAGGTGGTATCTCAATGTGGTTTTAATTTGAATCTCCCTGATAGCTAGTGATGATGAACGTTTTTTCATGTGTCTGATAGCCATTTGTATTTCTTCATTGGAGAAGTGTCTGTTCATATCTTCTGCCCATTTTTTGATATGATTGTTAGTTTTGTGTGTGTTGAGTTTGAGGAGTTCTTTATAGATGCTGGATATCAACCTTTTGTCTGTACTGTCATTTGCAAATATCTTCTCCCATTCCGTGGGTTGCCTCTTTGTTTTCTTGACTGTTTCCTTTGCTGTGCAGAAGCTTTTGATTTTGATGAAGTCCCCAAAGTTTATTTTCGCCTTTGTTTCCTTTGCCTTTGGAGACATATCTTGAAAGAAGTTGCTGTGGCTGATATTGAAGAGGTTACTGCCTATGTTCTCCTCTAGGATTCTGACGGATCCCTGTCTCACATTGAGGTCTTTTATCCATTTTGAGTTTATCTTTGTGTACGGTGTAAGAGGATGGTCGAGTTTCATTCTTCTACATATAGCTGCACAGTTTTCCCAGCACCATTTATTGAAGAGACTGTCTTTTTTCCACTGTATATTTTTTCCTGTTTTGTCAAAGATTATTTGCCCATAGAGTGGAGGGTCCATATCTGGGCTCTCTACTCTGTTCCACTGGTCTATGTGTCTGTTTTTATGCCAGTACCATGCTGTCTTGGTGATCACGGCTTTGTAGTAAAGCTTGAAATCAGGTAATGTGATGCCCCCCTGTTTTATTTTTGTTTTTCAACATTTCCTTAGCAATTCGGAGTCTCTTCTGATTCCATACAAATTTTTGGAAATTGGAAGGGGAGGTGAACCGGGAGAGACTATGGACTCTGAAAAACAATCGGAGGGTTTTGAAGGTGGGGGGGGAGGTCGGGGTACCAGGTGGTGGGTATTATAGAGGGCACGGATTGCATGGAGCACTGGGTGTGGTGCAAAAATAATGAATACTGTTATGCTGAAAATAAATAAAAAATAAATTTAAAAAAATATCAAAGTCTTCCATGTTGGTTTCATTTATATGGGCTTTCACACACGTATTTAAAGTTAACTGATTAATACAGGAATCTCTCCTAATTTAAATAAGGAAGCCAGAATGGCAAAATTCACTTCAATTTTATGTTTCTACAGAATTGGCCCTCCTTAAGTGAACTTTGTTCCTGTATACTTTGTCAATAAAATATTATTAGCATAAAAATTTCAATATTGGTAGGAAAGAGACAGATTAAATACAGTAGCAAAATTATTTTTTGAAGACTGAGCATTTCACTGATTTTCCTAGACTCAGACAGATAAATCTATCAATTTAATAAGAAAACATATTGATTCATTTGAAAATGAATCATTAAGCATCTAATATGGGATGCACCAAAAACTTTTGAATTTTGTTTCCCCTGAAATTAATTTTTTTAATGTCATCAATCCTTTTAACACAACACATATGCATACATCAGTACCATCATATGTACAGTTATGTGACATGAAGTTAGTCAGAAAAGTTTACGTTGTTTTCAAAATTAAACGATTACCTAGTATTTTATTGACCCACAATACTAAAGTTTATTAAGAGTTTTTAAGTTTCAATACATATGCCATTTACACATTTATACCTGGATGAAAAGAAGTATCTTTCATGCATCCTTTCTTCCTTTCTCTTCTTTTCACTGGGTTCAAACAATCTCTAGGCTTGGCTGGCTGTTTTGGCATGTTGGAAATGCCAAAGTTTTATGATGCTACTAATTCCCTGAACGTCTTCAGAACCACCATGGGCATCATCATTATCATCAGCATCACCAAAGGAATAACCAAAGGAAATAAAAAAGAAAAAATTAATACTAAAGAAGAGCAAAAGATATAAATTTTATGGAGTCAAACTGACATTACCACAGTGTTTTATTAGCTGCTACTAAACCATTTACTTTGATGTACATGTGAGTTAAATGATCTCAAGGAGAAATAAAGTCATTGAAGTGATTCATGTAGCATATTTAAATTTAGCATCTGTTTTTTTGGTTACGATTAAGACCATGGCATTCAATTAAATGTAGTTATATGTACTTTGAATTTTATGTTACACTGTCTGAGTTAGGAACTTATCTGTTTTTATGCTGCCATAATTATAAATAGAAGCTGAAATAGAAACTATGAAACATTAAAATGTTGTAAATGTAGTAAAAGATTCATTTTTAAAAATCTAGAATTTAATTTATATTTATGATGGTTATGATCAGGCAAATCATTAATTAAAAGATTAAAAAATATGCATTGTATTGACAATCGTAGGTATAATCAGGTGTCTTGGAATGGGTACAATGCATGAACATATAAGCTTGTGTCGTGCACATGTGTGGGGAATATGTACATAACACAGCATATGGAAAATTTATATAGGTTTAACCTTAAGCAAAGAGTTACCATAGAGTAGTAATTGAATTGGAGTTAACCGTTATTTTTCTCATGGCTATAATGTGGGGAACCAGCTTCAGGTGAGATGGAGCTATATTTGAGGCATGCAGAAGAGTCACAAGAAAAAAAATGTAAAAAAAAAGAAAAGGAAAAACAAACAAAAACAGCTTTCTGGCGAGAAGAGAAAAACACAATTGAGATAGAAAGCTCTAATAGAAAGACGATGGAAACGTTTGACTCAGAAAATTGGTAAGTAAATGGTTTAAAATACTCAAATGCAGAACAATTTACAATTAGAATTTTTGGGACTTCAACACATCCCTGATAGTCACATAACTATTTGAACCACCAGACTAAAATACAGCAGAATATAGATATGATTAATATAATTGACATGTATAGAAAACTTCACCTACAACAGAAAAATACACCTTTTTAGACCACTTAGAATATTGAACAAGATAGATAACATCTTGAGTGATAAAGCAAAACTCAACATTTCAAAGAACTGAAATATAGTTTCTTATCTGACCATAATAGATGCAAACTAGAATCAATAACAGAGACAATAGAAAAAAAATCTAAATACTTGAAGTCCACCAAACACTTATGAATTAACACCAATTTTTATACAACCTCTTCCAGAAAATCTAACACAGGGGAACACTGCCCACTCATTTTATGAAGCCATCAATGCCTTGATACCAAAGCAGACAAAGACTGCCAAAAATAAGAAAAATAAAATTAAAATATCAAAACCATGATTGCACATTATCAGATGAAAGTCAGAAGAGACATTTCCATTTCTATGAAAGATAAGCCCATTATATATATTATGTATATAACCATGCTCCTTTTTAGGAGAAAAACAATTATAAAACATATGGTCAACATCAAATAAAAATACAATTAAGATTTCTTTTTGAGTTCAAAAAAAAAGTAATTAATTCCTTATTTCTTTTACCATTTGATTTGTTCCAGATGGTTCCAATATGTCTCCAGAGAGATACTTGAAATCTCATTTTGATGGAACAATACAGTCCTGCCACAGTTTTTCAATTTTGTTTCTTTATCCATGTTTTAAAACTAAAATCCTTTGGTTTTTATATATGGTAACTACATATTTTTAAGGCAAAATAAAATAAAATATTTCCCATTAAGAAGTTTACTTTTAAGAATATGCTGATCTATGAAATATATACTCAGATCAACACAGTGAAATTAAAACTTCAGTAGTCTGGAAACATATCAGAATAGTTAAACCACAAACTCTGTGATTGCTGTACTTGGCTGGAGAAATTATAAGCAAATATTTTCTATCTTTACATTTCTATTTCCCCCAGCTTTGTATATGTTTTACTATAATAATATTAGCAATGAAATTGTTATACTTGCTACTAATAATAAAATTATTAAACCTGTTATTATTATTATTATCATTGCAGTTTATGGTACATGTTTTGAATACAATATGCCAGAGGGTTGATTTAATAAAGAGTAAGTGTGAGAAGGCTCTGTCTGATCTAACTCCTTATTCAAGGGGAAGCCTATTGTGTCACTCTAAGAATGTGTCAACTGCATTAAAAACTATTCAGGCAACAGGGTTATCAAGTATAAAATCTATAAACAGGGGAGTTCTTGAAAACTTTTGAGAAGAGCACAGCAATAAGTGTGTTGATTGAGGGGAGATTCAAATTTGGTGATCTGATTTAAGTTTGAAGTTCACATTTTAGTGTAAATTTCAGTTATATGTAGGTAGTCTTGGAGCCCCAATTGTGAATGACATCATATAGGAATGGACAAAAAGAAGAGGATCAATCATGATGCTCAGGAGACTTCCTTAAGTATGAACAGGGAGAACAGAGCTGAGAAGTGAACTGAGAAGGCACAAACAGAACGTAAGAAGAAAAGTGTCCAGCAAGAGGATGTGTCATAGAAGTAGATTGCATTGACAATCTCTTGAACGGAGTACTCAATAGTATCAAATGTAGCTGAAACATCAAATATTGTGAAATAAAAATGTTCTGGATTAGATATATAGATATTATAGTTTCCCTTAGCAAGAAATTTTTGTTAAGTGATGAGACCAGACTCCAGAATAAAATGGGTTAAAGAAAGAGGGACGCAAGTGGAAGGAAATCTTTTGAAGTGGAACCTGATGGGAAGGAAATTCTATGACTTTAGCTAGTGGCATGTGAGAAGTTGAATCAGAATTTTGTGGTATGTTTGTATTTGTTAAATGGGAACATGTTTAAAAGTTACTGAGAAATCTTAAGCTGAGAAAGGGTTGTGGAATATTGAAGTGAGAGCAGAGGATAGTAGTAATTGGTTCTTCATAAGACAGGAGGCAAAGAGATTGAAAGCACTGGTGGGGAGTGCTTTCAATTTCAATCTATTATTTAAGAGTGGGAGGAGCTTCTATGATGTAACAGGAGAAAGGATTAGAGGGTGGTCTCCAGATACAGTGGGTTATCAGAAGATGAAACATTTCTCATTGGATGTTAACATTTTCTAAATAATATATCTATTATTTAAAAATAATAAAAAATAATATATCCAAATCATAGAAAATAATAGATCAAATCAAAGCTAAGAATAAGGGCACCTGGGTGGCTCAGTGGGTGAAGCCGCTGCCTTCGGCTCAGGTCATGATCTCAGGGTCCTCTGATTGAGCCCTGCTCAGCAGGGAGCCTGCTTCCCTCTCTCTCTCTGCCTGCCTCTCTGCCTACTTGTGATCTATCTCTGTCAAATAAATAAATAAAATCTTAAAAAAAAAGCTAAGAATAAAGAATTTAGAGTTTAGAGAACTTGTGTGTAATTTTGTACACAACTGAGCAGAAAAGAGTGGATATGCCATGAACACGTATTTCTGGTTGTGGTTCCATGAATTTACAGAATTATACAAATAAAATGTTTCTCATTGAGAAATTTACTTTTAAGCAAGTGTTCATCCCATTCCCTCCTGGGAAACTTGATTTGACAGAGTCTAGATCCTTTGTGATAATGGTGGGTAATGTAATAAATTAGTTGCACTCAGGTTTGGATTATTTTAATTAATAAAACGAAAAGTTAAAAGTATAAGGGATTTAGTGGATGGATTTATTCAACATGCATTTGGTCAATAACTAATAATTAAATATCTAATATGTACCAATAACACTTCTGGGTGACACTGATATAACAGTGAACATATGGATATTTCTTATGGAACTCACATTCTGGTGGGTTGAGTCCAAAAATATATAACTGTTCTATTATTTTAGGCAGAAATCAATTTTATAAACAAAGATAAAATAGGATATGAACTAATGAATGGTTAGAATGATATTTTACAGAGTTTTTATCAATGGTTTCAATATATTAAGTGATGTTTGAGCAGAAAATTGAATTAAGTGTGAGAACAACTATGTATATAAAGGAAAGAAAAAGGAGGAAGATTAGGATGGGGTGGAGGTCCAGAGGTTAGATGTATGAGATTTGTTCCAGAGAAAGCAAGAGAATAGTATGGCTTAAGGGAATGAACCAGAGACGGAGGAAACAGATGACATAAAAGAGTTAATTAAGGAACAGATCTTTTAGGATCTACTAGGAAATTGAAACAACTTCGGATTTTAATTGGATGGAATTGAAAAGCTTTTGGAGAGTTTTAAGCAGAAGCAGAAGAATGACCTGAGGCATACATATCTGATGTCTCATTTTGGCTTTTATGTGAAGAATAAATTTTATGGCCAAGCATGTATACATGAGGACAATTTAGGAGGCCATTGCAATAATTAAGTCCAGACTAAATTAGTAGTGACAAAGACTGTATTGAATTAACAGCCACTAGACTATTAAAAAAAAAAAAAAAAAAAAAAAAAGACATGGGCAGAAAAAAAGTGAGAAGAGTCCCAGAGTGGAAATCCCAGCTTCACTCATTCATAAATCTTTACATTCTCTAAGTTGTTCATGTGTAAAATGGGGCCAGTAAAGAAATAAACTTGATATTATATTATGCACATTAAGTGGATTATTACCCATGAAGTATGTTGAACAATAGTTGAAAGATAATAAATATTTAGTATGTTTCACTATTGCTATGATTCATTTTATCATAATGAAAGAGAAGACCGGTCAATCAGCTGGAGGTACTGATGAGACTAAACACTGAACAAAATAGGTGACTATAAAAATATTTTGATGCAGGAGCAACATTGTTGTTAGAAAGTGGGAGACTGCGTGAGTTAATGATTTCATGTTGTAGAAGTTTGGAATGGGAGTTTGCTCCCTGGTGTAGAAGTAGGTGGTATTAATTGGTTCTAGCTATGTGCTTCTTTCTACCCTCCAGTATGCAGTTTTTTGCAACTTTTCAGGGGTAATAGAGCTGGCTGTGACTGCATGTCCTACTCAGAGGTCAGAGTGCCAAGTCTTAGGAGCTCACTCCTCCAAGTTTCTGACTTAGTTAATGTTTCATCCCTATCATTAGTAGGGGTAGCTGCTGCTTTTAGTTACTACCCCTGGATCATCTCAATGTTTTTTGTTTGTTTGTTTGTTTGTTTTTCTGTTATTAAGCTCTTCAAATTCTATATAAGTGACTTCCTGTTTTATATCCTGTGAAATTATATTTCTGTAAAATACCTATTGTCCTGACTAGATCCTCTTTTATATACCACAGCATGTTTTCTTTCTCATTTATTTATACATGTAAATAGGTCTATCTATGTGACTAAAGCTTTAAGTGCATTAAATCATATCATAAAAATGGGAATTTTTATATAGTTTTTATTTTCCTTTACCTTTTGCTTGGTAATCCAATTCCAGCCTCTTTTTCTTCCAAATTACCTTCTCATATCTTAACATACATATATAAATGTAACTTCAGGCAATATCTTGGAATGTATTATTCCACAGTTTTTACTTTGGTAAAATCATATTGTCTAGAGAGCACAAAATATATGCAGTTGGTCTAATTTCAGGGAAACTTAGAAGTTGTATTGCTTATTGAAAATAAATGCATACTAGGAATTACAAGGAATTTAGAATTCAATTCAGTGAATTTCATTTGGCTTTCATTGACTCATTTCAGTCCTAGGGGAAGAAGACAAAATTAGTCCTCCTACAGGGGGATCTAAATATTAGTAGAAGATGCTCATTCATATCAAGGCTCTGTCCCTTCTGTAAATGTTCATAAAGGAGACATTTGAGTTTCAAGTACCTTATTAAAAACATGGACAAGAAGTTTACTATTAAAAATGGACATGAAACTAAAATGTATTTAATAATCATTTCTATAAATTCTTACTACTTATGATAAAAGCACCAATAATGATATCATAATTGATAAATTTAACATGCACTTCACAGTTTGAAAGGAATAAAATGTTTAGTATGGTGTTGGAATTATTATGTTACTATCAACATTCTCAGCTTTATTCCCTAATTTCATTTCAGCTTGAGGTTGCCTTATCCTTATTCTTGCAGGGGCATATTTAAAATAAGATGAAGGCAAGGAAACTACTTTCTAAAGTAGAATAAAACTTGATATGTGAGTTATGTCCTTGGTAAGAAATAAAATGTGCAAATTTGAGAGGTAACATAGTAGTGGTTAAAATAAATTTATGAGAATCAAGATTCTAAGTTGTTAGAATATATTACACTGTTTAGAGCTGAAGTTTAGAGTTGAAGTGTCCTTGGTAAAAATGTTCAGTAATTTAACACAGACATTTAAAGTATCATAAGGGAGCATTAGTGTTACAAAGTTCATAATTGATGTGCACTTATGGATGACATAAAAAACTACCATTAAGTGTTATAAGATACAAACATAGGGAGACTGGGGGATTCTGTTGGTTCTGCTTCTGACTTTGGCTCAAGCCATGATTTCAGGGTCCTGGGGTCCAATCCTGCGTCAAGCTCCATGTTCAGTTGAGGAGTCTGTCCCTCTTCCTCTACCTATGTTCATGCTCTCTTTCTCCCTCTCTCAAATAAATAAATAAAATCTTTTTTAAAATTAGGTATAAACATTTAAAGAAACATAATAAAAAATTTGCCATGACTGTATTTTCTTAGAAATGAAATCTCAATATATGTGATCAAAATACTATGTTCAAATATTAAGTAGTTAACCATTAGGTAGCATTCCAGAAAACATAAAAATTTGTAATATAAAAGACTATGTAATTTAATAAATTATTGAAGAATTTTGTCTGTGGTGCCCAGCAACTGGTTTAAATTATTAATTATTTCATCATGTGTGTAATTTGTGCACATATGTGCATGCCCATAATCTCCCTACATAATCAAACTACAAATAACAGGCAAAGATACTGTATTATAAAATTTTGTATCCTCTCTTTTATTTCTTCCTTTTTAAGCAAATATTCTCATGATTCTTTCAGATGTTTATAAAATTTAAAGTTTATGCTATTTTAGAAGATCTGTTTCATTTTGTAACTCTCTCCCATTTTTTTTTCACTCCTTTGACCTTTTCATTATTTTTCAAGAGCCTACCCTTTATTTTTATTTATTTATTTTTAAAGATTTCATTTCTTTATTTGAGAGAGAGAGAGAGAGCAAGGGAGAGACCATGAGCAGGATGAGGGGCAGAGGGAGAAGCGGACTGCCAAGGGAGCAGGGAGCTCAATGCGGCGCTCCTTCCGGGACTCCAGGATCATGACCTGCACCAAACACAGATAGACACTTAACCGACTGAGCCACCCAGTTGCCCCTAAGTCTGTTCTTTTGATCTGCTTTTTGATTAAGGTTCACTGGCCACACTTTGATTGAAATCTTGCCAAATGTCTTTTATGCATTTTATCTGGAGATTCATTGATTAATGATTACAGGGTACTCTATGTTTTTTAACTTATCACAGCTCATCACACAGATATGTATTTATTTTTTTCCAAGTTGTTTTGCTTATGTATCCCTGAACTCTTTATTCTCATTAGATTGCATAGATGATTCACTTTATAAATTTCTTTTTATATTTCTTATACATTTGAAAACTAGAGTGCATTTCAATATTTCTTTCTTTTTTTTTTGTAGTATTTTCAACAATTCTCTTTCACTTTTACTTTTTAAGGTAGGTAAATAAAATATTTTGGCTATCATAGGTTAACTTTTCCTCCATTTGAACATAGTTCTAGTCACAGAGAAATTAATTATTGTCTTCAAAATAGAGAGCTAATGGAAGCATAATAACTCTACCTGATTAAAGTTTCTTCAATCATATTAGGAATGATAAATGAATTATTGAAATTTTCTTTCATTTTTTCCCCTTAGATTGATAAGTGTATCATCAGCCCCATGATAGAAGGGACTATTAATTTCACCATTCCAGGACACTCTTGAAACATAAAAGTTCTAACTCCTCACCAGTTTCTATTTTTTACTTTTTCCAATTAGTTGTTATCTTTCTACTATATCTCTTTATTATGAATAGTATCAAAGAGACAGAAAAGTCTCAACCATCAATCAGTTTCAATAATTATCAACATATAACTAATCATGTTTCAGTTATAAAATCCTCTGCCTTCTGGTTTATTCTTAAGTAAACCTCAAGTGTGCATGATTTATTTGTACATACAACAGTATAACAATTTAAAAAGCTAACTATATTAAGATTAACATATGCTACTGTTAAACTTCAAATTTAATAATTCTTTAATATTACCTAATATTAAGTCAGTATAAAATATTCTCCCATTTGTCCAGTAAAAACCTTTTATAAAGATAGTTTTCTGGAAGCTCCGGATCATAACAGTGTCCAAATAATTGGTTTTTGATTGATATGTTTTATATGTATCTTTTAATATGGAGGTCTTTCACATTCATTTTTTCCTTCAGGTATTTAAGGAAAGTGGGTGAGTTGTCATGTAGATATTTCCACTTTCTGATTTTTGCTGAGTAAATTTGCATAGTGCTTTTAAACATTGTTCAATATTTGCACAGAATACTCTATACTTGGTGTTACATACTTTCATACTACATTAAGAGACATACTCAGTCTGGTGATCTTTTATTTTTTTGTGATGTGAAAAGCCATCACTGGGCTCAGGTGTTGTCAGCCTGATCCATCTTTACCAATTCCTCCATTAGGCATTCATTTAATCGTTTTAGCAGACATTTATGGTCATTACTTAAGTCCAACATTTCATTAGGAATTGCAGGATGGTGTTATTCTATTTCTATCATGTTTTACTTACTAGATCAACTGGTCGCACAGACAAAAATTTTTCTTCATAAACCATTTGGTCACTATTTTTCCTCATAAACTATTTTAAAAGAAAAGGAGTATTAAACAAAACAAAACAAAAACCCCCAAAAGAAAAGGAGTATAAGAGCTGGCTGTGTTCCCATTCTTTGTCAATATTCAATAAAACGGGTTGGTATGGGTAACTTCTTGAATTAAGCTTTCTTGTTGCAGTTTTTAGTTTTTTTCCTTGTCTTTCCTTTTTTGTTAGTTTTAGTTTTAATGTCTTTATGAGCCCCTAGGTTATATATGTATTTTATATGTTTCAATCTGTCCCAGATATTATTATTTTTGATTCCCTTTTTTGGCTGCTGGGATTCTCTTCAAGTTGACACTTGTATATTTTTGATGTAAGCCCATGTTCTTTGATACTTCATTGTTTTCTAGTATAAAAATTATTACAGGATCATATTTTTTATGTGTCTAACCCTAGACCTAGAATCAGTCATTCTTCCAAAAAACACTGCTTTCTTTTATTGAGAAATTGTACTCGAAGCCTGCGTTCTGAAGACTAGTGTTATTTCCTGCTAATGGTGAGTCAATCTCTTGAGGTTGTTTCAGTTTCTAGCCAGGAAGAAAAAATATATATATTCTTTATGACATTAAACATGGATTATAAATTCATCCTGCAATTTTAAATTCAAATGTGATTATAGGTTTTTATATAACTTGCTTAGTTTTATATTTGTTTTTACTTTTAAATTGAAAATACTTATTATTAAATTAGGGTAACATTACTTATCTGTTTCATCCTATGCAAAGATTTAATAGTTTCAAAATAACAATAATAATGTTTATTCAAACAATGTAAATACTCATTTAATATACACTTGAAGGTTTATTTGCAGTTTTACTCTGTGCTTATGATATATCACATTAGCTATGATACTATTGATGTCTGGGTAGAGCTTATATGAAACAGGAGTGACAAGGAATAAACAAGTGAATGAGATAAATACTTCTAGATAATATTAAGTGTTGTGAAAGAAATTTACTGAATGAGAAAAGTTTGTTTTCTTTTTGTTTGTGTTTGTTTGGGTATAGTAAATCAGAGAAAGTCTCACTGAGGAAATGCTATATGAAGAAAGATCTGAATTATGAAGAGACACTACCCAAAGTCATGTGGAAGGAGGATTCTACATAGAAGGAACAGAGAAGCTGGAATTCTGAGAAAGAACTGGATTTAGTGTGTTTTAATAAAAGAAAGAAGACAGTACAGTCAACCTAGTGAGTCAGGAGTCTAGTCTCAACTAGAAGTGTAGACAAGGTCTAGCACAGATTCTTCTAGATGATGGGGGGAATATATATGTGTATTTTTTACAACATATATATGTTGTAATAAGAGACTTTGGAGGGCTTTCAAGTTGCAGAAGAATATGACATGACTTTAATTTTAGGGTTTTATTTTCTAATTTATTATTTATTATTACTGGGGTCAAGAATGTAATTTTTATGATTTCAATTCTTTTAAATTTATTGAGACCTGTGAAGCATAGAATATGGCCTATCCTAAAAATATTTCTATGTGTATTTATTGGCAATGTGTGTTCTATAATGTTTGGGTAGAGTGTACTCTATGTTTCATTTATGTTGATTTGATGAATACTATTGCTTAAATTTCTGTAAACTTTCTGATTTTTCCCTCTAGAAACGTTATCGATTTCTTGGAATGAGGTATTGAAATATCCTACTACTGTCTTTGCATTGCATATTTCTCCTTTCAACACTGTTAGCCTTTGCTCCATGTTTTGTGGATTCTACCTATGGATTGACACTTTTATTATTGTGAAATATCCCTTTTGTTTTAAATAATATTTCAAATAATTTGTTTCTTGGAATTTAAGGTGGGTCATATGTAATCTTCATCCCATCAATTGCGAGTGGTTTTGATTTGCCTTTCCATGATGATTACTGAGGTTGAGCATCTGTTAATATACCTGTGGACCATTTGTATGTCTTCCTTAGAGAAATGTCTATTTAAATTCTTTGCCTAATTTTTAAAAAGGCTATCTGGGCTTTCCTTTCCAATCTTTCTTTGTTTTTTTTTTTTTTTTTTTTTGTTTGCTATTGAGTTGTAGAAGATCTTTGTATATTTTGGATATTACGCCTTAGTTGATAAGTCTAGTATTGGGCTTTTCTTTTTTGGGATGTTTATGATTATTAATTCTATCTCTTTACTTGTTATTTAGGTTTCCTCATGATTCAGTTTTTGTAGGTTGTCATGTCTAAAAAATAATCCATTTCTTCTAGGTTATCCAGTGTGTCGGCATATAGTTGTTCATAGTAGTGTCTCGTGACCATTTTTATTTCTTTAGCATCAGTTGTAATACGATCTCCTTCATTTCCGATTCTGTTTGAGTCATGTAGCCTTCTCGCTTTTTTTCTTAATTAGTCTAGTTAAAGCTTTGTCAATTGATTTTTTGAGAAAACATCTTTTGGTTTCATTGTGTTGGTTTTTTTTTAAATTTATTTTTTATTCTCTATTTCTTTTATTTCTGCTCTACTCTTTATTTATTCCCTTCCTTCTGCTAACTTTGTTCTTTGTTCTTATTTTTCTATTCTTTGAATTGTAAATTTAGGTTATTTGTGATCTTCTTGTTCTGTAATACACTATCGCTATAAACTTCCATCTTAGAACTTCTTCCTCATAAATATTCTCATTCTCCATAAGTTTTGGCATGTTACATTTTCATTTTTATTTGTCTAAAGATTTTTTCTTATTTCTCTTTTGATTTCTTTTTTATATCTGGAATACATAAAGCAACTCTATTTTTGTTAATAGCAAACATATTGGGATATCTGGGTGGTCCAGTCAGTTAAGCATTTGCCCTCTGCTCATGATCATGATCCCAGGTCATGCTCAGGTCGTACTCAGGTCATGATCCCAGGGTCCTGGGATCGAGTCCCTCACTGGGCTTGCTGCCCACCAGGGAGCCTGCTTCCCCCTCTTCCTCTGCCTGCTGCTCTGTCTCTTTGAGCTCACTCTCTGTCTGTCAAATAATAACTATAAAATCTTAAAAAACAAAAACAACAACAACAAAAAAACCAACAGGGTACAAAGAAAGCTAAGTGACTCATATCCATTGGATTTGTGAAAGGATGTCATGTATTACAACAATCATTGGTATCTTGAAATGTCTGGTTGGAATAAGTTATTTAACTGTAGCATAAGGTCATGAATGTCACTTGGTCTTCATCACACCATTTTTAGAGTAAGGCAAATCTACCTTCAGTGAAACTGAAGGATATCTTCTCAGTCAGAGTCCCATCAGGAAATGTGCATGCTTTAATTGGGCAATTTGTTATGAGTTAATAAATTGACTGTTTTAAGGCATGTGAGTACTTTCTGGATGTCAGCAAGTGATGATGGAATATCTTTGAATGAAAGAGAGGGAATTTATTCGTGTAGTGTATTCATACTGCTCAGGACAAAGAAAGACAGAAACTGGATCTGAGGGACAAATCTAAGTCATTTGGGACCAAGGCTTACTTGGCTTTTTATTTTACTTTTTAGCATTAAAAAAAAGTCTTACTGGTTAATATTTTTAAAAAAGTAATCTTGTAAGATGCTGTGCAATTATACTGTCAGTAGATTTATTCCAAGTCTTCTCTGTAGATTTATTTCCATCTAAGTAAAAAAATTACTTGTGTTGCCAAATTTCTTTTTGAAACACTTTTTTAGATATATACTATAAACAGACATTTTTTCCCATTGGAAGTTTATAGGTTACTATGAAAAAGGCAATAAGTGAAAGATAACATAATTAGAAGTTATTTTTTTCCATTCTTCTTCCTCTTCTTCTTCTTCTTCTTCTTCTTCTTCTTCTTCTTCTTCTTCTTCTTCTTCTCCTTCTCCTTCTCCTTCTCCTTCTCCTTCTCCTTCTTCTTCCAAGAGAGAAAGGGGAGAAGGGCAAAGGGATCAGAAGAAAGAAAATCTTAAGCATGCTCTGTGCCAAGTGTGGAATCAATGTGGATCTTGATATCATGGCTGTGAGATCATGACCTGAGCAGAAATCAAGAGTTGGATGCTTAACCAATTGAACCATCTAGGTGCCCCAGAAGTTATTTTTCTAACATGGTAAACCCAACTATCCCAAAAAATGAAATCCACAGAGAAGTTTAAAAAAAAGATGAAAGAATTCTAAAACATGCAAAAAAACTGACAGAGAAGGAAGATAAGTGATTTTCCATAGCAAGATTTAATGCGACAAAGTGGTTATTAAAAAGCATCGCACACATGTTAGGTATCTGTATTCAAACCCGTTTTTATATATTTTACTTTTATGAATGTGTCCAAAAACTATTATATGTAATATGTTGCTAGCTAAAATTTAAAACTTGGTCTACCTTTGTATGTTTTTGTTCAATATTGTACTTGCTCATTTATTTACTGAAATAATTTTCCACAAATATTTATCAAGTGCCTTCTATGTTCAAGGAATTTTTTAAGGCACTTACAAAAAACATCAAATTTCTACTTTTGAGGAATTCATTTATTTTTAAGTTTTTCAAAGACAACTGACTCTCTGAGTATCAGTTTAATAATGCTTTTTAACATACTTTTATACATTATATTTTATAAGTTATTGTAAATTATAAAATAAAACCCACAGAGAAGTTAATTTAAGTTTATAATTATTATAAATTATAAACCTTCATTGCATATTTGGGTTTATTTGCTTAATTTCTACATGATGTTCACAGATGACCTCTAAAAAACAGTTTATTGGGGATTTCTTCTAAACTGTTAGAGTTGCCAAAAAAAATTGATTGAGTGTGTATGTATGTGTGTGTATTTGTGTGTGTGAGAGAGAGAGACAGAAACAGACTGAAAGAGAGAGATAGGGGTGAAGAGGTACCTTAGGATATTATGCCTAATTGTTTTCATATAGGTTTCAGGCAATTCCATTAGAGTGTATTTTGTAATGTGATTTGTAACTCCTAAATTATATCATATTTATTGCCTGTAGAGCCATTTATTTTGTCATCTATTTAGCCCAAGGTCTATCTTCTAAAATTAATTTAGCTCATCTAAATAATAAGCCCACTAAATAGATTAATTTGGGGATATATGTTAAAAATGATTACAATTTTTAAGTTTAAAATGTCATAATTAAGGAAAATAGTCCTCTAAAAGTGATTTAACTGATACTTTATCAAAAACTATTTCTAATATAATTGATGACTACCTCTCTTAGTGCACTGATCAGTCTTTATATATATTCACAATATATAAAGGAGTTAAGAATAAATAAAATATCAAAATATTGAAGCTATTTATTTATGGATTAAAAAGTAACTATTTACAAAAGTAAAGAATGTTTTTGGAACTTTCTAGTTGTTTAAAAATAAGAGACATTTGATGTTGATTCTGGATAGCACATTGCTTACTGATGAATTTACTTAGCATTATACACACATGACGGCCTCTATTTATCCCTAAAGTTGGTAGAGTCTGAGAATTAAGTAACGCTGGACAATGCCCAGAAGGAAAAAGAAAAAGAAAAAAAAAGAACTATTCCAAAACTTGATTCAAAATCACTTCTTATATTCACCTTCTCTAAATAAGTTCTTCTTTCAATCTAGCTACAAGGCTTTGGTAATCTCAGCAGATCATTGCAATTTAAAAAATAAATAGCAATGTACCTTTGAGGTAGATTTTCACTTTGGGGTGCTTCAGTTTTCTCTAAATAGGGATTGGATTTCTCTTTGTGCTTTCCGAATAAAGTCTGAAGGTTGAAATGATAGTTAACAACATATTGTTGGGGTGCCTGGGTGGCTCAGTCAGTTAAGTATCTGAATCTTGATCTCAGCTCAGGTCATGATCTCAGGGTTGTGAAGTCATGCCCCATGTTGAGCTCTGTGCTGGGTGTGGAGCCTGCTTGGGAAATTCTGTCTCCCTCTTCCTCTAATCCTTGTCCTACACTCTCTCTAAACAAATAAACAAACAAAACCATATTGTACAAATATGTCAGGAGCTCTAGACATGATTTTTCCTTGTTTCTTTTAGGACTATAATGACCACTCCTCTTTTCCAAACCCTCTATCATGCAGCACATTTCTGAGGAGAAGAATTATTGATGTGAAGTGCTCATATTCCTAAAAAATGATGTGAACACTCTTGCTGATGAGATATACATGTTTTGTTTCTTTGAAAGCCACGGTTTTACCTAAATTAATGGCCATAGGCTCAAATTTTCCAAAAATGTACTGTCTCCAAATGTCAGACCAAGTGGCTTTGTCTGGAGTTAACTTTGTCTGGAGTCTTTGGAAACAAAAGAGTTTTGGTTTATTCTTCTGATGGGCATATGAGCCACAATACAGTTTTTATTAAAATTGGAGTCTTGAGATCCCAAGTTAACTCTGTACATGGAGGGGAAAAGAGGCAATATAGCAGGGAGCATTACAGCAAGGATTCTGAAGTCTTGTTGACTGAATTGGAATCCTGGCTCAGTTCCCGATTACACTGTGCTTTTTATTTCTTGCCTCAAAAATTGGATTTACCAAGACTACCTACTTCTTAAAGCTGTTGTAATGTCTGAATGGGTTAAAGCTTATCAAATGTTTAGAGTAGTGTCTAACAAATGAAAAATGCTGTCAGTGTTTTTGTGGTTACCTCTATTGTTATTTCTAAAATGATTAATTTTTGAGTAATTTAGGAAGAGTTCCATACAATTCAATTTAGCTTACCAGAATTTTCCATTTGGGTTTGAATCCTAAATTCCAGTTTATTATTAATTACTATTTTCTCTTAAATTGTTCTTGTGCATTAACTTCTCTCTAGGACAGAATAATCTGAATAATTAGTATATCTTTTCATCTAGACATATATTTATCTAGCTATCACTCAATTAATAATATCAGTTGGGATCTGAGGTAAATAAAAACGTTCTTCATATTCATGGTGGCATGTAGTACTGGATTATATTTCTCAATTATACATACTTTTTTGGATGTTTGCAAAGTTTTTCTACATTAGGAAAATTTATTTATTTGTCCTGTTCTTTAATATACTAAACCCTACCACCCAATATATACAGTAGTCCCTACCCTTACCTGCAATTTCATTTTTCATGGTTTCAGTTACCAGCAGTCAACGGCAGTCCGGAAAGAGATGATTCTCTTTCTGACCTATTGCAGGAAGGAAGGTTAATGGTAACCTAAAGCTATGTCACAATGCCGACATCATTCACTTCAATTCATCTCATCCTATAGGCATTTTATCATCTCACATCATCACAAGAAGAAAAGTGAGTACAGTTCCCAAATTTAAATATTTTATTACAGCATATTGTTATAATTATATTTTATTATTAGTTATTTTGGTTATTATCTTACTGTGCTTAATTTATAAAATAAACTTTAGCATAGGTAAGTATAGATAAAAACAGTGTATATGGGATTTGGTGCAATCTGTGGTTTCTTTTTTTTTTTTTTAATTTTTTATTTCTTTTCAGCGTAACCGTATTCATTGTTTTTGCACCACACCCAGTGCTCCATGCAATCCGTGTCCTCTCCAATACCCACCACCTGGTTCCCCCAACCTTCCACCCCCACCCCTTCAAAACCCTCAGATTGTTTTTCAGAGTCCATAGTCTCTCATGGTTCACCTCCCCTTCCAATTTCCCTCAACTCCCTTCTCCTCTCCATCTCCCCTTGTCCACTTGGGATCTTAGAAGCCCTGCGGGTAATGGGATGCTATTGTACCATATTACATAGCTTTATGCTTACATATAATATACTATAAAGTACACATAACACAGGTATTTTCAAAAACTGAATATTCTTTGAATCTTGAAACTAAATCAAGAAACTGGTGATTAACAAACTGAGAAGCCCCCTTATTCTTAATTCCAGTCACCAAACCCATGCCAGGGGAAACCATTGTCATCACCTCTGATGAGATAGACCATGTTTATCTGACTTTATATGTAGCTAGGATTATACTCTTTGTTCTGGGTAAGTGAAATCTTTGCAGGATGTACTTTTTCCTTTCAATGACTTTTTTGAGATTCATACATGTTGTAGCATGTAGTTGTGGGTTTTTTTCTTATTGATCTAGAGTCAGGAATATTTTGCTATATGAATATACCATAATTTGCCATTTTAGTGTAGATATGGGCAATTGAGGAGTACCCAGTTTGGGGTTTTTATAAAAACAAAAATGTTTATAAGATTTTAGTACACATTAGTATTTGGTATATTTCTAGAAGTGAAATTATAGGATTTCTCAACCTTGGCACTATTGAGCCTTTGAGGCCGGATCAGAAGTTACTGTGGAGGCCATCCACTATTCTCTAGGACGTCCAGCTGACTCTACCCAGCAAACCTGACCTCTGCCTAGCAGATTCCAGTAGCACTTTTCTCTTCAGGTATGACGACAAAAATTTTCTCCAGAGATTACCAAATGTTCCCTGATGGGCAAATTGCTCCCAGTTGAGAAACACTAACTCACTGGATTGTAGAATGTGCACGAGTTTAGATGTAGTAGACAGAGCCCAATTCTTCAAAGTTATTGTACCAATTCCCAACCTATTAAGAATATATGAGCATTCTATTTCCTCTAAAAGCTTGCCAAATCCAGTTCTTTCATTTTTATTTAATTTTAGCTGTATAAGTAAATATGTGTGGTGTATTATTTTGGGTTTGATCTGTATTTTTGGATGACAAATGAAGCTGAATACATTTTGAGATGTTTCTTAGCCATGAGTAACCAATTTTGTAAAGTGTCTTTTTGAGTATTTTACCTCTTTTCATGTTGCCTTTTCTTACAGATTTGTAGAAATTAATGAAGTGTTTTTGAAATTAGGCAAGAAAAATAAAATAATAAGAATCAGTCTGTGATATACCTTTCTCCTTTCTTTGTAGTATCTTTTGTTGAATAGATGCTCTTAATTATAAGATAGCCTATTTTACCAGCTTTTCTGTAACAATAAAACATTTTTCTCTTATTTAAGGTTTACTATCTATATGGATAACAATACCATTTGATGATTTCAAATTTTATTGCTGACTAAGATAGAGGAAAACTTCAGGGGATAAAGAGAATATGTCCCAGTTCAATGTCTAAAGAATCTGCCATTTCCAGAGGAGGAGAATCACTTCTTCCTCTTGGAGTTAAGCCCTCTTCTTTGGGCTGTGCTGAATCTCTCCAGTGTTAATTCTTGCTTCACTGGATACCACACAGTTCACAGCTGAAAGACTTGCCCCATAACCTGTATTTTACATGTTGTTTTTGTTTTTGGATATGATATTTGACAAATACTTGAAGAACAACATCCAAATACTTGATTGCTTTACTTTTCAGATTAAAATATTCAGTTGTCCAGAATTGATTTATTGTGTATAGTTGGAGTAAAAGTATGCAGATATATTTTTGCCCCATTTGGTTATTCAAATAAACCAGCAGCATTTATTAGAAGGAATATACTTTTATTATATTGTTTCAGGATTGGGCTTGTCATTAATCAGGTGATCTTATCATTTTGTTTACTTTGTGGACTTTCCATTCCTTTGGTCATTATAACTGCATGGATATTGCACTTCAATACTGGTCTGAATTATAATAGGCAATTTGATCATGTAAGTGCTCTAGATTTTGCTTCCAGATTATCTTGAGTGTTTTTTCAATCTTTTACTTTATAGGAATTACTGATTAGATTGTTAATTTTCAAAGGTATTTTGGTTGGAATTATATTAAATTTGTAGATAAGATTATGGAGAATTTGATATATTGCTAAATAGTCAACTCATGAATCAGCTATATCCCTCCATCTATTTTGGTTTTGTTTTTATTTTTCAATAATATAATTTTAATTCTAATTATTTTAAGGTTTTTGTTGTGTTTTAAATGTTGCCCTGAGATATACCTACACATTTTTAAATTTTGATTTCCATTTGTTTATTGTTAGAAGATTATAATAAAAATTGTAGGTTGACCTTGGATACAGGGATCTTCTTTAAAAAAATTAATTAAAATGGGATGATAGGTACATAATTATTTCATCTGCAATGATGATGAATTTATTTCCTTCTTAACATTTCTTAGACCTTCTTATTTTCTTGACTTGTTTCAAATCTCAGGCTGAAACTATCAATAATTCTCTCTAATATTTGTGCTAAACTTTATTTATCTATTTATTTATTTATTTAGTGTGAAGGGTGTATTAAAAAATATTTTAAATCATAAATTTAGGGGCACCTGGGTGTCTCAGTGGGTTAAAGCCTCTGCCTTTGGCTCAGGTCATGATCCCAGGGTTCTGGGATCTAGCTCCGCATTGGGCTCTCTGCTCAGTGGGGAGCCTGCTTCCCTTCCTCTCTTTCTGCCTGCCTTTCCTTTGGTGCCTTTCCCCACATTTATAAAGGTGATCATGTGGCTTTTTATATGTATATTCATCCAGATCAAGACATATTCAGGGTAAATGTACTTTGTTAAATATTTGTCTTGTGATTGGTTTCTCCATTTATTTGACTTACTTATGTTTATTTTTGGCTTCTCTATTTACGTGCCTTACTTGTGTTTATTATGGCCTCATCATATTTGCAAATGTAGTGAATACTTTATTTTAAGCAAAAATTGAATAACATTTTAATTAAAAAAGTACTATAAATATCACTTGATTATGTTATATTGGTCTTTTCATGTATCTGAAGATTCTATTTACTTATGATTTGAGTACTTTTGCATCTTGTTTTATAAGAAGAGGCAATATTGGGATGTCTGGGTGGCTCAGTCAGTTAAGCGTCTGCCTTCAGTTCAGCTCATGATCCCAGGGTCCTGGGATCCAGTCTTGCCTTGACTCCTTACTCAGTGGGGAGCCTGCTTCTCCTTCTGCCTACCACTCCTTCTGCTTGTGTTCTCTTTCTCTCTCCATTCCTGCCTTGAAATTTATTTGTTAGTAGCTTTTTAGTAATGCATTTAATTTTTTACATGGGTACTGGAGTGTTCACATTACCTATATTCTTCTCTAAATATTGTAATTTTTTGGAGAAATGTGCTTCTGTTAAATTTTCAATTTATTTTATAAAGTTCAACATAGTATTCCTTCTCTTATTTTTGTTGTCTACAAAGTATGTGGGGATGACTACTTTTTTTGTTCCTGATTACCAATAATGATAACCCCCTTTTTAAATTAATGATCTGGGTTCTCCAATGGCTAATATACTTGATTAATCTTTCAAAGAATCTTTGTGAATTTTCTGCATCTTGTGTTTATTTTCCCTTTACTTTATTGAAGCATAACTTATCCAAATATACACAAAGCAAAATGCAAAAACCATAAACATGCAGTTTAATGAATTATGTGCACATATATCCAGGTCAAGGCATATTAAAGATATAAACCCTTTTCTATTTGTGGTGTAAATATATTTTCCCACTGTGACTTGTTGGTAATTCTTTTTCAATCTTTAGGCTACTGAGGTATAACTTGCTTATAAAAAATACACTACAGGGATTTTATTATAGTTTTTATTTAAATTCTAGTTAGTTAACATACAATGTAATATTAGTTTCAGATATACAATTTAGTGGTTTATTACTTCCATACAACACCTGGTACTCATTACAAATGTACTCTTTTTTTTTTTTTTTTTAAAGATTTTATTTATTTGTCAGAGAGAGTGAGCGAGAGCGAGCACAGGCAGACAGAGTGGAAGGCAGAGTCAGACGGAGAAGCAGGCTCCCTGCGGAGCAAGGAGCGAGAGCGAGCACAGGCAGACAGAGTGGAAGGCAGAGTCAGACGGAGAAGCAGGCTCCCTGCGGAGCAAGGAGCCCGATATGGGACTCGATCCCAGGACGCTGGGATCATGACCTGAGCCGAAGGCAGCTGCTTAACCAACTGAGCCACCCAGGCGTCCCTACAAATGTACTCTTAATCCCCATCATCTCCCTACCAGTCTCCCCTCTGGTTACCATCAATTCTCTACATTAAGAGTCTATTTCTTGGTTTGCCTCTCTCTCTCTCTCTCTCTCTCTTTTTTTTTTTTTTTTTTTTTTTTTACTCTTTGCTCTTTTTTTTTTTTTTTTTTTAATATTCCACAGATGCATGAAATCATTTGATATCTGTCTGTCTCTGGCTGATAGATTTTGCTTCCATAATAATCTCTAGCTCCATCATGGATTGGAAGAACAAATATTATTAAAATGTCTATATTACCTAAAGCATTCTTCATTTAATGCAATCCCTATCAAAATACCAACAGCATTTTTCATGAAGCTATAATAAATAATTCTTAAATTTTCATGGAACCACAAAGGACCCCAACATGCAAAAGCAACTTTGAAAAAGAAAAATAAAATTGGAGGCACCACCATTCTGAGCTTTAAATTGCACTACAAAGCTACGAGATCTAAACAGTGTGGTACTGGCACAAAAATAGACACATGGATCAATGGAACAGAATAGAAAGCCGAGAAATGATCCCACATTTTATATGGTCAAATAATCTTCGACAAAGTATGCAGGTTTTATATTGCTCTTGTATTGTGCAATTTGGTTAAATTTGCATATAAATTGTTGCTTTTTTTTTTTTTTTTTGCCTATTCCTTGGAAATATCTATGCTGGCAAAGATGCAATATAGCATAAAAAGGCAATGTGGCACCATTCTTTTTAATTGTTATGTCCTTTTTAAATTTTTATTTCCTACTGTACTGTTTAAGACCTATTAGCACATAATGAAAGTAGCTATTCTTGCTTTTCTCTGTTTCCATGATTAGAGAGGGTATGATGATGGCTGAAATTTTATATTTGTTTCTTTAGAGAAATCCTTTTCAGTTTGAAGCAATGTTCTATTCTTAGTTTGCTGATCAATAGACTTTGAAAGGTTGATATTCCCAAAACTATGTTCTTTGCTCATAAAAGAACAAAGCTAGAAATGAATATGTATTCATATATGTATAAACAAATATTTTTAAAACCTTGCCTGGAAATTTTAAAATATAATTTAAAGTTATTCATATGTTAAATAATTAATCAAATGGAAATCATAAACTAGTCTGCAAGAACAATGAAGATATGATGTACAAAACTTGAAGGGCAAAAACAAAGCAATGCTTCCTGGGAAGTCAATATCCTTAAATGCATGTTAGAAACAATCAAACAAAGAATAAATGGTTTAAAATCAGTGACTGAAACTTCAGTATCAAGTATATAAAAAAAATTGAATAAAAGTGACAGTGAAATGAAATAGAATAAAAGAAACAATACATTTATATCAATATATTTGAAAACAAATTGACTTTTTAAATTCTAACCATACTAGAGAAGCAGATTCTGTACTTACCCTCCCCCTATCCACAACAATGAATCTTGAAAATGAATCTGTATTGAACAATTAACACAGTAAGTACAAGGCTACACTCCTTGAGAATGGAGAGAACTCATACTGAGCACCTCTTTCAAAATGGATTCTTCCTTGGAAGCTTGGAAGTTTGCCAAAGTGTTGATGAGACTTCGAGAGCTCATGAACAAGGTAGCAGCCTTACCTGGTGGAGGAACCAGAGATTCAAGTTCAGGGATCCTAACACAACTGGAATTTGAAGGCCCACAGACATGAAACAAAGGACCCCAAGACAGCCTGGCTGTCATCTCTCAGGGTCATCTGAGACTTTTCTTTGTTCTTGCATCTGGCCTTCAGTGTTCAGTTCCCCAAGATGTCTCTCAGCTCTGATTTCCTGCTGTCAGTCTTGGAGAACTGTGTCCAGAGTGCCTCAGAGGGGTTTTTCTTCACTCCCCCATTTCCCTAAGTCCTCTTCATGCCCTGTCTCACTGTGCCATGCTGTGGCTCTTCTCCTCCAACCATTAGCTCTTTTTGCAAGTTTCTCCTGTTTTTTTGGTTCATTTCAATCTCATGACATGCAGGTCTAACCTCAGCAGAACCCCATCAGCTCTCCAGGCCTGCCACAAATTTCCATGAGAGTACACAGTAAGGGCCAGGTGTTGGGAGCTGGTGCACATTTTATTTACATCTAGGGTTCTTAGTACTCTGAAACCTCGTGCCGGAACACACTTGACCATCAGAAATCTATAGAAAGTTTAGCTGGGTTTTCTTCAGTTTCTGGCTTTTCTCTCTCCTCCATGGGCTGTTTAGTCATGAAAGCAAACATTTCATTAGTTGTCTTACTGTTTGGCCTTGAATTTATTTAGGATTCTCTGTATCATCAGGCCTATTACAGAGTTTAATATGCTTTCTATGTTACCCTGTTTGATCTTGTTAAATACAGAGCAAAAATATCTTATTTCTTCTTAAGTTCAAAGTTGAAACAAAAGTTCTTAGTCTGTGTTTAAAGTTTCTTTTCCCTTGGCCTTTGCTAGTAAATAGTTCTGGGTTTGTTTGGTTTGGTTTTATTTTATGTGCACTGATACGGTTCTATTTGTATTTACATTATTTGGAGTTTTTCTGCTGTATTTATGTGTTGTGTTTCTTCTGTTTGTGAATTACTGTTTTTCCTCACTTTTGTAAAATCCTTCACCATTATTCTTTTGAATCTTATGTTTTCCCAGATACTCTGTTCTGCTATCCCTGAGATTCCGTTTATATGTACACTAGAACTTATTATATCTGAGATACTTCTTACCCTGTGTTTTCCCTTTTTCTTCTCTTTTGTCTTTCTCTTTGTGCTTCACTTTGGATATGTTATCTTAACTTATCTTAAGACCCATTGGTTTGTATACCCCAGAACACAGAACTTTCTAGTTTATATCCAGGGCGTTTTGTCATATCATCATTTTGTGTTCTCGGGTATACAAACTGCTGCTAAAGCCATTTATCTTATTCTTAGCTTCAGACATTTTATGTTTTAGTCCTCCATTCATTTCTGTAGATTGCAATTCACTGTTGAAATTCTTAATGATTCCTTCTATAAAGCGCATTCTCCATATTTTTGAACATATTAAAAAATCTTGTATTTAATTTTTATTTGCTAGCTCCAGCACCTCTATTACCAATGGGCTGTCTCTCTGTTCTATAGCTTTTCTCTTGTTATTCGTCACATTTTCTTTCTTCTTTGTACACATAGTATTTTATTATATCATATCCATGTCAGATACGGTCATAAAAGATGATGGGTGCTTCTCGATTATGTCACATACCACCAGAAATATTTCCCATTTGCTTTGCTAGAGTGAAGAGCTGGTCATTTCAACTAAACCAGAAATTTAGTTTTATGTTTCCTGTTGTTAAGGCTTATCTCTCATTAAGCTCTAATTGGAGGTCCTGTTGCATATCTCTTTTTAGTTCTGAAAATATGGCAATTAATTGGCACTTTATAGTTTCCAGCCAAGTTTTCTAGCTGACTATATCATATAGTTCCCAAACTTTGTAGCTGTTTCACTGGGGAGAATGACAACAAGACTAACGCAGTTATGGTTTCCTAAGCCCTTAAAGATTATGGGGAAATTTCACTCATTTTTGCATTAAGGTTTTAGTCTAGTTTCCCAACCTCCTGCACAGTGATAGAGTAAAATAAATATTCAAGAGCCTTAGCCAGCTATGTCTTTGGTTTCTCTTAGTTTAAAATTTGCCACGTCAAATTTTGAGACCATTGACATCATGACAAGGACATATACATTTTTTCTTAAAATTACTTGCCCTTTCTTCATATTAGTTCCCTCTATACTTTTTGCTTCTATTTTTGTGATGTGACTGAAATAAATATTTTTATACATGTATGCATATTTATAAATGGCCTTATTCATTTGTTAGATATCAGTGTTAAATTTAGTTTTAGTTCAATTTCCATTACTTTTAAAATGTGAAGAATAGTCATATTGCTATAATTATATAGTTTGATAATTTTTGTAAGGTAAGTATACATATATGTTTTAGGTAGAAAATCTATATATAATAGAAAATGTTTATCATAATATATTCAAATGCTATCTTATATGGTTAGTAGTTAAATGTTCTGGCCATTTCCAAATATTCTAGTCATATACTAATACAAATTTAAAAGACTATATTTAAAAAAATATTATTCCATGTTTTATGAAAAATAATCTCTGTCCTTTGAGGGAAAAACAAAAATTAATAGTAAATATGAGAAAAAGATCCAACATAAAAGATAAACTATCAGTATTGTATCTCAAGTAGGTTAGTCCTCTGTATTTCACATTCAAAAGAGGCATACAAATGTATCACAGCTGCCTTAAATTTACAAGGGAGACAAACTTACCAAGTTATGAAACCATAAATTCATAACAGAATGGCTTAGTAAACTCTCATATCATTTGCATATATATCATAGTGCTATCTGTTGTTCAATACCTGAACATATAGAACACTGACAGGTGTGGCCTTCCAAATCACCTTAATCAGCTTCATAGTGACTATGTTTGATCCATCATGTTGGTCATGTCTCTGGTTTTATATTATCCTTTTCTTGTGGGATGTGAAGTTTTTTAATAAAAAAGTTCAAAGCTCACACAACATAACAAACATGGACACATGTTCTTGCAAGAACTTTTTAGTTTATATCCAAGGCATTTTGTCATATCATTTTTTTTTTCTTGCAGACCCTCTGAATAAACTAAATGTTTCATGTCATCATGAGAAGGAATATTAACATTTATTTTCCCCAACAAGAATCTATCTTTTTGGCCAATAACTTTATCGTAGATATCTCATATTAAAAACATATAATATATATCTTGTAATACCTTTAAGAGTTAAAGCAGAAGTTATCTAAACTGAGAAAAGGTGGTGAGATATGTAACGATTGCCTTTTTTTTTTTTCAATATGAGAAGATATAAATCTTTGGTTGCTTCCAATAAACTTATTATTTATTTTCCTTTCAAATATGATTTAGACCTTGATAGGAGGAAATGAAAATTGAACTAAATATAAAAACTCAGACCACATCTCTATAGTTGTCTATATATGTGTAATATTTTTGTGACCTTCATGATGATTAGCATCTATAGACTCCAGATAGAAGCTATGTCCTTTCTTACATCTCACAGATATTTCTTATGATGGATTAAATGTAACTTCTAGTATGCTGTTTTGTTTTGTAATTATGATACATTAATTGCTCATCTTCTACTCATGTATATGACCAAATATTTATCCTTAATATTTTATTCATGATACTAAACTTTTAGTTTGTAATAAATAATTAATCATAAATTTTAGTTTGCTTCTGCCTCATTATTTGAATTATCTTAGTCAACAAATTCTTCATTATGGCCTAATATTTTATTTTGCAATGGAATAAAATCACACCTATCATATGTTCACCTCTACATACTCAGTTTTACTGGCATATTTTTTGCTGTAATTAGGAAAAGCCAAAACAAGAGACTGAGAGAGAATATCTCAGTTTGAAATCTTTTTTAAAAAAATGGTTATTTATTTATTTATTTGACAGAGATCACAAGCAGGCAGAGAGACAAGCAGAGAGAGAGAGAGAGCTGGGGAAGCAGGCTCCCCGCTGAGCAGAGAGCCCGATGTCGGACTCGATCCCAGGACCCTGGGATCATGACCTGAGCTGAAGGCAGAGGCTTTAAACTACTGAGCCACCCAGGCGCCCCTCAGTTTGAATTTTTATACCACCAACTTTTTCAGTTTTATTGATGTATAATTGGCAAATAAGGATTGCATATATTTCCATGTACAACTTTTTTGCTGTATGTATACTTTATGAAATGATCACCACAATCAGGCTAATTAACATAACCATCACTTCACATGTTACTATTTGTTTCTTTCTTCTTCACAGGGTGAGAACCCTCAAGACCTACCCTTGTAGCAAATTTCAAGTATATAATACAATATTGTTAAGCATACTAACATTAAATCTCCAGAATTTATTCATCTTGCATAACTGAACTTTATATCATTTAACGAATATCTATTCATTTCCCCTTCTCCCTGCCTCTGGCAACTACCATTCTACCCTCTGTTTCTATGAGTTGACTATTTTAGATTCTGCATATGAGTGAATCTTGCGGTATTTATCTGCTGTGTCTGGCTCATTTCACTGAGCGTTATGTTTTCTAGGTTCATTAATTTTGCTGCAAAGGGCAGGATTTCCTTCTTTTTGAAGGCTAGATTTGAGCCCTGCCACGTGTGAACACGTGAGAGAGTGGCTGCCTACAAACTTGAAAGAGGGACCTTGCTAGCAGCCAATCATTCTGGAAACTAACCTAAGATTTCTAGCCTTCAGAACTGTGAGGAAATGAATTTGTGTCACAGGTTTGTGGTATTTTCTGGCAATGCAGGTTAGATAGTGTCTTGCATGTGATAATAAATATTTCGTATTTATTTTGATTTTGTTTTTGTTTTAAAGATTTTATTTATTTATTTATTTGACAGACAGAGATCACAAGTAGGCAGAGAGGCAGGCAGAGAGAGAGAGAAGGAAGCAGGCTCCCTGCTGAGCAGAGAGCCCGATGCAGGGCTCCATCCCAGGACCCTGGGATCATGACCTGAGCCGAAGGCAGAGGCCTTAACCCACTGAGCCACCAAGGCACCCCCAATATTTCATATTATTATCTTGTAATCACATTATCCAGTTCTTAAGAATCACTGGAAGATTCAATGGAAGGGAAACCTAGTAGTTAGTTGGTTTTCAAAATGTGTCTTCTAAACTTGTGGATAACTTATAAGAGCAACAAATATATCTTCAGGATAACATTTTACTTTATACAAAAATTCTTGTTTTAACTTTGCTTTTAATTTCAAAGTAAAACTCATTGCCACAAAGAGCATAGATTTATCACTGTCTTTTGACATTATTATGAAGCTCACTGATCCATATCCTTCTCTTAAGCCATAGAAATCTCGGTTCCTAAGCTTACTGTGACTTTTCTGGACCATGATAAAATGTAGAACTTTAATTTGCTCATATTTTGAGAATCTAATTGATTCTATATGACTTTTTTTCATGGGCCAAGTGTTTGTTGGGTGTATTCACTCTTAAAATGTTGATTATTAGATTTCTTTGCTGTCAGAATTTGAATATCAGGGAAAGATAATTTTATGACAGGATAGAATCCATAGAATGAGTAGCTTTTTCATAATTTTACATAAAATACATTTGGCTATACAGTTAAGATCTCAATGGTATTGAAAATAACATTCCCTTAGAGTATTTTTTAGGTAATAACTAAATAATCTTCAAGCTCAGTGTTACTTAAGAGGACATGTTATCATTATTTGGATATATAATTAAAAAGAAACATGTGGATAATCAGTTTGAGTTATACCGTAGACTTACTGCACAGTAAAGCATAAAAAACAGTACTCACTGGAATTCCAATGATGATATAAACTCAAGTTCTAGGATTCAATTTCTTAAAAACAAATTTTAAAAATCAACAAAAATTGAATTTAAAAAAATCTATAAAGGGAAAGTTGTGTTTGTGACAAACAAAATAATACATACTTGAAAAATGAATTATCCAGGGTATTCTGAGCACAGTTCTTACATCTTTTCTTTTTTGGTTAAGGATAATGATCAGTCTGTCTGTAGAAGCCTGTGAAACTGTCACAACTATGAGCCAGCACAAGTGACGGTGAAACATTGGTACAAACAAAAAGTTACCGTGCCCACCAAATTTTTATTGACAAGAAATATTATCACTTTCTCTTTTTTTTTTTTGGTCTTAACTTCTTTACTAGAAAATTAATTTTTCCCTTTATGTGAGTATTTCTTTTTCTTTTAAAAAGATCTGGATTTTTAGGATAAATAAATAGGCATTAAAATTATACTAATGGAAATTGTGAATTAATATTTACCTCCCACTCTGTAATTTGAAGAAAAGTCAATTTTGTAGTCAAATAAGCTAGGTAAGGATCTAATTTTATATTTTCAATGGTGACAAACTTTACACAGGGAAGAACCTAATATACACTTTACACTTGGCCCAGTTGTCTCAGAAAATGATAACAGAAATGGCAATATTGGATGGCTATCAATGTCCACTAGTGTGGGTGTAATTATTAAGTAGTAATATTGTAACATAATAACAACATTTTAGAAAATATTTTCTAGCTTTATTGAGATATAATCGACGTATAATATTCTGTAAGTGTTTGTTGTGGAGTGTGTTGAATAGATCCATTTATATGTTGTGAAGTGATTACCACAGTTGAGTTAGTTAATACCTTCATCACCTCACATAATTATAATTTATTCTTTGTGATAGGAACATTTGGGAGTCCACTTTCAACAACTTTCAAATTTATAATACAATATTGTATTGTTTTGTATATTGTACAATATAACCACAGTCTTGTTCACTGGATCCCCTGAACTTGTTCATCATACAACAGGAAGTTGGCACACTTTGACCAACAGTGTCTTGTTTATTCTGTCCTCTAGACCCTGGCAACCACCATTTGACTCTCCGTTTCTATGAGTTTGTTGTTTATAGATCCCACGTATATGGGATATTATGCTTTATTTGCCTTTGTCTGAGTTCTTTCACTTAGCACAATGCCCTCAAAGTCATTCCTTGTTGTCACAAATGTCTGGATATCCTTTTCCATTTATGAAAAAAAATATATATATATATATATTACAATTCTTTATCTGTTCATCCATAGATGATCATTGAGGTTGTTTCCCTCTATTGGCTGTTGGAATGATGCTGCAATAAACATGGGAATGTAGATATAACTTCAAGATCCTTTGAACATATACCCAACAATGGAATTGCTGATAGTACTTTTTAAAAATTTTTTGAGGAAACTCCATACTGTTTTCCAAATTGGCTGACCAGTTTACATTCCCTCCAATAGTGCACAAGGGATTCCTTTATTCCACATCACCAACATTTGTTTATTGTTTCTAATGATAGCCATTTAAACAGGTATGAGGTGATATCTCACTGTGATTTTGATTTGCATTCCCCTGATCATGATGTTGAGCATCTTTTCATGTACCTGTTAACCATTTTATGTCTTCTTTTGAGAAATGTCTATTCAGTTACTTTTCCCATTTTTAAATCTGATGTTAATTGCTTGCTATTGAGTTGTATGACAACTTATCAGAAATATGATTTCTCCCATTCCTTAGGTTGTCTTTTCATTTTGCTTTTGCTGTGCAGATGCTTGTTAGTTTGGTGTAGTTTTATTTATTTATTTATTTATACATGCATTTTTCTCAATATCATTCACTGAAGAGGCTTTCCTTTTGCCATTAAATATTCTTGGTTCAAATACTAATTTTTTTAAAAAAAATTTATTTATTTGACAGACAGATCACAAGTAGGCAGAGAGGCAGACAGAGAGAGAGAGGAGGAAGCATGCTCCCTGCTGAGCAGAGAGCCCGATGTGGGTCTCCATCCCAGGACCCTGGGATCATGACGTGAGCCAAAGGCAGAGGCTTTAACCCACTGAGCCATCCAGGTGCCCTCAAATACTCATGTTTATGTGAGAATTTGTTTCTGAGTTCTTGATTCTGTTCCATTGATCTATGTGTCTACCTTTTATGCCTGTGACATGCTCTTTTGCTTACCACATTGTAGGATAATTATCTTAAGCTGATTGTTCAGTAGCCATTTATATTCATAATTCATATATTTTATATATATTCATAACTCATATCTTGCACATGACATGCCACATTAGATTCCACAGATTCCATTTTGATTTTCCATTTGATTCAGTGAAAAATCAAGTAATTATCATTTGTTAATATTCTCTCCTCTTTTAGTTCCAAAAGGAGATTTTTAGAATATATAGAATCTTAGGCTGCAGAGTATAAGGAAGTTGCTAGCAAATGGGGGAAAGAGTGGAGACACATGGAAGTTTTATGTAAGTCATAATCATCTACCTCTGCTTGGGGCCCCTGTATCTGTTAAAGCACATGAAGACTATTGTTATACAAGGACTTTGTTCTAATCCTATCACTTTAGATCTATGAATTTTACACAGGTCTTGTATTCTTATAAAGTCTTAGAGCAATCATTTATAAAGTAGAGATAATATCAAATATGCCTCCTAGCATGCATGCAAATATATGATGTATTCCAAAAGGACTTATAACACTGTATATTTGAAAAAGAGATGAAAGACAAAATAGTGTATTATTTGGCAGATGTACCAAATGCTCCCTATTGTCTTTATAAGTATTACTCTCTCTGGGATGGGTTTTTATTTTTCACACTCTACTTTAAAACTTAAGAAAAAAAACGTATTGATCCCTAATATATATGGAAATGATGGACATTTTGCATTATCTCAGTTTAGAATGTTAAAATCCTTCTTTTTTTCCCTTCCTTTCCTTCCTCCGTGCCTTCTCGTCTATATTGTGTGACTTAGATTTATGGCATTGCTTTATCCAGTCTCTATCTCTAGTTAATTCATAGCATATCTCTAGTTAATTATGCTCCACAAGTAAGTGAAACCATATAATAATTGACCCTCTCTGCTTGACTTTTTTAACTTACTTTTTTCAATTTCTTCAATCCCATCCATGTTGATACAAAAGCTGGGTATTCATCCTTTCTGATGGAGGCATAATATTCCATTGTATATGTGGACCATATCTTCTTTATCCATTCATCTGTTAAAGGATATCTTGGCTCTTTCCACAATTTGGCAACCGTGGCCACTGCTGCTATGAACATATGGGTTACATATGGCCCTTCTTTTCACTTTGTCTGTATCTTTGGAATAAATACCCATTAGTGAAATTGTCAGGTCATAGGGTAGCTCTATTTTTAATTTCTTAAGGAATATCCACACTGTTTTCCAAAGTGGTTGCACCAACTTTCATTCCCACCAACAGTATGAGAGGGTTCCCCTTTCTCCACACCCTCTCCAATACTTCTTATTTACTGCCTTGTTAATTCTGACCACTCTAACTAATGTGAGGCAGTATCTTGTGGTTTTGATTTGAATCTCCCTGATGGCTAATGAGGATGAACATTTTTTCATGTGTCTGTTAGCCATTTGTATGTCTTCTTAGGAGACATGTCTGTTCATGTCTTCTGCCCATTTTTTGATGTGATTATCTGTTTTAGGAGTGTTGAGTTTGAGTTCTTTATAAATCTTGGATAACAGCCCTTTGTCGGTAGTGTCATTTGTGAATATCTTCTCCCATTTCATAGGTTGCCTCTGTTTTGTTGACTTTTTCCTTTGCTGTGCAGAAGGTTTTTATCTTGATAAAGTCCCAGAAGTTCATTTTTGTTTTTGTTTCCTTTCCCTTTGGAGACGTGTCTTGAAAGAAGTTGCCGTGGCTGATGTCAAAGAGGTTACTGCCTATATACCACTCTAGGATTTTGATAGATTCCTGCCTCACATTGAGGCAGGAATTTTTATCCATTTCAAGTTTATTTTTGTGTACTGCATAAGAGAATGGTCAAGTTTCATTCTTCTATACATAGCTGTCCAATTTTCCCAGCACCATTTATTGAAGAGACTGTCTTTTTACCACTGGATATTTTTTCCTGCTTTGTTGAAGATTAAAGACCTAGAGTTGTAAGTCCATATCTGGACTCTCTACTCCATTCCACTGGTCTGTCTATGTGTCTGTTTTTGTGCCAGTACCATGCTGTCTTGGTGATCACAGCTTTGTATTAAAGCTTGAAAGCAGGCAACATAATGCCCCCAGTTGTTTTCCTTATTCAACATTTCCTTAGCAATTCGGGGTATTTTCTGATTCTATATAAATTTTAAGATTGTTTGATCCAGCACTTTGAAAAATGCTGGTGGACTTTTGATCAGGATGGCATTGAAAGTATTTTAATAAAAATAATCTCTTTAAAGTGTCAATTTCTACTTGCTAGCAACTTAAGAAACTGGATAACTCAATGTAGGTATTTGGGAAACTTGTCAAACTGGACTATTACCCTACTATATTTCAGCAATTTCTCGTCAATGTGGCCATGCTACTTTCAAAGACAATACTATACAGAATATATAGTATTTGGACAATGGTGGTTTTTTTTATTCAACATTTCTACTGTGTGGTGTGTGCATGTGTGTGTAAATTTGATTAGTGAGCAATATTTCTGAGGTACTTTGGAGATATAGTTACCATTTGAATTGGAGGTTATATTACTGAAATTTTATCACCTTTCATTCTTGTACTCTGCAGTGAGCAGAGTCATATAAATAGGTCACTAAAGGTTTAGAATCTCATTAAGAAATATTTCATACCAGGAGAAATAAGAATCATTGATTTGCTTTATGTTTTAAATACAACTTTTAAAGTTTTTGCAAATTCTTTGCTTCCTCTACAGAGAAAGGTAGAACTCTGATAATTACACTGTTTTCCACAAATTATCAGAAAGATGTAAAATGTATTTACTGACATTAAAAAAGTTACTCTTTTGGCATCATTATTTGCTAATGAGCTTGTTTTGGAATGTTTGCAAGCTTATGTGACAGGATGACATTTTATTATGTGAATAAGGTCAGCCCTGTTACTTAGTCTATGAGAGAAAGAAAAAAAAAAGTCTTATTTGAAAGGTGAAGCTATTAAATACATTTGACCCAAAGGTAGCTATAAAATCAAGAAATGGCACCTCAGATTCATGTAGCTATTCTAACCTATGAGGTGGAGTTTCAGCAATTATCAGCTAATGTCAGCAGGTAGATTGAGGATTAGGATCACCCATGTTAAAGGTTATGTTCAAACTAATTTTTGAATGGCACAATGGCTATTATTTCAGAGACAAGCATAAAGAGTTATAAGTGGAAATGTAAAGGCCACTCTGTCTTCCTTGTGGCTCCCCTGGCTTCATTGCCATTGTCATTAAAGATATCTAGATTGCTATGAGCAGGGGCTCTACGGAGTAATTACACACTATTTTCAGGTGACTCACATGCCAGAAAGACAACTTGGATTTTGATCTTTAAGAAATGAGGAGGTTTGGGAGAGTTTAAATAGAACTCTGAAATGGTAAGATTAGTTATTTTTTTAAATTTTTAAATTTTTTTTTTTTTTACTAACATTAGTCTTGTGACCATAGAATAAATTGGAATGGGGGGAAAAGCGCATTTAAAAAGCATAACTCAGTGAAAAGGCAATTTTAGAGTTCTCAATTATGAAGGTATCCCTTTCTGCTAAATTAGTCTCATTATAATCATTTGGAAGTTGATTAAATTGATTATTATGATACCATCTAATTGCTATGATACAATTTCGCATCTGAGAAGAAGGAAAGAAAGTCGCATTTTTCACTCGTGAATCTAGAAAGGGATTGTGGAATGGGTATAATATAAACATTATCCCATAAGATCAGCAGTATTTGGAGAGATAGAAATGCAGTTTGTTTTATCCCTCAGGACCTGGAGGAGCGCAGTTGCATTCATTTGTCTCCCTTGCGTGCTTTGAGAACAGTAAACACTCAGGGAGAGTGGAATTTATTCCCATGCATCAGTTCTTCCTTCCTAAATGGAGTCAAAACATTTTTGGTGTATTTGGGTACACAGTAATTGAGTACTTTGACCTCAATAAATAAGACACACAAATTTGAAGAAATGATAGAATAGACAGAAGGTGATGTAGCCTCTATGCAGGTGTGATTAATTACCTCAGACCTCCAGTTTCTCTTCTCTTGGCACTGGCTTATCTGAATCACACTCGCGTAGTCTTACATGAGGATCAACAGTATGGCGAGAGAGCGCAATGAGACTGGGAGAGCCAGTGGAAATGTGGACTATTTAACTGTACATGAATCACCAGGAGGATAAGAAACAAGGACTATCAAACTTCAGAATCCCCAAACTCAGTCATCTGATTCATCGTTCATGTTATCTTCTCAAATCATTTGTTTTTGTTTTTGTGGGGTTGTTTTTTTTTTTTTTTTTTTTTTGACTAGCTAGGTGTTCAAATGACTACATAAAGATTATGGAAGGGAGAAGCATTGGTGAAAAAAAGCTTGGTAAAAAGTTAGCTGATGTCCCAGGTGAAAAATAGGATGTTCGATATATGCAAGAGACTTGAGATTGCAAAGCAATGCTCAATGGGACTCCGTCAAGGAGGACAAATGAGGAACTATGGCAGCATGGAGAGCAATTTAAAGATCAAGCCCACTGAAAGGGCCTTCAAGGTCTCCATTGGTACACTAGAAAATGTTTTCTTAGTCAATATTAGGGGAATTTTCTCTTCTGACACTTCGACAGGGAAGGAATGAATGAAAAAGAGAATGAATTAGGAATTTGCTATCATGTTTTTTTGTAATATTGCCATAGTCATATTTATTCCAATTAATATGTGTGTTGTAATGTATGTCAATATGTGTAGTGTGGGAAATACAGAATGTGTTGGAGAACAAACATTTAGTTTTGATCTTAGCTTCACATTTTAAATGTGTGTTTGAGGTGGGGATTATAGTTCATTGGTATAAAGGTATTATAAAATCTTGAGTATTTTAATTAGGAGACTTAGGGAAAGTATAAATAAACAAAGTAGGAAGAAAGAAAACAATAAAGCACACTGAACTCAATCCTCCTGACTTTTCAGACATGAGTGAAGTCCAAAACTGATACCTGGTTAAAGTTGTAATAGAGTCTACTGGAGATTTTAATCACAGCACCTGAAATCTGCTCTGTGATAACCACAAGAAGTATCAATGAGTTTTTTCCCAATTCTTTGCTATATGTGAATGCCATAAATTAAATAATAGAAATCTCTTAGAATGATGGAATGAGATAATCAATAAATGTTTTCATAGTGTTACTATTAGCAATAGAGATTCTGAGTTTATTATATCTACCTTATGTAGAATACTAACATATATTAAAAATGATTTCAGGGATACTTGGATGGTCAGTCAGTTAAGCATCTGCCTTGGTCTCAAATCATGATCCCAAGGTGCTGGGATGGAGTCCCATGGCAGACACCTTGCTCAGTGGGGAGTCTGTTTCTCCCTCTGCTGGCCACTCCCCCTGCTTGTGCACCCTCTCACTCTGTCTCTCTCTTAAATAAATAAATAAATAAATAAATAAATAAATAAATAATTTTTTGTGTGTAGGAGCTAATTTGATATGATAATTATAAGCATGTTCACTCACCATGCTTATATGATAATTTCAACAAGAATTGCTTACTAGTAAACAATACTAAGTAAATAAAAATCTTTCCACTACATGCTCAAAAGCGTTCTCAGTCCTAGTGATATATTCTTAGTCTTGCCACTATAGTTGTCTTGGCCTCAGAGTTTCTCTTTACAATCAGTTTCCTGAACTAATTGAATTCTACATCCTTTCAAATCTACAAAACTATTATGCTGAAGACAGGCTGGTGATTTTTTCTCTTTATGTGTGAATTTTGCATTGTTTGATGATAAATAGGGCTACAGATTCAGTGTAAGAAAAACAACAGATAGATATAAAATGAGCAGTCCACAATCAAGAAAGATTACCTTAGGGGCTAATAAATATCTAACTCATTGTTCGATTTATTTATCCTATCTACAAAGCTTGTAGTATGATGACAAACATATATTTATGCTACTTAAAATACTAACCAACTAATGGCCTTTCTAAAATAATTTTCCCATATTTATCTTAAATAGAGTGTTATTTCCTAATTTTTAATCAAATTAACAAATTCACATACCATAAATATTCAGTGATATTAAGGAGTTACAAAAATAGCCACGTCTTAACTGACCACATTTGACTTTGCAGCCCCGCTTCTTTGAAGAAATTTCTTCCACACATACTTTTTTTCTTTAGGTATTCACCTCATGATTTAAATGTATATTTTATGACCGCTTCATAATTTATTGATTTTCAGCAATTTTTTAATCAATTGATTTACTATGATAGTCAATGAAGAACTATGTAATATTTTCCCAGTCCCTTTCCTTATTCCACTAGCATTATTGTGCTTCATCTTTGATTAATCATCAATGATTCAATTTTTATGAATGTGTAAATATCGTTCATAACTGATCCAGAAAGCGTCCTTTCCTATGCAACTTAAAAAATTTTCCTTTAAAAGAAAAACTTTGCTTGAAGTTTAAAATATGCTTTTCATATAGTTTTTTTGTTATGTTGCTATTTTAAAATTTCCTCAAATACCCCAACAGATCTATAAACATCAAGATGTGTCTTAAGAGCTTCAAACACCAAGATAGTCCATTAGTTTCATTTGTTTTCACAGAGCTCTAACTCCTGGACTAATGTCTCCCCAGGACTATTATAAAATGCTCACATAAGGACTCCCCATTTTTTCCATTTCCAAAGTTATTTATTTCCTATGTCCTGAATCTCATGTCTTTCATTTTTTCCTTCTGCGAGGAGCTTCTTAAGAAGGAAGTGGAGGCAAATTTTTGAGAATTTATATGTTTGAAAGTAACTTTGTTTCAAACTTTTATTGGATGGATAGTTTGGATATGGAAGTCTAGGTTTTTCTAGAAATTTTCCTTAAAAGTTTGAAGGTTTTACTCATTTTTAACCCCTGACTTTCTATTTACTATTTATACATTTGATTCCATTTTAATGAGTGATCCTATATATTTGAGGCATTTGTTTCCCCACTCACATATAATATCAGAGGACTTCTCTCTTTCTTCATTAAGAAATGTTAATCATTCTGCACATGAGCGGCTCAGTGGGTTACACATCTGCCTTTGGTTCAGGTCATGATCTCAGGATCCTGTGATGAAGTCTCACATCATGCTCCCTGATCAGTGGGGAACCTGTTTCTCCCTTTCTTTCTGCCCCTCTCCTCTGCTCCTGCCCTCTCTGCCTGCCTCTCTGTGTCAAATAAGCAAATAAATCTTTTAAAAAATGTTAGTAATATATCTTTAATTAACCATTCTTTCATTCATTGCACCTGGTAAATAGTGGGCACTTTTAATCTGCAAAATTCTGCTTTTCAATATTGAATTTTCCTTGTATTCCGTGTCTGAAAATGTTCTCCATTTTGTATTGTTTGGTTTCTCATTTTACAACCTCCACTGTTTTGATATTGGGCATTCTAATAGATCCCTTATTTTGTCTTTTTTTTTTTTTTGTACGTTCTGCTTAATCATTTTTTTTTTTAAGATTTTATCCATTTATTTAACAGAGAGAGAGATCACAAGTAAGCAGAGAGGCAGGCAGGGAAAGAGGGGGAGAAAGCAGGCTCCCTGCTGAGGAGAAAGCCTGATATGGGGCTTGATGCCAGGACCCTGGAGCCATGACCTGTGTTGAAGGCAGAGGTTTAACCCACTGAGCCATTCAGGAGCCCCTGCTTATTCATTTTTACTATATTTTCTGAGAAATTTCCTAAATTCATCCTCCATATCATAAAAACTGTATAAATACATATTTTGAGATCTTTCTTATTTCTCCGTATCTCATATATTGTTCTAGTTGTCTGACTTGAATATTTCCTCTTAACTCTGAGGATATTACATGTTTTCTCTTTAAAAATTTTCTTTTTTATCCCTGGATTGTCCATTTCCTCCAGTTCCCCAGACCCTCTCAGACCATTTTGTTTATCTCTTTTGGTTCTAATATTAAAGCCATTTTCAAACATATGATATCCCTGAATTTATACTCTTAAATTCAAGTAATAAAAAGTCAATTGACAAAAGTGTGTGTGTGTGTGTGTGTGTGTGTGTGTGTATTTCACTGAAGAGTGACCAGGTAGATAGGATGCCTGGATTTTGTTTTCTTTTCTTTTTTTTTAATAGCATTGTAAGTATATGGATTTTTTTTCCTGGGATTTCCCAGATTCTTTATGGAAAATTTTTCTAAGTGCCTTCTTTATAAAGGTAGGTAGGTATCTAAAACCACTCAGAAATAGGAATCTACTATTTCCCAGAATTTCTGACTTCTAAATGCAAAGACTGAATTTGGAGGTTTAAATAATTCCTATGTAGACTCTGTTTCATGATCCAGGTCTCATTCTCATTTTCTACTCTTCCTGGTATTCCTTAATACTGAGCATCTTACATTTCTTAAAACTTATTTTTGATCCATTAAAGACATGTAATGTTTCCTAATATACTTTGATTTATAAAAGATTCTGGTTCATACATAAGTTATTTTATAAGTTTATCATTAGTTTCTTCTCTTTTTAGAGAATAGGACTTCTTTCCCATTTTTGTGATATTCTGTTTCAGTTGGAATTGTACCAAGAAAGATAGTTCATATAAATGTGATAATATGAAGAGAGTTGGAAACAAGTTCTCTCCCTAAAGGCAAGAGTAGGATGTCAGGCAACCACAAAAGTTCCTATAGTACCGCTGTGACATGGATTCTGCAAATGCCCTGTTTTATGAGAACACAAGATCTTGGGGCACCTGGGTGGCTCAGTGGGTTAAGCCTCTGCCTTTGGCTCAGGTCATGATCTCGGGGTCCTGGGATCGAGCCCCGCATCAGGCTCTCTGCACGGCAGGGAGCCTGCTTCCCCCTCTCTCTGCCTGCCTCTCTGCCTACTTGTGATCTCTGTGTGTTGAATAAATAAAGAAAAATCTAAGAAAATTAAAAAAAAAAAAACACAAGATCTTTGAGGCACAGGCCAATGGACAGAAGCCATAGCTGTCAGTCAAAGAATAGAGTCAGTCCAGAGTACTTTAAAGGCAGAGAAAGATAGATAGATGAGTAAGAGAGAGAGAGCACTTACCTCTAAAATAGAGAGAACTGATCTTTCTCATTTCTCTGGTCTCTTGTTAAAACTTTCTTTTCGCAAACTTGAAAAGGGATTGAAACGGCCAGAGAATACATTGACATTGCTCATACATTTTTCAGATTCCTAAGATAAAAAAGTAGATGAATAAAGTAGAAAGTAAGTTGAGAAGGTCGGTCAAAAGTTCAAAATGTATTATATGAGGGGGCACCTGGGTGGCTCAGTGGATTAAAGCCTCTGCTTTCAGCTCAGGTCATGGTCTCAGGGTCCTGGGATCGAGCCCCGCATTGGACTCTCTGCTCAGTAGGGAGCCTGTTTCCCCCTCTCTCTCTGTCTGCCTCTCTGCCTACTTATGAACTCTCTCTTCTCTCTGTGTCAAATAAATACATAAAATCTTTTAAAAAATGTATTATATGAGTAATGTCATAGCCCTTGAGTTCAATGTGTTAAAAGATGCAACAGAAACTGACCAAGTCAGAATGAATGCTAATCAGAGATGTTGAAGATTGTTGACCAGGATGTCCATACCAATGCATACCATTGAGTATCAGACTTGGTCTTTCAGATAGGTATATTCAACAATCCCCTGTATTATTGTACTTGGCCAGTGAAAATTTTGAGTTAGTCCCTATAGTTGGCTGAATAGTAGCCTCCAAAATGATGTAGCTATATTCTAATTCCTGGAACCTATGACTATTACCTTATTTGGAAAAAAGATTATTGTAGATGCAAGTTAAGGATCTTAAGAAGAGGTGACCATCCTGGATTATCTATGTGAGCCCTAAATCCAAAAGCAATTGTCCTTATAAGAGACAGAGAAAAACAGAGAAAAGGAGAAGATGATGTGATCACGGAAGCATAAATTAGAGTGACAGAGCCACAAACTAAGGAACTCTTGGATTTTAGGCCCTGTCTTCTTACTCAATTGTGACCTCAATGGTTTTAAGTCTGTGTACTTTCTTTCCCATGTGAGTCATTAAAACCAAGAAAGGTCCTTCCTGAAATCAAGGGATGTAACCACTAAATACCAAAAGAAACTGGCTCTTGATCTGTGATGCTTTTAAGGAAAGATTTTAAACAAAAAAAGGAAAATTGAAAGTAAAGGAAACCTCATCAAAGATGGAGCTAGGAAGCTCTGACCTGGGAGCTCTCACATTCTACCACTCAGACCCCAAACAGGTGGACAGTTAGTTTACACACCACAACCGGAAGAAGGGAGAATTTCTCCTTGTCCAGCAATAGCTCAGTCAATGAAAAGCCACCAAACTCAGCCAATGTGAATTCACCAACTGAATTCCTGGAAACAACTTATTCTTTTCCTCCCAAAAAGCAAGCCCCTTTCCTTTGTTCTAGACTTGCCTATGGTTTGTCGTAGTTTGCTTGTTCAAAATTGCAATTCTCTACTACTCACAAATAACCTCATTTGCTGGTAAAATAACTGGCTCTTTCTCCCCCACCCCATTCAAGTCAACAAGACACACCTTCTTTTATTGGTATTCATATACAGTTTTATCAGAAATATGGACCTGATTGCAAAGCCTTTATAATTTTTGACATAATTACTTTTTATCTATTCTATTCCTTGCCTTCTAGGCTACATACCCACTGGTAAAATCAGACAGAGCTGGTTTAGGGTTTTTCAAGTTCCAGAGACATTTTCTTTCATTCTGTTTCATTGGTATAGCTGAATACATTTATTCACTCATTAGCTCTTGTCTAGTATTTTCTAATTAGCTTTTAATTTTAATTTTTAGGTTTTTGTGTTTTGATTTTTTTAGTTTTCCCCCCACTAGTGTCCTTTTATCCCCTTTTTGCACTCCCTCTAACATCAGTGAGGAATTTCCACTTGTGAGACATAATTGCATACATCTAAACCACAATTCTGTGCCTTGTTTAATTTATTGAGATCTTTGACCATGTAAAATAGAGGAATGTTGCTGGGGAACTACATCCATGTTTTCAAAAACATGATGATTAAGGAATTTTTGCCTGTTCATAATATTCACAGGTGTTCTAGAGATGTGTCTTCTAATTGTATATTGTTTACTTGGATGCAGTTTTACTTTTTTTTTTTTTTTTACTTTGACCTGAATAGCATTGATCTCTATTTTTACTTTAATTAAAGGCTTACTATATCTGTTTTCCTCCACAAAATTATAATTTTCCCATTCTAAGGAAGAAAAATATACTCACTATAAGTCCACTAAGAAAATAATCATTTAATACTAAACTTTAGATATTCAAGAAGTATTTGGAAAAAGACAATGAAACCATTTTATGTTGATTATGGAATTTGGAATTTTTTTTTAAATGTCATATCATTTTGATTTTCTTTGGATTCCCATTGTTATTATAGAATCTTCAAAACACAGTTTTAATGGCTATATAATCTCATCATGTAGCCATCTTAATATATTTATTTTTTCTTCTTCAGAGAGGAAGCCATGTTGATATCTGGAGAATGGGCATTCCAGAAAAAGAATAGAAAATGTGGTCTCTCTAAGGCTAGAGATCATCTTTTACAGGAACTGCAGGGTAGCCAGCTGATGTAGCAGGAATGTGTTGAATTTGGAAATGAGTAGTAAATGAGTTCAAGTGATAAGAGGAACTATGGTACATGGTAGGATTTTACTCACAATGAAGTTGAAATTTTCTGGATGGCTTTGAGCAAACATGTGAGACAACTTGACTTATATCAAATAGTTCAGAGGAAAAAAAAAAAGAAAAGGTGCGAGAATAAAAACAAGGAGATAAGTTAGGAGGCAATACACTAGTCAGGGCCATGGTACTGGTGGCTATTATGAGTATTAAAAGTGGAGGCAATGATATATAGGTGATCCTGCATTTTGAAATGTTCTGAGCAAATGAGATGGAGAAAAAGAGGAGTCAAAAACAATTTTAAGTTTTTGTCCAAAGCCCTTGGAAATATGACATTATAAAAAGCCCAGTTTGGCCGGAGGACGGGAATACAAATGGCGGCCTCCTGTCTCCGGCCTGGAGTAGCCGAGAGCCCGGGGCCCCACTCCTCGGTGCGCCCTCAGGGAACAGCGCCCAGTTGCTCCCGTCTGCCTGGCCTCCGGCCGCGCTCCGAGCTCTCCGAGCCTGCGACCGGTTCAAGAAGCTGCCCTTTAAAGACAGGCATTTTACTTGCAGCAAAATGAGCACTTTATCAGCCACTTGTCCTGTCCCTCTTTTAATGCCACCGTGGAAAACTCATGATTCCTGAACCTAAGAATAGGAAGGAGGTTCACTTGCTTTGCGCAGAGGCTGAGCCACAGGAGAAAGCAAAGCCAATGTGATTTATTGAATGAAAGCGCTGGACAATTACCAACAACTTGTTCCTCTGCTGCCTCGAACAACCTAAACTGGAACTACCGTGTGAAAATGACTCAACAAATGCAGAACCTACATTTTTCTCAGTCGAAGAAACATAGTGCCCCATCGTCTCCCAATGCCGCCAAATGCCTGTACAGAAACCTCTCTGAGAAACTGAAGGGGAGCCACTCTTCATTTGACGAGGCCTATTTTCGAACAAGAACAGACCGGCTGAGCCTCAGAAAGACCTCAGTGAACTTCCAGGGCAATGAAGCCATGTTCGAAGCAGTTGAGCAACAGGACATAGATGCTGTGCAGATGCTCCTGTATCAGTACACACCAGAGGAACTAGATCTCAACACACCTAACAGTGAGGGGCTGACACCTCTGGATATCGCCATCATGACCAACAACGTGCCCATCGCCAGGATTCTTCTGAGGACAGGGGCCCGAGAAAGTCCACACTTTGTCAGCCTGGAAAGCCGAGCACTGCACCTCACCACGCTGGTGCAGGAAGCCCAGCAGAGGGTGAGTGAACTGTCTGCCCAGGTGGAGAACAAAGGACCAAGTCTGGACAGCACAGAGAAGGAAAAACAGCTGAGAGCTTGGGAGTGGCGATGTCGACTGTACAGACGCATGAGGACTGGCTTCGAGCACGCCAGAGCCCCTGAGGTGCCAACCAATGCCTGTCTCATGGTAACCAGCAGCACGGCACTCACTGTCAGCTTTCAAGAGCCTCTTAGTGTCAACGCAGCTGTAGTAACCAGATATAAAGTGGAATGGAGCATGTCTAAAGACTTTTGTCCTTTGGCTGGAGAAATCATCATGGAAAACTTGCAGACCCTGAGATGCACCATCACAGGACTTACAACGGGCCAACAGTATTTTGTTCAAGTCTCGGCTTATAACATGAAAGGATGGGGACCTGCTCAGACCATCGTACCGGCATGTGCCTCGCCTTCTAACTGGAAAGACTATGATGACAGAGAGCCCAGACACAAGGGACAGAGTGAAGTTTTGGAAGGTCTGCTGCAACAGGTCCGAGCCCTTCATCAGCATTACAATTGCCGAGAAACTTCAAAATTACAAACCACAGGCCACAAGCAGTCAGTCTCACGGAGCCTGAAACACCTATTCCATTCCTCAAATGAGTTTGTGAAGACCTTAAAACGGGAACTCTACTTAGCCATTATATTTTATTACAAAGACAATATGTTAGTCACCAATGAAGATCAAATACCAATTGTTGAAATTGATGACTCTCATACCAGTTCCATTACACAAGACTTTCTGTGGTTCACAAAGCTGTCCTGTATGTGGGAAGATATAAGGTGGTTGAGACAAAGCGTACCTATCTCCATGTCCTCATCCACGGTGCTGCAAACTCGGCAGGAGATGCTCGCAGCAATGGCCCAGCTACAGAACTTACTTGGAACACACAACTTGGGAAGAGTTTACTATGAGCCCATTGAAGACCGGCATGGAAACATTCTCATAGTCACCATCAGGGAAGTGGGGATGCTTTATTCATTTTTTAATGGCAAATGGATGCAAATCTCAAAGCTCCAAAGCCAGAGGAAGTCTTTGTCAACACCTCAGGAGCCAACAGCCTTAGACATTTTACTGATCACCATCCAGGATATTCTCTCTTATCACAAAAGGAGTCATCAGCGTCTCTCTCCTGGATTATATCTGGGTTACCTAAAGCTATGTAGCTCTGTGGATCAGATCAAAGTTCTGGTTACCCAAAAGTTGCCCAACATTCTCTGCCACATGAAGATCCGTGAAAACAATAACATTTCCAAAGAGGAGTGGGAATGGGTCCAAAAGCTTTCTGGCTCTGAATCTTTGGAAAGTGTGGATCATACTTCTGACTGCCCCATGCAATTGTTCTTCTACGAGCTCCAGATGGCAGTGAAAGCCCTCCTTAAGCAGATCAATACACCTTTACACCAGGCAAGGAACTTCCGCCTCTACACACAGGAGGTGTTGGAAATGGGTCACAATGTGTCCTTTCTTCTCCTGCTCCCTGCCTCAGACGACGTCTGTACAGCCCCAGGACAGAATAATCCTTACACCCCACACTCAGCGTTTCTTAACCTCCCTCTTCAGATGTTTGAACTTGGTATAGTAGCTTGTTTCACCTAGAAATATTAACCCAGCCTCCTTATAATAAAAATCACAAAGTTATATCTGTTCCCCCTTGTCCCAGTGGAGGGTCAATAAATCACATGATGGCTTTGGCAACAACCCTTCCTAGAACTGTGTACAAGTCTGAGAGAAAGCAAAGCTCCAAGACTATGTGCCTGAGCAATAATTATTGAAACCTAGCTAAGGTCCAATGGAGAGGAGGGAATTCTAAACAGAGTGTTCAGTTATCAGGCTGCAGTTCTTGCCTTCACTTTGCTTTCTTAAAACATAAGTACAAGAACTGATGTTTTCATGAAAAGCACTGCCCCTTCTTTCTTTCTCTTTCTCACCTCCAAATGGGAAAAAAAAAATAGTGAAATTAAAATGTAAAGTGCGTATCACTCTGGAGGGGAAAAAAAAAAAAAGAAAAGCCCAGTTTGGGGCACCTGGGTGGCTCAGTTGGTTAAGATCTGACTCTTGGTTTCAACTCAGGATTGTGAGATTTAGCCCCAGGTCAGCCTTGGCACTGTGCATGGAGCCTGTTTAAGATTCTCTCTCTCCCTCTGCTTTGCTCTCCCTCCACCCCAGCACATTTGCTCTCTCTCTCTGTAAGACAAAAAACAAAAAACAACAACAACAAAACTTATATTTTTTATTTATTTGATTTCAGGTGACACTAAATGATTGCTTTCATGCTTTATATGTGTCCAATTTACCAATGTTCTAGTTGATTTCTTAACTATTTACTCTTTGGAGGAATTTTTAACCATATCTCTCTAAGACATGGGCTGATTTTTTCCCCCTTTTCTATCATTAAACAGCCTTGTGATATTTACCTCAATCTTCGTATATAAAATTAAACATAACTTAGATAGTTCCTATTACTATGAGTAGTTGCTGAACTCTGTGATTTTTAGACTCTCATTTTACCTGGAGTTTCTTAAAGTGAATATATAGAAAGACTTTTAATATGTGTAGAGATATTAAGATTGATATTGAATAGTTATAGGTTATTAATTATTCATAGTAAAATTATTTTTCCAAATTATTAGCTCACTGAATATGGTGACCAAGTCTATTTCACTGAGTCATGGTCCACTGCTTAGAAGGAACACTCAAGTCCTTGAGAGTTTAAGTGGATCATACAGCTTTCATGGGAAACTGAAATATTTTAGAGCATTATCTTCTTGTTCACCTTATAATTGTTCACCTTGTCATTAACACATTCAAGGGATTTCTTTATTTATTTTCTGAAAGTACATGTTGGTAATAAAAGTCACCAGTTGAGCTCAGGTTTTCTAATACCAATTGGGTTAGGCAGGATTCCAAAGCTGTCCCCAAACACTTTGTTCCTGGTGTGTATGTCTTGTGCAGTTTCCTTTCCACTGAGTACAAAAAAAAAAAAAAAAAAAAAAAAAGGTGGATATCACAGAATATCATCCTTGTGATTAAGTTACTGGGAAATTGAATTTTAAGTTAATCAAAATGGAGGCTATCCAGGTGGACCTGACCTGATCAGGTGAGTGCTTAAACAAGATAAGACCTTACGAGTTTGCTTCTGGCCTTGAAGACACAACTAGACTAGACACTCCACAATTGCATGCAAGGAAATAAATTTACAAACAGCCATAGAAACTTGGAAAAGGTCCTGAGCCCAAAATGAAATTCCAGCCCTCATTGGATGCCTTGATTTAATCTTGGTGAAACCTTAAAAAGAGAATCAAGCTAACCAATGCCTGGAATCTCTCCTAGAAACCCTGTAAATAAGTTTAGATTGTTTTAAGATTCTAAGCTGTTGGCAATTTATTAGTCAGCAATAGAAAACTGATACATAAATAGCTTTCATTCTACTCATTGTCAATTCTTCCTAGATGCACCATTCTTTGTAAATATTAAATTCCCCTTATCTAAATTTTTATAGTGATGAAAGATAGTTTTTCCATAACTAATCAATTTTCTAATTACTTAGATTGCAAGTAACATGTTTAAACATAAAATGTCTGCCAACTCATTAATTTTAAGAAGTTAAAGGTCCTTTTCTCTATGACTCTTTCACCTACGATTTGGAAGCAGTCTGTCAGTTTTCTATCAGTAACATTTAGTTTCCATGTAAAAGTGCATGATGATAAATATAGAATCAAAAAAATGTTCATTGTATTTCCTGAAAAGGTATATTTTATGGTATGTATTTCCTTCATTGTATTTCCTTAAAAGGTATATTTTATGGCACATACACATTAATACATATTCCCTGAGCATAATAATACTTAAGATCAGATTGTATAAACACAAATTCTATGAAGCTTTTCTCTCTGCCTGGCTTCTAACAAAATCCCACCCTCCATGAAAGCCACTAAAGTGTGATAGAAAGCTAACATTCTATTAAGTAAAGAGGACGAAAAATAGACCACTTTCAGAGCTTCATTAATGCCATTGTAAGACAGGAAATGTTTTTTGTAAGTTTTAGTTTAACACACTGGTAGTGACAAATCAAGTTACTAAAACTTTTTTGAAAAATATCTGAATTCAAATTCATGTGAAGATAGGAAAAAGAGAGGGGGAAAATCCATTTCATCAAAGGAGAAAAAAAATCCTTAAGGCAAATGATAAAAAGGAAAAAGGAGAGATGCAAACTGTTAGGATTATTTTAAACATTGATCTAAACTTATGGTTTTATACAATTATTGAATATTTATTAAAATATTATCACATCTAAAAGAGAGAGACCTTCAATGATTGTTTTTTTCCCTTTGTTGTTGGTCCTTATTAACTGCACATTGACACAACTTGCACTTTTCAAGTTAGCCTGAGCACAAAGTGTCTGAAGAATATTAAATATTGAATGGAGAGTGCTTTAACATTTTCATTTCAACATATCATGAACCAGTTAACCGTACAGAAAATTTGAAAGGATTATACAGTACTTTACAATATACCGTTCACCCGTTAATATATTTCTTCATTTGTCTTCTCTTTCTCTCTCTCTCCACACACATACAGATGAAGGTTTTATACTCTAAATGATTTAAAAGTAAGTTGCAATAATTTTAACCTTTTTCCCCAAACTATTACAGCATGCAATTTCTACAAACAGTAGCTTTGTCCTTCATAACCATGACACTGTTACTATAGATCAATTATTTATCATCAATATGGTAATATTAACTTTCCTTTCCTTGTTTTGTGTTTCCCATCATCAACATATTTGAGTGATCGGGCTATTTGTTTACTGGTTGCTTACATTACTGGGACTTATCTAATTGCTTCCACTTGATTTTATTCAACTTAAGTTTTTTTTGTTGGGGGGTTGTGGAGCTTAGGTTGTTTAATTTCTGCTGTATGAATCAATGGCTAAAGATTGTCATTCCACTTGATTTATATGTTTCTGTGAAAACTCTTTGTAGTATAAGTACTTAGTTTCTTTGATAAATAAGAAGTGTTAATTGGTATGAATACTATGGACCTCTAGGCCTCTAGATGCTCTGTCCCATTAAACTTTCACCAGTCACTTTAGCCTGAATTAAGGATCTTTGTCAGAATCAATTACTTCATTGAAAATCCCAACTTTTTATTTCCTACTCTATCATTTCTTCTATATTTATTGAGAATTGACCTGGTATAGAAGATCTTTATTTGCATTCATTTTCTCCCTTTCCCTTTGTCTCTCTCTCTCTCTCAGTCTCCCTTTCCTCTTTTCCATTTTGGAAAATCCATTAATGTAGTTCATATTAATAGATTTAAAAAAAACGATAAATAATATGACCATCCCAGTAGTTGGTGAAAACTCAAAACCCATTACCAAGTAAGATGAGAATTAATGAATACTACTTTAACATGATATCATATATTAAACAAAGAAAAACTTATAATGGTGCACTTAGGAGTCAGGAGGCTCTGAATTTGCAACAGTTCCAAAATGTACTTGTTCTGTCACTTTAGGAAATAAAGAAAACCTCTGTTCCTCAATTACTTCATTGGGGAGATGATTTAATAGATCTTTACATTTTCATGGCACATAGGTAATGTTCAGTAAATATTAGCTAATATTATTACTATTATTATAATTTATTCAGGGATTACTTCAAAAGAGGACATGATTAAGAGTAATTAAATTAGTCATATTTTTATATAAAAAGTATTTGAGCCAATGATGATTAAACTTCTTCTGAAACGTAACAGCAAACAATATATTGAGGGATTTAAAATTCCCTTCCCAAACCCACAATGAACAGGAAAGACTTGGCTTTTCTTTGTAAGAGGAACCGGGCAATGCATCAGTGAAATCTGAGACCTGGACTTAGACTGGAGCTGCTGATGCTAAGGTCCAATCCACACTTGCCAGGATGTAGCCTTCAGACCTGACCCTGAACCTTTTACCTGAATGGTAAATGGGGAGACAAAGAATGCAACAGTGCTCAAGGGGGAGAAATAGATGCTATGGTACCATGTGAAATAAATACTCATGTAGTAGCAGAGGGCATGAGTTCCAGGACTTCTAAGAAAAAGGACCTTGTGGCAGAGATTGAGGAGGCATAAGAGGATTGTTATAAGTATTGGGGAGATGTCTACTTTTTTATTGGTCATCCATGCAAGAAAGAGTCTTATTTCTTTCATAGATGCTTCGTGCTACAATATTAACATAATAAAATGTAGGGAAGCAACCTAACTGCCCATCAACAAATGAATGGCTGAAAAAAAATATGGAATACATAGTGAACATCGTTCAGCCTCAGAATAAAAGGAAACCCTGCCATATATATGACAACATAGAGAAACCCGGAGGACATTTATACTATGTAAAATAAGCCAGTCACAAAATGACAAAAACTGTGTGATTCCACGTATATGAAATACCTAAAATAGTTCAATAGAGAGTCAATGGTGGATGCCACGGGCTGGGGAAGAGGGGGATGAACTGTTTTCAGTGGATATAAAATTTCAGTTGTACAAAATGAGCACATTTTAGTAGCTATGTTTATCAACACTGTATTGTCCAAAATTTGTTGAGGAAAGATCTCATATTTTGTTCTTAACAAAATACAAAAATACCAATAATAATAAATTTAAAATAAATAAATGAATGAAAGAAAAAAAAGAAGAAACAAAGAAACAAAGACAGACAAACAGAAAGAGAGAGAAATAAAGAAAGAAATTCTATTGTGTTATCCTGTAAATCCTTAGGGATGCTTTTTTGTCTTATTCAGAGTAACACATCTGGCTCTGAGAACCTAACCTAGTGATTTGTAAAGGTTTGTTTTTTTTTTTTTTAATTAAGCAACTGATTGAATCAGTTTTGCTTAGGATTCCTTAGGATGGGCTTCATGTTACCCATTTCCTACACTTAAAAAAATTATATCACTAAGCATATGTACACATTTTCTGCATTCTCAAATACATGCAAAATTGTACTATTAAGTCATGAAAATATTCTAAAAATAAATAGAATATTAAGGCCAGAGACTAATAGTTAGTTGGTAGGTTACAAATAAGTTAGCTTCAGTATTGCATTCTTTGCTTTACCTCTGATCTTGTATTTATTTAATAAATGCACATGTATATGCAAGTGTATAATAAAGGCATATATATGTGTGTGGTTTTAATGTACTTGTATATTGTATGGAATAAACTATCAGATTATTAGAGTGAAAATGTTTAAAATAACTCAAATTCTTCTGAAAATGATGTAAATTTTTTAATACTCATCTAGTTCTCAAAGGAAAAAGTAAGTTACTATGGTATATAGAGTTTAAATTATAATAGAGATTATATATATATATATAATATATATATATATATAATCAGTGGCCCCTCTCAAGTCATTTGTAAACCATACTACAGATTATAATTACTTAATAAGATACAGAGATTATAATAAACTTAGTGTGCACTTGTACTATATATAAAATATAACACAGTTATTAATTAGATGGATCATAAATTGATAAGGACTTGTAAAATTATTTGTTACTGAAAATACATCACTCACATCTGCAAATAATGCTTGTATGAGAAGTAATACAAGACTGGAAAATGACCTTGTTATGAGGTGTTACATACCCTAATGGACTTTATTAGATTAGGATTCTGTCTGTAATTTACTGAAGGGTCACTTGTTACCTGGGTGAGCAATTTCAGCCCTTCAAATTATGAACCTCATTCTAAATCTATGCCTATTCAGTTGATGGTAGAGCAATTCTTGTTGAAGTCCAAAAATAACACTTAGCTGAATGCACATGGTTTGGATGAACTATATGGGGTATAACTGGCAGAGATTCAGAAGAATCAATTGCTCTGATTTCACCACTCAGTAAATGGACCGAAGCTGATGGTCTAAATTGAAAGTAATAGTTGGAATGTTCTACTATGGCTCTGCTCCAGAGCATGTAAGACCACTTCACTGAACAGTTTAAGCACCAGCCAATTACATCTCAAAATTCAGTTAATATCTTCCTGAACTATCTCTGCACTTTATATAACATATTTCCACAACATAAATGCATTGAGTTACACTTTGTGTAGCTAATTGAACATTGTTATTAGTACTTTGTCAAAAATGCTATAATGATTGGAAAAAAATGCTTCTAGCAAAAACAATTACTATACTAATTATAGCCTGGTATAATAACAATCCTTTCCATTTTACATCTTCATGTTTAGACTCCCAATTGTCTTATAGGTTTGCCATTCTAATGTTAGCTGATATACATCAACAAATGTGGAAGCAGCAAGGACACTTTATAGTTTTTCTAATATATAGTTACTATATATTTAATGGAACCATGAATTTCTGTTTGACAAATTCCACAAATAATAGTTAAATGACCCATGGTTTATAGTTAGTAACCATTTCTCTTTCAATTTACATGTGATATTAATTATATGGGATTTCTTACAGAGTTTTTTTTTCTTATATCAATCATCGTGTGGAGACTTTTTTAATATGATGTTTACACATATGGTGTAATAAATTTCCCAAATGTAACAAAATCAAGTATTTTTTTTACTTTAGTATTTTAGAAAAAGATTATATTTTGTAAACAGTGCGCATGTAAGTGTTTTTTTAATAAATCTATAGTAAAGTTGGTAAGAAACAAATTCAATAAAGCATGCTTTAAAATCAAGAAATTCTGATACACTTAACTGAGGACAATAAAGTGCAGTGTAAGAAATAGTGAATAAGTCACATAGATCTTATATTATAATTATGTAGTATAGTAAATGTCACTATAATGGCAGTCATATTAAAATATAATTACCTTAAATTTACACAATGTTACATGTCAAATTTATCTAATAAAAAATGTCATATCTATATATGCCAGAGATCATGTGTTTCTTGGTCTTCTCTGTATACTCAGTGCTTATTTTATGTCTAGGAAGACATCCACTAGGTGTTTTTGAATGCTAAATAAAGAAAAAAGAAGAAAATAATTCTTATAATATTTCAAAGACAGAAAAAGTAATATTCAAAAATTCCACAGGACAAGAGGAGTCTTATTTATTTAAGCAAGTAGTTTTTGATTACTTAATGTGTAGCCAACTCTTTGCTTGGCAGTGAGACCATAAAGGTGAATATGAACTAAAGTATCTTGAACTTAGGGGTGCCTGGGTGGCTCAGTCAATTAAGCATCTGCCATCAGCACTGGTCATGATCTCAGGGTATTGAGGTCCCACATCAGTTTCCCTACTCAGCAGGGAGTCTGCTTCTCCTTCTCCCCCTCCATTCCCCCATGTTTGTGCTCTTTTTCTCTCTCTCTGTCAAATAAATAAACAAAATCTTAAAAAAATAAAGCACCTTCAATTTAATAATTAAGACATGTATTTACAAAAAATAATTATGGTGAAGTTTGCATAGATTATAATACTCCAGCTACTAACACCAAACATTCTTAAAAGCAGAGTATGTTTGAATAAGACAATATCAAAATTCCTTTTTTTTTTTTTTAAATTTTATTAGAATACAATGCCCATGCAAAGAAGTGCATAAATCACAAATGTGTAAAAACTTGAATTTTATCATTCCTCTAAACATGTGCAATATCTTTTGAAAATGTATGTAACAAACCTTATGACATATTTTTTAGGGAAATATTATGATTTTATAAATAAACATTTTGGTGGCAATCAAAAAAATTACACTATCAATGGACTCTCTAAAGTCATACAATTTCCATGATGAGTTTGCCAAAATATTACACGTATGAACTAATAGATACAGTATTAGCTTAATTGTGGTGATTATTTCATAACATACACATATATATAAACATCAAAATGTTTACCTTAAATACATATAATTTTTAATTGTCAATTTTACCTCAATAAAACAAAAAAATCAAGTTAAATCCTTTACAATATTATCATTTTATTGACTATACATCTTCTTTGGAGAAAAGTCTTTTGAAGACTTCTCTTTTTTTTTTTTTTTTAATTTGGATTGTTTGCGGTTTTCTGTTGAATTGCAGAAGTCCCTTATATATTCTGGATATTAATCCCTTAGAGGTATATGACTTGCAAATATTTCTTCCAAGTATATACGAGATTTTAATTATCACCTAGGTGGCTCAGTTGGTTGGGTATCTGTCTTCACCTCAGGTCATGAACCCAGGGTCCTGGGATCACTCCCATGTCAGGCTCCCTTCTCAGTGGGGAGCCTGCTTTGGTCCCCCTCCACCACTCCCCCAACCATGTTCTGTCTCTTGTCATCTCTCTCTCTCAAATAAATAAATTAAATCTTAAAAAAAAAAAAAAGAGTTTAATTACAAACAAGTTTTAAATAAGTATAATTTTGAACTCTGAGAACACTGAAACTATCTGGTACTATCAAGACACTGAAATTAACAGAGAAATAGTTCTCTCTGAACTTTCAATGGATACAATATGAAGTATAAATTAGCATCGTTATTGAACATTGTCTGACATAGACTATTTCTAAGATGGCCTCTCCGGTGACCCTGTTGCTGTGCTCTTATCTGATACTACCTCTTTAAATTTGGGATGGCCTAGTGACTTGCTTTTAGCTAATAGAATATAACCAATGTAATTAGGTATCTCTTCTGTGATTAGGTTATAAAAGATTATAGCTTCTGTCTTGCAAGTAAACTCTATCGTTCTTTCAGTGTGTAAAACATACATTTAGAGAATTACTTGTCAGGGAAATAAAAGCAAAACAAACCAGTTCAATGATGTTCGATGAATTAAATTCTGGCAACACCCACACGAATTTAGAAGTCTCCAGTTAAAAAAAAAAAAAAAAAAGAAGTCTCCAGTTAAGTTTTCAGATGAGAACTCAATCTGGGTTGGCACCTCCATTTCAGCCTTGTGAGAGATCCTAATGCAGAGATCTTAGCTATGCCCTTTCAAAATTCTTGACCAACAGAGACTGAGAGAAAATAAATATGCACTGTTTTAAGCACTATGTTTGTGCAATTTGTTATGCAGCAATAGATAATGCTTTCTCCTAAAAGAATTTTCTATATGTATTGAAATGATCAGGAAATAAATAGGTCTATGAAAATAACTTTAGAATAGCAGAAACTTAGTATAAAATAACACAGATAGCTCTATTTACGTATATAATAATCTAGACCACATGTTTAAAAAATGAAGGTTAAGGAGGATTCTAAAATGTAGCTATAAAGGAAAAAAAAAATGTAGAAATACACAGATGGAAAAGAATAAGTAAAAACTCTTTCCAAAAACTATAGAAATAATGTTAGCCAATGATTCATAAAGAAAGCATATGAATCTCAAAATATATGCATTATTGAACTCATTCAATATGAAAAGATTTTTTAAAAAGTCAGTTTTAATTGATAAAACTCAATGTGGGCAAAGAGACAAGAGAAGAGGTAGTTTCTTCTATTACTTTTTGTCTTGGATAATGCGTTATATAGTAACCACAGTATGGGTTTTTGTTCTTGCCCAGTCTGTGCTCTCATTAGAACAGTTATGCAAAACCATGTTCCTATTGAGGATAATGGGTCAATGTTTTATTTTGTTTTCTTTTGTTAAAGGACTCTTACTAATCCATATTCTGGAAGGAACCAATGGCATCTTCCTCCTGCAGAATTTGAATTTAGAATTGCAAGAATGAAATCACAAGGTGAGAGACTGGAAGATTCAGGAGTAGAAAGAAAATAAGTGTAGCAAAGAAAGCTGAAGACACACACAGACACACAACCACAGAAATTGTAATTGTTCTCCAGTGGTATCTATTCTGAATAAGGAGGAGAGGAGCCTACAGGCAGAAGTGTCATATCTAGAGCCATGTTATGAGTGAGGGAAAGAAAACTCCAGAAGTGAGACTTGCGATGAATTTCCCTTGGACATGGGCTCAGGTTACTCCTCCTAAATTAACCTCTACTTCTTTTTTTTTAAGTATCCTTTAAAAAAATATATTTTTAACTTGATGGATGCTCATCTTTAACACAAAATCTTAATTAAGATTTCAGTAGGAGTCAAAATCCTTTTCTAAGAATTTTTGTCTTAGAGACAAAAATCTTTATTTGGTAATATATGATGAATCAAAGCACTTGAAAAAAAAAACTAAATTGCAACCAAATTGGATAGTTAAACACATTAAAATATTTCAGTGAGGGTGGTTCATGAGATTATTGTTTATCATGGACATGATAACTGATCTAAACAAAATATAAAGAAAACAAAAAATATTGAGAGAGAAGGAAAAATTGAAGGTTTAAAAAATAAAGGTAAGAATTTAAATACTAAATATTTAGGTACCATACATAATATTCTTCTATTATTATAGAAGGATTATTTTATTCTGAAACTCATACGAGCCATAGAATGTACTAAAGAGTCTTCATCTTAAAAAAAAAAAAGTCTTCAACTTTACATAAGGAGGTATTTCCTTATGTTGGATGTACCAGTTTACAAGGGGAGGGATAATTTAGATTTTGAATGAAAGGAAGACTTTTCATCATTTCTTGACTGGTCATTTGAATTTGTAGACAATTTAGTTGCAACATTATTCTCCTTATATCATAAACACTATATATAATTTACATATACAATGTGTATACATATATATGACTAAATGAATAAAACATTTAGCGTGCAAGTTAGAATGATATGATCCATCTTCTTTGACCATTGAATAAAATATACATATTTATCTGTATAAGTTTTATATTTATATTTCATCCAATGGTCAAAGAAGGGGAATTATCTCATTTGACTCTTAAGCACTAAATAGAAACATGTCTCATTCATTTAACTGGGCCTTTCGTTCCACATCAAACACAGTGACTCATGCTTATGTTTTCTATTCTTTGGTTTATGTCCAAGATATGAAACTTGTTTAGTGTGCTTACACATGGGATTTCATCTCAGTTTTGCTATGACTTTGCTCCCCAACAGCTCCATCTGTTACTGCCAAATAATTATTATCTAAATATATTTGTGTATATATATGTGTATATATGTGTGTGTGTATATATATATATATATATATATATATATATATAATTACACATTTCATTTCTAGTTTCAGGCATGCCAGTTGCTAGCTGAGTGACATTTGTGTCACTTTTCAAGCTTTTTTTGAAAGGACATTCACTTGTCATTGTTTTGTTTTATGTTTTCTTAAAATAAGAACTCCAGGATAAATTCATGAGTTTTCATGCCAAAAGCAAATCAATGTGACCAGACATGGCACATATATCTTATGCATCTGTTTTGTTTATAGAAGCAGTGGTCTCTAATCTCTACATAATCAGTTTAGAAAACACGATTTATGTAATACAAGAATTGTAAAACTGATTATTCAAGAAAAATCAAGTGTCAAAATATTCTCATATGGATTAAAGATGAAATTTTAAAGATGCATTAATGATCTCTATTGAAGATATACCATATCATCTTTGAGATATCTTCAGTCAGCCATGAGCAAAGATGAAATTGGCCAAATTTAATTTTGCCAATATGAACAAAAAAACTCTTATATAACTCAAACTAAATAATTAGCATGTAACACACCAAAGTATGTAATAGAAACCACCTGATACATACAGCTAGTTTTCTATAATGAAATAATACAACCACAAAAATAATATTTTCTGGGATGCCTGTGTGGCTCCATTTGTTAAATGACTGCCTTTGACTCAGGTCATGATCCCAGGATCCTTAGGATTAAGTCCTGCACTGGCCTCCCTACTCAGTGGGGAGCCAATCCCCCTACTTGTCCTCACAATCTCTTTTCTCTCTCTGACAAATAAATAAATAAAATCTTTAAAAAAAAATACTTATCACAGTCTAGAATCTGAAGCAACATTCAAATAGTTTGAAATTCAAACAACATAATTTACCATTTAGAATAATTTTATAAAGAAGAAAAAGAAAAATATGCTTTAAACATTTCAGGATCAATACATTTACAACTATAATTATAAGCTGAGTAAAATATTAAGTCAAATTATTTTCTGACATAAATTGGTATAATTTTGATGATTTATTAGCATAATCAATGTGGCCTGTGGATCAAGACCTAATGGTGATATGATTTAAAGCATATACTAAGTCTTATATAAACATTCCTCCCAAACTCCTATTTCCATGAAATGTCATAAATTAAATATTTAAGGAGAAATAGATGTGAATGCAGAATATTATGACTATTTCAGATTCTCATTAATCTTGTGAATGAAAAGAGTTCTAGAAAACAACTTATATAGCTACTAATTTTGATTTCAAATAGCATTCACTGTAAAGCATTGGGATTATTTAAACTGGAAAAATATCAGTTATCAAAGACCTCCAACCAAAGGCTACCAGGAGGATACCTACAGTCAGAGAAGTTGAATTTATTACTGTTTGCAGGAAAGGAAAATACACAGCCTAGAAATCCAGTGGGGCCTTTCAGTAAGAAAACGTTGGAAAAGCCTATCATCTGATTTGAACTTTGGGTAATTCTTGCGATGGTCCAAGGAAGGCAGGTTTTGCTCATAGTTGGATACTGTCAGGAAAAGGGTTAATTTTAAGACCAAGCATCTCAGTAAGTATTAGCTATAGGAAGGGCCAACTAGTAAAGAAGAAGCTCTCATTTATTTTAGCAGAACTGGAAGTTTGATACCTCCTGGGTTGCACAGTGACCTTGTTTTGTCTAACTTTACCATTCATTCAGGGTTGACCTGATCTTGAGATGTTCTGTGAGACTGTTTATGTTCACCAGGATAACGACATGGTCTAGCTGTGAGCCTCACACCAGTTTGTAATAACACTGAACCCTATCCTGTAAGCACATCTAAGCATCAGACCAGTTCCAGAATGTTAAAGGCTGTTTGCTTTATCAGAATTTATTGCTACCAGCTATTTAATCAAAACTCAAGTTTTCATAACATTACTTAATGAGTTTTGAAAGCAATGTCAATTCTGTTGGATAATTCAGATGACTACATTAAGTCTCAAAGGGTTTAAGGGGATACTCATGGATCATTACTGATTCTGGATAGGATCAGGAAGCAAACCCATTTCACTTGACACCAGTATGGTGTGATTTCTTCTATACCATGTTACCCTTTCAGATGACATACTATACTAAGATTTTTCTAGCTTTATTGAGGTAAAATTGAAAATAAAAAGTATATATTTAATGTGTATAAGTTGACATTTTTATGTATATATACAATGTAAAATAATCACCAATATCAAGCTCATTAACATATTCATCACATTCATAGTTAAATTTTGCTTTTTGGGGGGGTGGGGTGGAGATAAGAACCCTTAAAATCTTCCCTTTTAGCAAATTTCAAGTATACAATCCAGTATGGTTAATTATAGTCAACTTGTTGTGACTCTAGATCTTCAGAACTTATTCATCTTCCATAACGGAAACATCATACCATTTAATCAGTATCTCCCTATATCTCCTCTCCTCTGTGGCTGGCAATACCATTCTAATTTCATCCTATCTTTCCTCCATATTAGACCCCAGGGGATGTCATTCTAATACGATGGTATTTAGCCATTTCTAATAATATTTTCTTTTGTTACTCCTTCTCCTTTTTGATCTGAGACCTGCTTTCCTGGCCAATGTCAAACTGTAGTAAATGCAACTCCTCAAAATCTGCTCCTCCATACCCACGCACCTCAGTGAGGCTGGAATAAACTGCAACGGGTCAATTAACTTCACTGTATCATGAAATAGTCACTATGACAAATGGGCCCTAATGCTACTTGGGGATTCTCACATGTTCAGTGTTCAGGATGCTTTCCTACTGTCAGAGAAGGTATATAATCGTTCTAGAGATAAACTTAGCATCTTTTCCTAACCCAGTATGAATAAGTGTGCACAAGCAGCACATCGTGTGTAGCAGAGAGAATAACATTTTGCATCTTGATACACACTGAAATAAAAAAGACTGCTCTAGCTCGGACTCCTCAAATAGGTGACAAGAGCTTCTTCCCTTTCCCAGAAGTTAGACAGACCAAACCCTACTAAAACACCTTAATCTCTGACCTTTGCAAAAGTGACCCCACTGTATGCCTGTTAAAAAAAAAAAAGGGATGCGGTGTCCCTAAAATTAGGACATTCATGAGAGAGTTATTGAGTCATGAGTGTTATTTTCCATCACGAACAAGCTAGTTCTGTGGCAGATGCTTTTGATGCATGTGTCTTTCCTCTTTGGCCTGCTGCTGAATGCAGCTGCGCCTGTGCATGCTGTCAGACCATACTCATGGACTCACCTCAGACAATTATATTTCTGTCTGCTTTGGGAATTCACCATACTTGCTCACAGGAGCCACAGCCCCAGGTGAACACTTTTGAGGGTATTTCTCAACCATTTCAGTGTATGAGGAAAGATATAAATTCTAAGTCTTCCAATCTTTGGTAAAAACTTCAACAAAATTTCTTAAGCTTTTAGCAATTCCCAGTAGCATCAGCTTCTGCTACATAGAGCGAGATCCTCAATATATTACCCAATATTTGCTTTTTCTTAGTCTTCATGTCTTTGGAAGATATGTTTGGTATTTTTTTGTTTAAAAAGAGTTCCATCAGAATAAATTATTTATGGAATCTCAAGAATCTTCTCTACAACTTACTAGTTAATGACACAAAGCAAAATAGTAGATTCATTTTGGAGATAGACTTACTGGTGGGCACCCTTTACACAAGCGGTCAGCCTGGGCATCACCACTGTTGGCATGAAGTGAGATCAGTTACCTCCTGTAATAACATACCAAGAAGAAAACGTTTTCTGGGGTGTTGCAGTCAAAGCTGCATAAGCTAAATCTGATCATGGCTAAAATAAGGAAAAACTAAAAGATTTAGACATATTTGAAAGAATGATCGCCTGTACTTCTCCATACGCCAACACTACAAAATGTCAAAGTGAAGAAAAGCAAAGTTTAGAAAACTTTGCAAATTAAAGGATACTACAGAGATATGACAATGAGATGAATGCATGACCCCAGTGATACTTAACTTGGGAAAAGTAAATAGCTAGAAGGATACTTTTGGAGCAGTTGACAAAATTTGAATATGGATATGGATTAAATACCAGCCAAGATAACACTAAATCAATCCAAAACACAGCCAACCCCTCAGCACATGAAAGAACCAAGCCAAGATGAAATCATTCAGCCAAATCCTAGGCAGTTGGTAAATACATCAGATGTCTCTGAGTTTGTGGGCTTTTAAAATTTCCCCAATTTTTTTTTAACATTTTCATGGTGACAAAAACTAATGCATTAGTGTTGCTAATAAATATAAGAGGAAAGAAACCTTTAATCTAGTCGAGTTCTGAATTTAACAGTGCATATTTCTCAAAATGGAAATGAATCATTCATTAAATTGTTCTTTCTCCAGCTGACTTCAGGTGAAAAAAATTCTTGAACTATTAACATAGATTATAAACCAACTTCAATACAAAAGAAACAATAATGATTATATTGTTTGGCTTATCAACAAAATACATTTTAAAAAGATTATATATTATACAAAGTGCATTTGGTTGGTGTGCTTGGATTTTTATAGGTTCAGTAAACATATGTCAGTTACATTTCTGGTTTACAGATAGAAAAATCACAAAGGACCATTGCTGTCATTCAAATAACCAAAATATATGGGTGGAGTACTAAAATTACACTTTTAAAAATCTCAGAGAGCTAAAATACAATCTAAATAAGCTAACTTTCAGAAAATGAGAACACTTCATGGAAGTGAAGAGACCCAAGGGTTCTTTTATTCCTGAAAAAAATTATATTAGGAGAAGAAATTTATCTTATACAGTAGAATGAAATCCAAAAGAAGGGATAAGTAGAAAACAAATACAAGATGAGAGACTTAAACCCAATCATATAAATAATAACTAGCCTTTCTTGGCTCCCATGAAACCTCATAGTTCTGGAGAAAACTATCTTTAAATTTTCTAACCTACAGATAAGAACGGTAATATCATATTGTGAATGTAGGTTTAAGCCTGTAAGTAAGTAAGTTGGCCTTTTTAGACTGGAAGTGACCCAATTTAGTTAACTCACCATCAGAGGGGTAGTTCATCTCCTAGAGGAGTGGTTCCATTTTGTGGGCTGTTTTTGATTTGGTCATTGGCAGATTGAACCACTGAGAATGGCAGTGCCTCAGTCATCCTTGGTAGGTGAGCATCAGAGTTCTGGGACTCATATCTAGTCTTCATATTTGCCACCATGTTCATCAGTCCAGCACTGGGCTGGATGATGTAACTGGATGCATCAATGTATTTACTTGATTTATTTTTAGTACCTCTGCTGTGTGGATTCTCTCTGAGGGTGTTAACATGTAACATGGAGATCTTTAAATATTTTTTCCCACTTCCCATATATCTATCCACATACCTGGAACTCACACATCTTTGTCTCTCATCTTCCAGTCCTCTACCTCATGCTCTGCACCAGCTGGCCAGGTCACTTCCCACTACCCATAAATCTGTATACATTTTAATATCAAGACATATCTTCATGCACACCTAAAAAATGCCATTAAATCATATTATTTGCTATTATATCTTTAATATCAAGCCATATCTTTATCCACAAAGTGACTGCTTCCAGTTCCGCTAATAGAGTCAATTTTCCCTCACCATTATCTTTCAAGGTCACTCATGAGTGTAGGTATAGTATATCTGTCATTCATTTTTAACTTGCAGCCAGATATTAAGAGACATTTTTAAATTAATGTATCTCATACCTCATGATTTTACAATATCCCCCATGCAGATATTGCATGTCCTGAAAGGCCATCAGTAGTGCCACCATGGAGGTGATGAGGATTTGAATTATCTTCCCAAAGACCTTGCTTGTGACATGCTTGATCCCTGATATAACATTCCCACCATGAATGACTCTATGGTACTAAGAGGAATCTGCTGTTGATAGGCAATTCTAATCACTTGGTGATCTGAGATCAAATGTTCTGTCTCTACTAGCACCCCCTCACAAGCTAAGATGTGTCAACAGACATACTATTCTCCACTGCCGAGGCATCACAGTTTTTTAAGGAAACAAGAGAAAGAGTTGTGATTCACTCTTTGATTTGTCCAAACACTGTATGTCCAATATGCCCACTGATACCTCCGACATCATAGATGATGCTTATTTGTATGATCCTGTGGCAAGGCTGCTTGCCTTGCAGCCCGCCTCTCCCACAGAGTGCTTTGCTCCTCTGGGGTGCACCTAAAGCTGGGGGCCTTTTGAGTCACTTTGCCTCATAACTGATTCCTAGTTGCAGATTATGCTGTCTCTGGAACTTGAAGAGGCCTACATTGTGCTGCTTTCTTCATGGTAGGCATTATATGATACAAGTATATTATGATATTATACATGTAAGACAAATACTGCACCCCTGGTAGATCCAGTCGAGTACTTACACTTGCCTATGGTTTGTTTAATCTTTTACTTCAGTATCTGCCATGATAATGTGAGCATTTCAACTTCACTCAGCATGGCCATGATTTTTTCCATGATTCTAAGAATCAACCAGATAGTGAGTGGGTACCTTGTCAAGATATCAGATTCTGTATCTAAAGTGATGCTCCTGGGACATCTGGGTGGCTGTTAAGCATCCAACTCTTGATTTTAGTCATCTCATGATCTCAGGTTTGTGAGACTCACTGGGCTCTGCACTGGGCTTGCAGCCTGCTTAAAATTCTCTCTCTCCCTCTACCTCTGCCTCCAATCCCCTGTCCTGTGCATGCTCTGTCTCTCTCTAAAGAAAGTAAATTAATTAATTAACTGATTAATACAATAAAAAGAGAAATAAAAAATTAAAGTTATACTTTTAATCAATAAACTCATTCTTATCAAATTTTATGTTCAAATTATGATCTTCTTGATTAGGGGAAAAAAATTTAAAATTTAGTCCCCCACCTTTTTTCCTGGTTCTTGTCCTTACACATTGATTAGGTCATGAAGCTACTATGGATAAACATTCTTTCTTTCTAGTTGAATTATGGTGTAACTCAATTCTAGGTTTAGAGATAATGGATAGGAACAGATAGTGAAACCTTTTGTCTTGTGGGGAAGAGTATTGCTTTTCAGTATTGAGGATGTTCTAGCACTTTGAAGAATTAAGTCATTTTAACAGTCTTAAAAGTGTAGAAGAGAATGAGGAATCCAAAATTTGGGGGTTCTCCAACTCATATGTTAGGTTCTTTTCTTATGTTTTCTCAGCTTTCACACATTGAATTTTCAATGACTTTTGGACACTGATTATCAGGTCTTTGATTTGGTCTGACACTTTCTTTACCCCAGTGGAGCAGGGGATGAGAGATTTTGTTTTATGCTACCAGTCACCACCACTGGTATGGTTCTCATTGCCAGCAGGAAGAAAAACATCACATTTTCTCCAGAATACAACATGAATAAAAACATACCTTGAACAAAGTGAAAGTGAATGTAGTAACTGAGAAGAAAGGTAATGAATGAATTATCTTCAATTATATTTAGATTTAACGGGAATTTACTAGTAAGGTCATGACTTTTACAGAACAGTTTCAGCCAGGATGATGGGTTATAATACTAATTTACATTCAGCAATTTTTGGAATAGTCCTAATACTGGAGATAAATCTTTCCCTTCCAAAGATTTCAAAACTATATAGCAATATTTATTTGATAAAGTATCTTAGCACGTGGCAGTGAATTTAGAGCCACACTAAATGTCACCTTTAGTTCAGGTAATAAGAATATAGTAAAGATAACAGAAAGATCATCTTAATGGGAAGAAAAGATATATAGTTGTTGCAATTTTAAATGTTTTTAAAAAAGTGGAATCTCCTTATCTTTTCTCAATGTATTCAAGCTCATAAGTAAGTAGGGCAAAAGATAGTATATAAATATCCCAGAATATAGGATGTTTCCACCATCTTGGTTTTTTAAAGGGGCAACCATAATGAGGTTGTTTATTTTTCCATTTATAAAACCAATTAATTAATGCCAATGATCATCTCAATTACCAGGTGAATCTGGGATGAACTATGTGTGACAAATTGTTCTGTTGAGTAATCTTAATTGAAGACTAATTATTGTTCATATTGAGAACTTTCACCTGATGGATTTATCTACTTTGTCACACAGAAGGGTGAGATTTCTTTCTTTCTTTGCAATTTCTTAGAGTGTATCTGTGATGTGAATCATTCTGGTTCATGCTTATTCAATAATAAAGCCAGTTTCTTTCTCTGCTATTTTGATGGAGAGGTTTTCTAAGTTGGGGTTCTTCTTTTTAATTATATTTTTCTAGTATTCATTTTGAAGTTGGATTTTGTGGTTATATTTCAGCCATCACCTTACTCTTTTATCAGATTTGCACTTCTGACAATTCTATCAATGTCTCATTGATATATCTGGATGCAAGCCAGACAGGTTTCACTCTCCTTTGCTCCATCTTCTCCTTCTCTCTCATACACATGCTCACGTGTGCACGCATGTGCACACACACTCTCTCTCTCTCACACACACACACACACAAAACAATGACTTACACAGAAAAGGCATTAAATTTTCATATATAGAAATAAATCTGGAGGAAGTCTCTTCCAGATACCACTTTAGTACTCATCAAAGTTGGAAACTAAGCAGACTTCCTTGTGCATCGACCTGTTGTAACAAGATATAGAGCCAGTGCTCTAGACATTACTTCTCAACCCAAGAGTCTCTAAAATTCGAAGAAAGGAAGCAATGACACCAAGAGGATCTTCCCTTGTGCAGCCCATCACTTTAATAAAGACAGTGTTTTTGTAGTAACTAAAGCCTAGTGGAACTCATGGTAGCTTTAATGGCTTACCTGCGTATAATCTATCACAAATGAGATCAACTAATACTGTTTGAAATCCAGTAAATTCAGATTATCCCTTGGAGCTGGGAAAGACATTCCAGAATCTGCTGCCATCTTGATGTGTGAACAGATGGCAGGTTTGGTTCACAAGGAAGAACAATGTTATGCTGAGGACTGTTTGCCACAGAACTTTGGAAAATGGTCTTTCCCTGCATTCCCCAACAATCCCCATTCACACTGAAATCTTTTGACTCTTTCTTTCAAATTTTCTTAAGTACTGCCAAAGTTCTCCCAGTTTTCTTCTCTTATATTTGTATATATCATAGGCTCAATTTCATCCATATACTGATGGCTCCTGAAAATCATGTTTTAGATCTTTTTCTTGAGACAGATCTTTATGCTCAGTTGCTTACTGAACAAGTCTTTCTGTATTTTAACTACATCATGCATTTCCAATACTTTATAATAAACCTAAACTCTAAAGCCTAAAATATGGGTAATGGATAATCGGACTTTTCTCAACCTCTCCAGCCACTTCTCCTAAATCTACCTATCATTCCACCTGGCCACACACTTTTGTCCACCCACACTCAATTCCTTGAAGTTCTCTAAGCAACCTTGGCAAGTTCTTTCTAATTTCTGAACATTGAATAGACTCTACTTGACTAGAGTAATACTGATTACTCTTACCAGACTAATACTGATTGATCTTTCAGCACTTAAGAGTCCATCTCCTCCTTTTCCCTTTCTCCATAGCTTCAGGAAAACTCCCATGTTTCCTTCTCCACAGCGGATGTGTGTTTCCTTCATGTTTTCCCCCCTTCGTGCTTTCTTACTATTTTGTTCCTTAAACTTTTTTTAGTTTGTATCACAGCATGTTGCAATTTTTTTATTTGTCTCCTCCATTAAGCAGTAAGATTTAAATGATTTAATCAAACCGTTAATCTCTTAGAACGCATTTTAGCCTTAACATTTAGTAACTTATCTCTTGAATTTAAGAGGGTAGTACACAAATGGTTGTAATTTCCTTGTAAATGCAATATAAATATGTACCCTTTTTAATAAAATGTTACATAACACCTATTTTGATTTGCATTAATAAATGTTAAGCATAAAATAAATTTAATTTGAATTAAGATCATTTTAATGGTGTGTTAATTCCTATAGTAAGAGAAAGGTTTAAATAATATCAAATTGGTATTTATGAGGAGGTAGAACTCCCAATCAGTTATAGATGCCTTGACAGTAGCAAAGGAGGCAGATTATGAAAGTGAGTATGGCTCATCTAAGATAAAGTGAAATGATTCAGCTGTTTGTCACAGAGCAATTGCCAGGCAAGCTGGTGGAGTACTTTCCCCAGGCAAGTACTTAATAAAAAATGTACAAATGAGTTGATCCAATTTGTGTTCTACATGCAACTGCAAAGTGGGTAGGCAGATGCTATAAAATATCAACATTAATGAGAAGCCCCAAAAGCTATATTCTCAGTAAGAACAGGCAAAATATAAATTCTCCTTCTAGCATCATGAAGTAGGAAAAAAGTTTTCTATCCCCATTGAATAAGCATTGTGGAACATTAAAAATATTTTCTTTATATATACATGTATAAAATTTTTAAAAAATACATATGCAAGGGTTTTTTTTTTAATGTGGAAGGTTTCTTAATTATAAATAAATAAATGTCCAGTGGAAACACAAATGTATGCTTGCATATGGTTATGAAGCTGGAGAGTGAGGTTCCTGTCTCATGAAGTCCAAGAACAAATCTCGTGGACAAAAGTGAGCAGAGTGATAGAAATTTTTTAAGTGAAGATACAGAAAAAGCTCTTGAGAGTGAGAAGGGTCCCAACAGGGCTGCCACTGAGAACCTTTAAGGTTAGTCCTTTATAGAAAGCTAACCCAGGAACTTAAATTGCTCTAGAATCTCTGTTGGTGTCACCACTGAGCAAGGACTAGTGATAACACCTTCAGTGGCATACTTCTTTTTTAGGGTGGGGTTATTCTTTGTTGGTCACAGGTTATGGATACCATAAAAAAAGACACCCACCCACACACCCAAGGTAGGGTGATCCTCTTTGCTCCCCTATCTCTGGTTTCCCCACATCTCCACATTTTTGGAATTTCTATAAGCCTGATCACAGAACCCACTATCTATCGCTCCCTAGCTAGCCCCACCTTTCCCTTACTCAGTTTGAGTAAGGACTGGTGATCCTTAATTGTTTATTTCTTTTTAGGGTCTGGTTGGTCACAGGTGACTGTCAGAAAAAAAAAAAAAAAGACTCCGCCAGTGACAGCTAGGGACAGGTAGCCTGGTTTGTTTCCTTATCTCTGTTTCCTTAATATCTCTGCATATTTGTAAACGTGTAAACCTGACCATTCCCCCTACCTGTCTCTCCCAACCTAGCCTGTCTGTCCCTTACTCAGTTACAGGTTATCAAAAATCCTAACTGACCCCACTAAAACTCTTCTTGTTTACTATCATAGAAATAAAGCTATCTACTGTACAATTCAAGGTCAATCCTCCTAAAGTAGTAGAGGATTATAGTTAATAATGAGAATCAAACAGGTAAATAGGAAAATATATTTTACTATTTACTATAAAATATATGTGTATATATATATATATACACATACATATACACACACTATATATATAATTGAATATAATATATTTTATATATATGGAATCTATACATATAATGTATATTTTTGAGGTCTTCCTTCTAAGATTCACTTCTTTTTAATATGGTATATTCCAAGGTTTACCAAAGTGGATTTGAAATCCATAATCCATACTGGATTATGACAGATTTGTGTAGGAAAAAAAATGAAGTAGGTGGTCAGATAAAATTGAGGAATTATGAGTTAAACTAACACAATCTTTCCCCCTTTCCTCTATTTCTCACTGCCTTTGATATGAAATGGTTCTTTGGGGGGTGGTTTTGGAATATAGGTTCAGTAGTGTGGAGTCAGGAGCCAAGGGCCAAGAAAGAATTCTTGAGATGTCTCTGGTGCAAAATGGTAGTTTTATTAAAGTAAGGGGCAAGACTGTAGGCAGAAAGCTGGGGTTCTGAGGCTTGTGAGGTTGTGTGGCTGAGGACATACTTGATAGTTGGGGGATGTAAGGAAAAGGGAGCTTTCAATAGGGTTTTCATACATTAAAGAAGACCCTCAGGATACTGGAACACTGGCTTATCAAGCTAAAGTTGTTTTCCCTCTGGCAAGGCTTTAACATTAAGATAGTTAGGAGCTTCCTGAAGGTAGGTCACAAGTATCCCACCCAGGAGTAGCGGGGCAGGAAGAGGTCACAGCGTGTCAGTTTCTGCATTCTCTTCAGCTGGCCATCGGCTCCCTCATGCTTTGTATGACCCAAGAGGGATTGAGGATGTGAGGGCGATCTGGCTGCGACATCTGTCACCCCATTGATCGCCAGGGTTGATTCGGCTGATCTGGCTGGCTAGGCGGGTGTCCCCTTCCTCCCTCACCGCTCCATGTGCATCCCTCCCGAAGCTGCGCGCTCGGTCGAAGAGGACGACCTTCCCCGATAGAGGAGAGGACCGTTCTTCGGTCAAGGGTATACGAGTAGCTGCGCTCCCCTGCTAGAACCTCCAAACAAGCTCTCAAGGTCCAAGAGGGATTGAAGTTGTAGAACTATTATAATTCTAGTGCTTGGAACATTGCTGTGATTCTGGTTCTGAAACATTGTTCTGGGAAATAATGGTGTGGTGAACTGAGCATGGTTTAAGACAGATGAAGTCCATGACTTAAAAAGAACATAGCAGGAAGAAACATTATTTATGTTAGCCAATTGCTAGTTTTATCATCTGTAAGAATGTTGCAGTGAGACAATGACTTCATGCTCTGGACCTTAGACTCCAAACAACAATAATGATAGCAACAAAAATAGAAAGGACTCCAACTGCCTCCATTTTGACCTCACTCTGTACTTTCTATTGATTAAATCCTTCCAGCTTCTCTCTTAACTCAGTCAAAAGACCCTGCGGGCAAAGCATCCCATCATGGGAATGGAAATTACCCCCTCAAGCAATAATACAGTCTGATGCCAGCAAAACTCCACATGATTGACCTCAAGACAATGATTGACCTGATCCTTAACTGCCTGCCCATCTGCCTGTACCCACCAACCCTTGTCCTTTATTTTCCTTATCTAATCAGCACTTTGGAAACAGTCTTTGAGACGTTACTCCACTGCCTTCTTGGCCTCAATGATACAAATCTCTTTCTTGTTTCCCCACCACTTGTTTCTCTGTCTTTACCTTTTGTCAGCGGCCAGTGCCTCATCATGGTCTGTCTGGGACCCCGGAGCCAGGTGCTCTTGTACCTATATCCCGGGTACATAATAATGTGTTTCAACATAATATATACTTTGAAAGTCAAAATGAAATAGTAATCCCAAGGCAGTTAGTGGGCTGATCATTATCCCAGGAACTAAATCTGTGTTGTTTAAAATATTACTTTTCCTTCCATATTTCATTTTTAAGCATTTTCCCCTTGATGTGAGTTGTCTTTTCCAAAGTGACTAGATCCTTCAAGGCAAAGGAATAATCAAAGCTAGCTTTGCTTCGGGCTATTTGCAGTTGATGTCACTTGAATTTAAACCACAAAGGCATTTCAAAGAGAAAACATTTTCATCTTTTAATATGTGACCCAGGAGACAGGAAATCATGGCATCCCCAGGGAAACACCTTTCAGTTATGTCAACTTGACAAGTTGCATCTGCTTTTCAAATGAACAAAGAAAAGGATTTGGAAATGACAGTTTAAACACCATGTTTTCTTAAACTTTTTACCTTCAACACTGCATAAATGAATCAACCCTGCTCTTCAAAAGGCTATTAAAGGCTATTAGCTTTCTCACTATCACTTTGGCAAGGTGAAAATAAAATGCTTTATGACTTCTGTAGCTAAGACTCATGCTTTGGTTCCCAGTTATGTAATGTAAAAACTATTTTAAGAATAGTTTTTATTGCTTTCTTTTCATTGCTTCACATCTGCCTTCTGCTCAACATCAGGAATAACCAGCAAGATCAGCATGTTTATGGCAAAAAAAGTTAACTAAAAACTATTGCTAGTACTTCAAACAAAATTTACATATTTACCAAGGCACTCTTCTCTTTTTCTTGACATACAACCCTGTATACAAGGCAATTACGGAAATACCATACTTTTCTAAAAAGAACAATTATTTTGAAATTTCTTCAAATATATTTTTTGGTAATTATCCTTTTCTTATGTAATCTAAAACATTTATTTAATCACCTTCATTAGAAAAAAACCCCAAAACAAAAAACTGAATAACTAGCATATGCCTCTGAAACACATGAAGAAAAAAAAAAGGGGATTAAGGCAATGGATTGTGACCTGGGATTCACATCCAGGAGCCAACATTCTGGTGAGAATGGGCAAATGCAAACACAATTAAGAGATATGAGGAGAAATTAATACATGAGTAAAACAACAGAAACAAGAGGGTTTTGTGTACTGTGACAAGCTGGTAAGGAAAACAACCTTCTCCTCCCCAGTACTACGAAAGGGAACATGTTGTACTTAGCTGTTTCATGGAGAACCTATCTCAACCAGTAAGGGAACATTTGTAGCATCTATACAGAAAGGAGCCAAGAAAAAATTTGGAATAAAATAAAACCTTTCATAGTGAAGAATATTTTCTGGCAACTATCCTGCAATGGAGCAAGGAAAGAATCATTTTTTAATCCATAAATTTAAATACAATCTTTATATTAATAGGAAAAAAAATTGATGTCTATTAAAGACAAAACATACTTTTTTTTTTTACAGAAGTCAGAGGGAAAATTGAGGAAAACAAGTATTAAAAATGTATTTTTTCAGAGTGGCTGGGTGGTGCATTCAGTTAAACAAGTCCTTGTTTCAGCTCAGGTCATGATCTCAGGGTCCTGAGGTAGAGCCCCACATCAGTCTCTGCACTCTGCCTGGAGTCTATTTGTCCCTCTCCCTCTGCTTCTCTCCTCACTCTAGTTCTCTCTCTGTTTCTCTCTTAAATACATTTTAAAATTTTTAAAAATCATAAAAAGATGTATACTTTCCAAGAAAATTATTTTATTGATATTAGATATTGACAAACTGATTCTAAAGTTTGTATGGAGAAGGGAAACTGGGTGTCTCAGTTGGTTAAGTGTCTGACTCTTGATTTCAGCTCAGGTCATGATCTTAGGGCTGTGAGATCAAGCTCTGCCTTGGGCTCCATACTGACCATGCAGCCTGCTTTGGATTCTCTCTTTCTCTCTCTGCCCTTCCCTCCTTCTCTCTAAAAACAAACAAACAAACAAACAAACAAAAAAGAAAAACTAACAGATAAACATTGTAAAGTTTATATGGAGAGACAAAAGACCCAGAATAGCCAGCACAACAATGAAGGAGAAGAACAAAGTTGAACTGACAATCCTTGACTTTTAGACTTATTATCAAGTTACAGTAATCAAGATAGTGTGGTGTGAGCAGAAGAATAAGCATATAGATAAATGAAAAATGTAACCCCGAAATAGACTGATATAAATTTAACCAACTGATACTTAACCAATGATTTATGGCAATGTAGTGGTGAAAAGATATTCTCTTAAACAAACGGTGCTGGAACAACTGGATATCTACATGGAAAAAAAAAAATCTAGACCTCAACTTTACACCCTGACAAAAAAGCAAACAACAACAACAACAACAACAACAAAAACTCAAATGGATTATACATAAAATATAAAATACAAATATAAAATTTCTGGAAGATAACATAAGAGAAAATCTATGTCACCCTGGAAGGGAGATGACTTTTTAGATAACATGTGGAGGCATGGTATATGAAAGAAATAATTGATGAGCTGAACTCTATTAAAGTTCAAAACTATTCAGAGAAAGACAATATCAAGAGAATTTGAAAATAAACCATAGGCCAAGAAAGTATCTTTGCAAAAGACATATTTGATGTAGGACTGTTATTCAAAAGGCATGAAAAACTCTTAAAACTTAACTTTAAGGGAACAAACAACTCAATTACAATATATACAGACCTTAAAAGACACTTGAAGGAAGACATAGAGATGTCAAAAAGCTTATGAGAAGATTCTGGGCAACATATATCAATGCAGATTAAAATGAGGACATCTTTACCCACCAATCACAGTGGCTGTTATTCAAACCAGTGACACCACCAATGCTAGTGCAGTGTGAGGCAACAGCAACTCTTACACATTGTTGGTGCGATTGCAAAATGGTACAGTTTGGAAGACAGTTTGGTATTTAATTACAAAGCTAAAGATACTCATACCTTATGACCCACAATCGTGTTCCTAGGTGTTTACCCAAAGGAGTTGAAAATTAATGTCCAAACTTGCACCCAAACTTGCATGCAGATGTTTACAGCAGCTTTGTTAATAAATGTCCAAACTTCAAGGCCACAAAGATGTCCTTCAGTAAATGAATGGCTATATAAACAGGCGCACATCCAGACGATGGAGTGCTAAGAAGAAATGAGCTATCAAACCATGGAGAAACCATAAATGCATAACTAAATAAAATTATGTCAGGGGAAATTGATTCCAATGAGCAGACCTCAGAAGCCTCACATAAATAATACAGCTTAAATATTATTTACTAATTGATAGGCAAAATAAATGCCTAAAACACTTCATTAGTCTTACAATATTTTGTTTGGACAATATATGGAAATAGTGGAAAATGCAGTATTTTTTAAAAAATTTTGTGATAAAGTATAATTAACTATTTGGTACTTAAATTTCATCACTTTAATTTTTACTTGTAAAGTCATTTAAATAAAAACTTGAATTTTAATGAAGGCTGGGGGATAAATTGCTATTCATTTTCAAATTATTCTTGCATACGCTGTTTCTTAATATACTGAGGTGTCCAATTTGTAACACTAGGGGTTACTGAAACTTCTTTGCTTTATTTACTATGAATAATCAACCAGTAACCAAATCCTGATTATAAAAATCTTCCCCATAGTGTGTGTGGATGTGTGTACAAGTGTGTGTTTCTGAGCATATGTTAATTTTTTAAATATTAAGTAGATTTATAGACTTTTCCCTGGTATGTCAAGATTGGTTCATTAATTAGTACTCCATTATGTGTATTCCATTGCAAACATCTCTCTTCTGTGATGCTTATAAGCTTCTTATGAGAAGGGTCTGGATTTTTATCACGATGGTCTTGGCACTGTAGCAGAGTGAGTGGCAGCAAGGGTTTCCTGAATAAATACATTGGTATAAGATCTGTCTCATCAACATGCAAATGAATGTACTATGAATATTAGGATAATCATCTTGAAACTTCTGATTGTGACTCTGATTTTTCTGTTTTTGCTTTTTTTTTTTAAATTCAGACTAATCTTTCCTTTTCTAACAATGTCACAGGAATCAGAGTCTAGTCTAAAATGCGGACTTCATATCTGTTATCCAAAAGTAGGAGTCCGTGAAGGTATGCATTTTTAATTACCCTATAATTACATACATTTCATTATTGAGTTCAGACTGAGAAGCATGTTTCTTGCATGGATACAGTCTTACTGTTGCTAGGGTGCTGCCTCTTGTGGCAGTGAAAGCTCTTTACACCAAGGGTTAGTTTTCATTTCCAGTCAAAGATGCTAATGTGGCAAAATATTCATTCAAATATTTTTCTTCTTTCTTATTATATTTATGGATTTGCTGACACAGAAGTGAGAAACTGGTAAAAAACCAGACTGTAACAGAGCTATAGAAAGCTCGGAGAAGGAGGGACACAAGAACATAGTGTGCAGAACACCCCACCTTCAGTCTCTGCTTTAACAGTAAAGGCTTTAGATAAATGCAAATAAAAATATCCAGTTTGGTATGGGTGTTTGCCATTACTGTGTATTCGATGAAACTCAGAGACAAACCTCATTCAGATAAACTGACTTAAACTAACTCCACCTAAATCACAAAACGTTTCCAGTTCCATCCTCCTCTGAATATAAAACTACAGACCGTAAACTTCATTTGAAAGTACATGCAACTCTGAAAAAGGCAAGGAATGGACCTCAACATTTGCTCTCTGATTCAAGCTATTTTAGCATATCTTTTAAAATTCCAGTAAGCTCCACATTGGGCTCCCTGGTCAGAGGAAAGCCTGTTTCTCCCTCTCTCTCTGCTGCTCCTTCTGCTCTCTTTCTCTTTGTCAAATGAAAGTCTTTAAAATAAATAAAAATAAAATAAAATAATAAAACAAAAATAATTCCAGTAAGCCATATCAAATGATTTTGCAATTTCAATAACTAAAATACTATACATTTTTTTAAAACTTAGATCTTATGGCACAGTCCTTTCTGATTACTCCTTTATTAAAAATAATGAAAATAACTATGATAAAGACTTAAACATATTCTTTTTTTTTAAGATTTTATTTATTTATTTGAGAGAGATCACAAGTAGGCAGAGAGAGGAAGGGAAGCAGGCTCCTTGCTGAGCAGAGAGCCTGATGCGGGGCTCAATCCCAGGACCCTGGGATCATGACCTGAGCTGAAGGCAGAGGCTTTAACCCACTGAGTCACCCACGTACCTACTTGAACATATTCTTGAAAAATTATTTACTATGTATCTGGCACTGTGTTTAGCAATTTATGAAAGTCATCTAATCTAATCCTTACAAACTCTATGAAGAAGTTATTATTATCATTCTTTTTTAAAGATAAGGGCATAAATATCTGTTATATTATACTTCATTGTCACTGTAATCAATCACAATCAAGTTGTCACCCAAACACTATGATAAAAGAAAACATAGTTGCCAATGTCACAAATAACTTACACTTGGAAAAACCAATAAGAAATATTTAATTCACTTCCTACTTGATTTCCCTGCAGCACTGATCACATACTCCTTCCAGAAACCGTTCTTTATTTCAGGAACAACACACCCTCTGTTCTCTCTCATTTCTCCTTGAAGTCCCTTCTTCTTTATTTATGAGTTCATCATCGTATCTCAAATCACTTAACTTTGAAATGCTTCTACTTTATTTGGAATCATTTTTGTTCCTGATCCATGCTCATCCCATAATTACTAAATCATATCCCATGGCTTTAAGTATCATGGAAATGCAGAGGAGTCTAAAACAAGAGCACGGGTCCAGACCGTTATTTGAAACTCCAGGCTCATATATTTAACTAAATATTCAGCATTTCTACTTGAACATCCAATAGGCAATCTCAAATTGATATGCCCCAGTTTGCACTGATGACCTTTCCATACTTCAATCACCCCTTCAAAATCTACTTTTAGTGCAGTCTTCCATATTTTATAAAAAGACACATAAAAATGTGTACAAAGAAACTCTGTCATTCTATTGGGATGGGCCAAAAGACTTGAATTTTCCTTAAATCCTGTCTCGCCCACACCATGTGTTGAATGCAACAAGAAACCCAATTAGCCCTATCTTCAGAATAGATCCACAGTATGACTAGCTCTTGTGTCCATCACTGTTTCTTACCGGTCAACATCATCCTGATCAGTTTCTCTGCCTCTAATTTTGCCATCCCCACTGCTCAATCCAGGAGCCACGGTCATCCTTTTCAAACATAAACGAAAACAGCTCTTCTGCTCTGTAATTTCTCCTTTCACTCAGGGAACAGATGCACCATTATTTGTGGAAATACTGCACAGTCTTTACAAAGAAAGTTTTGTATTTTATTTTATTTCTATTTTATATATACATGTATTTTATTCATTTCAACATTTCTTTCCTTCAAATATCTATTACTAGTCGGTACAAATCTTAGATCACCAAAGAATGTACAGCAATCAGAAACTAATTATTACAATAAATAACATTTTTTTAAATATTTTATTTATTTATTTGACAGATAGAGATCACAAGTAGATGGAGAGGCAGGCAGAGAGAGAGAGAGAGGAAGCAGGCTCCCTGCTGAGCAGAAAGGCCGATATGGAGCTCAATCCCAGGACGCTGGAAACATGACCTGAGCTGAAGGCAGAGGCTTTAACCCACTGAGCCACCCAGGCGCCCCTACAGTAAATAACATTTTGAAATAAGAAAAAGCTTCTGATGAATTCTGTCCTTTTCAGGAAACTCACCTTGAATATTAGTCTCCCGTCACTGGAACTCCTTAGTTTCTCTTTAGGGAATCACCCTCCTCCCAATCTCCACAAAAAATTCTGCTCTGGGTATGTTTCTCTCTCTCCCCCAGGGTATGTTCTGACAAAGGAATAGTAGTTGAATGTACAAAGTCTTGACATTTTACTTTCCCCTTTTTACTATTTAACATCAGCAAGCAAAACAAGGAAACTTTAATAATCTTGTATTTCATGAGTTATTTAGGAAAAGAAAGAACACTTTTGCAGCACTCCTGCTAAATTATCAGGAATTTTTTCAATACTAATCTTTAAAATTCACACATGAATACTAAGAAAAACTAATGCCCTTTTTAAAAAGATTTATTTATTTATTATTAGAGAAAGAAAGAAAGAGAGAATGAGTGGAGAAGGGGCAGAGGGGTTAGAGGCAGAGGGAGAGTGAGAATCTCAAGCAGACTCCTTGCTGAGTGCAGAGTCCATGTGGGGTTTGATCTTACAACTCTGAGATCATGACCTGAGCAGAGTCTAAGATTCAGACACCCAAGTGACTGAGCAATCCAGGTGACCCTAAAGTTTAATTATTAGTCAGTAATTAGATCCAGTTTTCTGATTCTGCATAACCATTATGCTGTCCTCCTAAAAAGCTGTCATTTTCAATGATAAATTTGTGTCCTTGAAATGACTCTGTCCCTTGATGTCCCCCATCTGTCATATGTATGCGCATTGTAGATACACTACTGCATGGACAGTAGATAAGTTAATAGATAGAATGTCTTGGTATTTGTAGAGGGAGAACATAAAAGGAAAGTAAGTGTTAAGGAGAAAAAGAAGGGAAAAGGTCCATTAAACATTACATGTTTTTAAATTTTAACAAATACATGCATGTATTTATAAGGCAGGAGGGTAGGTAGGTATAGGAATATGTGTGTACTATAAAAAATAAATGCTTTTAATTAGAAATGTTAGAAAGGGTAGATTGTTTTTCTTAATCAAATAATTACAATATATTTTAATTTGTGAGGAGGGATAGTTTTATTTAGTAATACTGTCAGGAAACTTGTTTTGGGTGATTAAGAAGGGAAATTAACAGAAAAAGAAAGAACAAAGAAACAAAGAAAGAAAAGGCAAGAGTAATCACTTAACTCTAACAAGCAGTTTTAAAAATATTTCTTTTAATTATCAGCATTTACATATCTATTTTGAACGGGAACATCTCTGATTAAGTTATACAAAGAAAAAGCTTGGTAATTAACAAAAATACGCTATTAATTTTTTTTTTTTCAGGTCAGGCTTTTACAAGCACTGGCAGATCTCAGTGTTTATTCAAGATTTAATGCCACTGTCAATCTAGATTCTTTAGCTAGAAAAGGCAAATCTGATTTACATTAACCTGAACACCTTAATAACTAATTAAAATCTCAGCCTCTGGCCAAGTTCTAAGACATTTATTTTGTTTAACTCAGCTACAAAATATTGTTAGTCACTTTCTTCTGAGAAAGGTGGCTCTAATTTATTGGAACTATTAGGGCATTTTATAATCTGCAACCTAATCAGCCTTAACAAAAGATTTTGTACTCTGCATGGCTCAAATGTTTTGCTCAATGACTTACAGAGAAATATGACCTTCCACTGCATTTCTGCTCTAATTTAGTGCAGTGATATTGTACTTGCATATATTTATTCAGTTCATATGTTTCATATCGAAAGATGTGAACTAAAGAATATGTGTGTACTATAAAACGAATCCCTAAAATTTGCTCACATAGATTATGTAACTAAGCAGATTATAGGTTAGCATTATTTCTAAATTGAAATGGATTAAAAGATATGAAGTCACTTCATCCTACTATTTATTCTTCTTACTAGACATATGAATTGAGCCTGTGACTGAGAACATGAAGGCTTTATAAAGGATATAGGTCAGGTGTAGAATAATTTTCTTATATTCTAACTTGTAAGACTCAAGAGAAAAACTGAAATTCTGTTTACCAAATTGATTTCTACTAGATCTGGGAGATAAATAGTACCTGTGATAATATTAAAATATTTAATAATCACTCATTCTGTTTAACTGATATTTCTTACACCTATCCACAGTATTTGCAAAATTAATAGGACCCATTTTATTTTTTTTAAAGATTTTATTTATTTCTTTGATAGAGACCACAAGTAGGCAGAGAGGCAGGCAGAGAGAGGGGAAAGCAAGCTCCCTGCCGAGCAGAGAGCCGGAGGCGGAACTCGATCCCAGGACCCTGGTATCATGACCTGAGCTGAAGGCAGAGGCTTTAACTCACTGAGCCACCCAGATGCCCCAACAGGACCTACTTAAAAAAAAAAAAAATAGTGTCATCAAAATACACAATAAATTGGTGTCCTCCTAACTTAGCTGATGTATTTTTTCAAAACAACTATTTGTAAGTTATTAAAATCAAGAGAAGAGATAATTTACAAAAGGAAGTATAGATATCTAGATCCAATGCTGCTGAGAAGCCAAGACAAGTTTAAACTTACTTTATACATAATGCTCTTAGAAATCACGGGTTTGATATCATGTCATTTCAGCCGAGTGAAGTGGTCAAAGCCACTTGCTTGCAATAAGGGCAGTTGTTGATACATTTGTTGGTTCATTTTTTCAATTTATACAGGGGGTGGTTCAAATAAGTTCCTTATTCATATATTCACATTATTCTACTTTTCAGACAATTTTATTAGAATGGCATTTATACTGGTGAGCAAAGGTAGACACAGGAAGCATAACATATCACATGGAAGAGTGGCATCAACACGGAATTTTCTCACAGTTTCAAACTGTAATTGTGTTGAGAGCTAGATACCGGGATGAAGGAACTAACAACAGGGTTGTTGTGTTGCCATATTTACTAAAAAAGTGTATATTTTAAGAGAGATTTTAGGAATCACATGTGAGGATACCTGGTTAAAGGTAAGTATTTGGGAAAAGTGAAAACAATTGTCAAGGTTGAAGCTTAGGTTGTTTGTTTCAAAAGCAAGATAGATGTTAGCATGGCTCAATGAAAAAGACAGTATTAGAAACTGACCACATTTGTAGGAGACCAATCAAATATAAACTGAGTTTAGATTAAAATGAGTTTAGATTTGATTAAGCATTGTATGAAATAGTTTTGTATAATTAAGAATGAGATGAACTGCAGAGATGGATCTGAAGTGCAATGGGTTTCTGGCTTTAAGAATCATTAGAGATTCATTTGCATATAAGTGGTAATGGAATCTTTGAGTATAGAGGAGTTCCTGTGGGAGACAAAATAGAGAAGACAGTAGGGGCTAGGGCCAGTATTGAAGAACTTCAAGGAGGAAAGAGAAAATGTTTGGAGGGATAATAGGAAAAACAAAAACAAAAACATTGATTATTTGAAATACAGAGATCTAGGGGAGAAAAAGTTCAAAGAGTGTGTAGTTATCAATGCTAAATGCTGGTGAGAGTCCCAGTAAAATAAGAGCTGATATTCATCGTCATCAATGATGACATCCACGATCCTTGATGATGATGTATGACATGTCTTTGATGGAATGACCTTGGAGAGAGACTTTTCAGCAGAGTGAAGTCAGAACCAGTTGGGAGTGTAGCAAATGCAAAGTCAGAAAATGAACTTAGTGGGTTTGAGAAACCTTTCAAAGAGTTTGATCATGGGAAATATAACCAAATGATATATGGAACAATATCCTGAAACAGAAAATAAGGCTCTAGAAATGGCTTTATTTCTAATGGATAAAACCATTTTTTTAAGTTTGATAGAAATTATTACATGAATGGGACAAAGTTAAATTGACACAAAGGAGAAAAGATGTGTTTGATAATGTAAATTTGAGAATGATTTGGACTTCAATGTATAGATGAAATAATCTGTATTTAATGCACATGAGAGATAGATGCTCTCTTGTTAACAAAGAAAAGGGTCATATAAAAAATTTTGGCATTGAGTTTAGTATTTGAAATACATAGCCATTAAAATATTAAATTACTGAATTTTTCTGAAATACCAGTTGAGAATGAATATGTGTTTCATAATGGTAGTAAAAGTGGAGATTCTAATATTTGAGGAAAGTGGAGGAGAATTAATATTGTCATTGTAAGAATGGAATAGAGAATTAAAGAAACACTTTGGAATTCTTAGGTCATTTCAGAATGATCTGAAATTTATGATTTATGATCAATCATGATTGATATATGACCAATCATTTATGAACAATCAATGTAAACTATAATATGATACCATGGAGTTAGAAGCACTAAGAAGTAATAAAATAGTATAAAGTGTATAGAGAGTAATGAAAGACAAAGATGAGACTTTTTTTCAGACTGATATTTGTCTAGAACTTAGAACTTATTTTCTAATATAAAAGTTTGATATATAAAAATACATATCTACACCTTAACTGAGTTTAATCAACACAAGCTGTAAAAACATTTATTGTTGAGTCAGATGGTACAACTATAATTATATTTCCTTTTAATCAAAAAATGTTCCTGTAGGGGCACCTGGGTGGCTCAGTGGGTTAAAGCCTCTGCCTTCAGCTCAAGTCATGATCCCAGGGTCCTGGGATCAAGCCCCACATAGGGCTCTCTGCTTAGCAGGGAGCCTGCTTCCTCCTCTCTCTCTCTCTGCCTGACTTTCTGCCTACTTGTGATCTCTGTCTGTCAAATAAATAAATCTTTAAAAATAAATGTTCCTGTAGTTTTTGTTTTTTGTTTTGTTTTGTTTTGTTTTTTTAGAATTGGTATTTGCTCTGTATTTTCAATTGCTCTGGTATATTCAAACATACAGTTAGTTTTTCCATTCTTCCACTACATCTGTACAGCTCCCCTTGATTCTGTCTTTTAAATGGCCAAACATATTTTTTATCTGTTTCCTTGAGGGAATCTTCTCCCAGTCTTCCCTCACCTTACTCTAATCAGAACTGTACTTTCAGTGACTTTTGATAAATTAAAAATCTACTGCTCTTCTTTTTTGTTGGATCCCTACTTTGTGGATCCAATATTTTTTTTTCTTTCTTCTTCTTCCTTTTTTTGCTTACTCTTTTATTTTGTTGAAATATGCATTAAAATTGTGTATCTTGTTTCATAGTAGCTATGTATCATGAGTAACTTCATCAGAAAAGACATATAAGAAAAATAATTTAGATCTGCTGTACTGAAGCTACTAAAACAGTCAACTGTATATTCAGATGATTCAGCAGCTTTGTTGATGGTGTTTCCTCAACAGAGAGGAAACGTGTGCATGGATTAACCATGTAATAGAGTTCTATTCTGAGATCCTCTGATGTATTCCATTGATCTAGTTATTAATCCTTACTTAAATTTTGCACTATCTTTATAATGTCTTAAAACATATGTTGCATGCTTTCCATATGTGTATTTCCTTTAAAGGATTGCTGTGCTGTTACCATCCTGTATTCCATGTTCATCTTTGAATCAGGTTGTCAATTTATAAAAGAAAAAGCCTTCCAGGATTATGATTGAAATTGTACTAAGTCTATAGGCCAAGTTTGGGACCTTCAAGAAAAAAAAAATATTCCAAGGCTAAAATTTAAGGAATGTCCAACATTTGCTGGTTAGAATTTCAGAATTCCCATGGAAAGTCTATAAAAATATCTTCCATTTTCACTTTTTGAATTAGAATTTCTATAGCAGTGAGGTATACATTTCCTATCATTATAGGTTGGGTCTGAGTGGGGCTGATAATTCACCTTCTAAATCTCACAGATCCAGAAATTGAAGAAGAATGTATTCAGAAAAGTTAGGCAGAGAGTCCTCATTCAAACTGACCCCCAATAATTCATGTCTCTCCCATCTATAAAATATATTCATTTCCTTCCAATGGTCCCCCAACTCCTGCCCAATCACAGTATTAGCTCAAAGTCTCAGATTTTTAGTCTCTTTGATTATTACAAAGGAGTTATATTTTAAAATTAGAGTTTACTTTCTCATAAAAACATACTGAATCAAAGCTATAACTTTCATAAGTGTAGTGTAATGTCTAACACATGTAATGTGTAGATTACATGGCCACAAAGAAGAGCTTGGTTTTACCTTATTTAAGTCAATCTCTTGGGCAGTCAGTGACATAGATGAATATTGAAAATCTTGTTGATTATACCTGCCTTTTAAAATAAATATTTTCTATGAATTTTTTTTTTTTTTGCTATTTTATGACACCTATGTCTTGGCTAATTTTATGAAAATTATGCTTTCTGTCTCTATTAAGTCATTCAGATATTTTTGTGGCAGTTTCTTACTAATGTGAGCTTAGAAACAGAAATATACAGCTTAAACAAATGTCATTAAAACTATCTTTTATGCATATGCTATGAGATTAGAACAAAGAGCCTCATAATAGTAATTGTTGTTATTTCCAGATAGACTAAGTTAAGGTTTTTGTCTGTTTATCTTTAATTTCAGATAAAACTAATAATTTATAAAAACTTACTGCAATGAAATAATAATTAAAACTATGAATTAATGAATAAATGAAAAAATAATCCTTAAAATTAACATAATATAGTTTCATAGTACATGTAAAAAAATGGGGTGCAAACATTAATGATAATATAAATATATATTCATCTATTAGGATATCTTTAATTTTATTTAAAAATTAAACTTACTTGTTCTTAAAATAAAAATGCAAATTAAAATATGCCTTTCATATTGAGCTTTTCTTAACAAAATTAAATTTATATTGAGAAAATTGACCTTGTATATATTAACAGAACAATATTTGGTTTTCAAATAGTCATTCTGAAGAAACTGAAAATGAGGAATTTATTAGACTATTAATTTGCCTAAGGATAAATTCTTGATTTTCCTTTATTATTAAAAAAAATCTGTTGTGTATTTATCTTTAGAGTTCCAAAAACAATTTAAAAATTAAGTTTATATTCTCTGCTCCAGGCTTATTAAAAGCAATGAAAACTCTGGCTGTTTTATAAAGAAAAGATTTAAGAGTTAAGAAGCTGTAGGCCACTTAAAATGCATCATTTAAATATTTTGAAGACTCTCAGTTAACATAGCTCTAATACTACATGAATTTCTCTTTAGAACTTAAAAGTTGTTGGAATAAATGAGTAGCAAAAAAATCAACACAAGGGAAATAACTTTAATGGAAAAAAGGAACCTTCTTCCCTAAGGTTTAGAGAAACTTATACAGTTCATTCCCTAGGCTTTCTTAGGGTAAATTCCCTCTAAAATGAAAGGAAGTTCCAGGTCTTTCTTATGATACTACACAAAGGATAAAACCACAATTTAAAAAATCTGAACCCAAAAGTGAACTTAATACTTTAAGTATTAAGTGAATTCTCCACTTTAATTCACAAAGCCATGTATGGGATTACGTTGATGTAGCTACTATTTCTTATGTGGTGCATTTTTCTGCACCTATGTCCAATAACTCAGTGATATTAAACACATTCTGTTTTTAGTATATTCCCTATTAGTTCTCCCTAATATGCCTTTGAAAATGAAGAGTTATCTTGTTTCCACTTTTTCCCAGTAAAATTCCAAAATTCCAATATGCATTGCATGAATAAAAGTGAGTCCTTGAATATAAGCGTTGAATACCCCCACGGGTTTCTCAAAATCGTATATATGAAGTTTGACACATACGCATAGAAGTGTTTCTCACAAGAAAGTTTTCTCAGACTTCTTTAAGTTGTTAAGCAGGTCCAAATACACAAAACCAATATCACTAACTTTTAGTGGTTTATTCAGTTCCAATTTCTATAAAATGTACATTAAACACTTTCTGGATTAATACAAATATGGAATCTCCACCATATTATTCCCAGATCTAGTATATCACATAATATATGGAAATCATTAGTATTTGTTGAATGATTGAACAAGCAAACAAACAAACAAACAAAAAACCGTGAAATAATTTTACAGATTTAAAGGCTGAAGGTCACTTAACCAGTGTGTGCACATTGAGATATGTACCTCTAGTCTGTGTGAGAGCATCTCCAAGTGGGGATATTTAATGTTCCCAACTAGCAAAAGGCATACTTGGGACTACATAACATGATATATATATATATATATATATATATATATATATATATATATATTGCAATTTGCAGTGATGTGTGGGCACGTCACCCCTGCAAAGATATACATACTCGTACGGGGACTGATCTACATACAGCTACCGAAGCGGTGGCATGGATACAGATTTCAGAAAAAAATGAACATGATTGGCTCACTTCTGCTGGTAGTGGCTGACTCTCCATGTCAGTGTGGGCTTCTTAATTACCACCACTGGATTAGTACTTTACTTAGTCTAAAGTCAGTATGTCTTACTTGGGTGAAAGTATGATGCAGGTAAATTTGATATGTTTCTCAGATTTCAAGCAAGAACTAATAGGAAGTCCTGTGAGAAAAATTCACTTTTAAATATGAGGATTTTGTGCGTGTGGCTGAAAGGTCCCCCAATGATACAATGATACAGACTGATACAAAGCAAAGGTCAAGCAAAGCTTTAGTTTGCGCCAAGCATCAAGAATCAAACCGACCATTCAGGGCCATCTTTTACAAAGAGGCGATGCCTCCCTGCCTTACAGACTAACTTTTATAGAGCAAAGGCCATGTGGTTGAGCCTGGCCACACGCAGGTCGCCAATGAGATTGTAACACACAGAGAAAGCTGCACAGTCATGCTAGGTCCCACACAGGTGGCCAATTGAATTACAATTCACCCCATAGTAGCTATTTGAACTAGCCTATCACCTTGGTCAGAATTGGCACCCAAAAGGCGGGACCCACACTCCTTGATAGCTAGGGAGACAGTATGTGCACCCCACTGATTGGATATCTCCAGCTGGCCTGACCCGCCCTTATATTTGGGCTTTGTTACCTGGGACTGCTAAGTTCCCTGGAAGAGGGGGGCAGGATCAGTTTAAGTTTTACTGCATAAACAACAAAATCACTGTTTAACCGGATGGAATCGCTCTAGCTAAATAGGCCCTTACATAGCAAGGGGAGGCTTAATTCTAAAGATGCCCCATGATTTGTGATTTCTGGCGATTCAGTCAAACACAACTGTTCAACTGTTCAACTGTTGTGAAGGGACTTTGAAGATGAAAAGATAGAATTAGATATTAAAAAGGAGGAGATTATCTGGAAACATCCAAATGAGCCCAAAGACAACAGGAGGGCCTGTAAAAGCAGTAAGGGAAACAGAGGAATCGGTCAGAGAGAGAAAGCATGAGATGGAACTGATCAGCCATGGATTCTCTTGAATGTGAACCGACCAGGGGATGCAGGTGGCATCTAGAAGTTAAGAATGATTCCTTTCCAAAAGCCAAGAAAGAAACGGGGGCCTCAGTCTGACAACCCCATGAAGCGGAATTTCTACCAGTCACCTCAATGAGACTGGAACTGGATTGTCCCCCAGGGATCACAAATAAATGCCCAGGATCCACCGATACCAGATTTCTGAACCACAAAACTGTAGGACAACAAATAGGTGTTGTTTGAAGCTGCTCAATGTATGGTAATTAGTTGTGTCAATAATAGAAAACTAAAACAATGAGTATGGAGAGCAAAGATTCAGTGCAAGACCTCAGAAAGTTGATTTAGAGAAATGAAAAAGAAACTTTGCCTATATCTGAGGCTTGCTAAATCTGTCAGTCCAAGACTTCAGCAGCAGGAGGAGCAGCAGCACAGAAAACCGTACTTCCTTTTCTCCTTTGTGGTAGCCATTGTGAGTCATTTACATATAAAAGCAGAGATAAATGTTCTGTCTCTTACAAAAACAAATCTTTTGTTCTTGCTGATTTAGCAGGTTACACCTTTTCACCAACTCCTTTGATTTTTTCCACCAAAAAAAAAATATTAAATTCTGATTTCAGTCTTCATTTGCAAATTAAACTTAACTTTCAACCGTTTTGTTTAAGGAATGGTTGTTAAGTTTTATGTTGAGTCCACTGTTTGTAGATTGCAAATAAATAAGTAAAGGAAAACAATAAATATAGCAATGTGAACCATCAAGAAACTTGGAGATAATTATCTTAAAAGGTAGGATGGGGAAGGAGTATTTATCTTCAGCTGATGTTTTAAAATGTTATGTTTAATTCAATTTAAAATTACTAATCTGGGTGTTGTGTTTCCACACATATAAATTTAGGTAAAAATTGTTTATGGAAAGAAATATATACATTTCAAACCTTTAAGAGGCAAGACTTTGTATCCCTTATATATTTATTGGCTACCTGACACCTGCAATTACTCTGTGGTAAACAAACTTTTGTATTCCGATTAGGGTGGTTAAAATGGAAATGCAACCAGGGAAGATTCCACGCTAGAGTATAAACCAATTATTTTTTCAAAAAACGAATTCATGAAGTGGATTGAGACAGAGTATCACAGAACCATAATATCAGATACGTGTATTATGTAATAGTCTAGCACCTTGGAACATTTATACACAAATATATTTTGACTAATAGATAAACGAGTTGTTACTTGCATTTCTACACAGGCTGACTATTAAAGAAATTTAAAAAGAAGTATTAGATTTGGTTCTTATTCTCAATAATGTTGCAATTTAATTAAAGATGGATGACTAATGCGCAGGAGATAATTAGGAACTAATGAAAAACAGTATGAATTTATGTGACCCAACTTTAGTTCTAGTACACAGCTCTACTTTTTATCTTAGGCACTCCTATAAACCCTCTGCGAACAAAACAAAACACAGCAAGCGACCAAAAAAGTCTGCACTTGAAATCTTAGATCTTCCTTAACTTACGATGGGGTTATATCTTCATAAACACATCGTGAGTTGAAAATAGAATAGATTGAAAACTGAATACCCCTAATCTACCCACTGTTACTGCTCAGTCTAGTCTAACTTATATGTGCTCAGGACACTTCCATTAGCCTACAGTTAGGCACAATCATCTAACAGCCTATTTTACAATAAAATGTTCACCATCTCGTAATTTATTGACTACAGTACTGAAAGTGAAAAAGAGTGGTTGAATGCTTGTCAGTGTATTGTTTGCTGACCCTCATGATTGTGTGGCTCACTGGGAGCTGAGCAACTGCCCCTTGCCCAGCACCATGAGACAGCACTGGACTGCGCATGGAGAGGTCAATATGTATTCAGGAAAGATCAAAACTGAAAATTCAAAGAGTGGTTTCTATCAAATGCATAGTACTCTTGCTCCCTTATAAACTTGAAAAATCATAAAATAAGTCACCTTAAGTTGGGGATCCTCTATTTTATGATGTGTAGTAAAATGGGTCCTTATAGTAGCTTTCTACTGTTTTCAAGAATCTGAGTCTCTCCCATTAGAACTGGAATCCCAGTAATTAATATTTTTCGTCTTTGTACCATCTTGTCCTGATTGTTCATATGGATCCTCAGGTTTCTGTTTATATAACATTTTATTCTCCCTGAGAAAAGAAAGGTTTCATTACTGAAAAGAAACCATGTAATCATTAAGTTCTCAAATAAAGACTGTTCAACTTTGTTCCTATATTTTCAACCAATTAATCAGTTCCCACTCAAAGAGAGAAGCCTTCATTATTCACATACTATTAGAGCAAGTAGAATTATAATGTGACTCTGAAAAGAAACCCACGCTTATCTTTCAGATTAGAAAAAATGTACAGCAGGCTTGGATGCTTATTATGATGAATCAAAGCTCCAGGCAATAGTTTTCCTTTTAATTTTTCCTTCATGAAAGGATGAATGGCTGATAGGTAATGTAACTTTCATTTTGAAATAGCAAGGATAAAATATAATAATGTTTAAGTTAGTGTTTTAAGTAATAAAGAAAATTTAATAACTACCACCCTCACTTTATGATTTTCCTCCTATCCAGCTACTTCTTTTTGATTGACTCAAGGACTAGGTATATCAAAGACGAGCAGCAATTATATTCCTATTTTGGTCCGATTACATTTTAATTACTCCAGAATCCCCATTTACCATGAAATCTGTGGATTATAATTTGACATGTCATTTAGTGTAATCTCTAGAGAAAAAACATGCTGACCCCAGGAAGCATATATTCTGCCCTATTGGCAGTTGAGTTTCTTATAACAACTCCCCTAATTAACTTTCTGGCACACAAGTCATCTGTCTTGAACTGAATTTATGCAAGATATTATTATAGACTTTCTTCAATTTTGGGAATTGGAATATCATATGTTTTGATGCCATAAATTTAAGAAATATTTAAATGTAATAAAGGATTTGATTCCATTCTTGGAAATAGAAAAACATAAATAAATGACTCTCTTCTGAGGGCACCCCATTTCCTTGAAATCAAATTAAAAAAAATATTTTATTTATTTATTTACTTATTTTAAGATTTTATTTATTTACTTGAGAGAGAGAGAGTGAGAGACAAAGGACACACAGGAGAGACAGCATGAGGTGGGAGGTGCAGGAAGGGCAGAGGGAGAGGGAGAAGCAAGCTCCCTGCTGAGCAGAGAGCCCAAGTAGGGCCAGATCCCAGGCCTGAGCTGAAGGTAGATGCCTAACAGACTGAGCCACCCAGGCATCCCTTGAAGTCACAATTTTAAAAGAAAATGTGAACTTTTGTTTTATTCTCTGTGTCTCCACTGCCCCTAGTCACTGTTTGAGGAAGATCACCATCATTTTCCCTTAGGTAGAAATAATGGTTAACTTGGTTTATATCTTTTATTTAGACTGTGCTTAATTTATTAGTTTTGTCATTTATAATCTCATAATTTAGCACTGATGTGTCCATACATGTTCATCTATATTTCTATGTGTGATATTCAGGCAATAGACATCTTTTCACTGAAGACTGTAAGGTTTGTTTTTTGCACATACCCACATGCATTTCTTACCCAGTTAAAAAATGTTCTTTTAAAAGTGTGGAACTTCAAACTCACTGTTAACTATTTTTCAATGGTTCTCAGTTGAAATTAGAATAAAACCCATCCTGCCGAATGTTGTCCCTTGTAAGAATGCTTGCCTAACTTTAGGTTTCCAAATATATCTCTTTCTTGCTTAATTTGCATCAGTGCCACCAGACATTTCATTTTTTAGAATGCCAAATATTTTTATGTCTCAGGGCCTTTGTGATATTCCATCTGTCTGGAAGACATTTTTCCTACAATATTTATCTCTTTAGTTCAAATGAATAAAATATGATCTGTGCTTTCACATTGCTTACAACTATCAGACATCAGACATACTCAAGAATGGAATGATATACTAAAGTTAGAGGCATGCAGGGCTTGTTCTAGAAATGCAGGGTTGCATATGCCATACAGGCTGGGGAAGATGTCTTCAATGATGGCAATTATAATGGTTGCGTTTTGCGAATTAATAGTATTAATAGTATTAAACTCTCAGCCAAAGATTAGATCCTTTTCTCTAAAACATACCTCCAAGTAGTCAGTGCCAGTCCCAGTGGAGCTGGCTGAAACCTAGATGAAAATGTCTTAGGTAGTAATAAAATTAGGAAGAGCTCTACTTTCTCCTACTTCAGGCAATCAGAAAGTGTGGAGAGACAAAGATTTAAGCCAAGCAGAACTCTGTAGAGGAAATTTTTGAAATACACAATATTCCAAAGGACCTGAGATAAAAGTTGATGTTATTGTAACAAAGAGGAATCCAGAAAGACCTGATTGTGTTGGAAGTGTTCAAGGTATTTGAAAATGACTGCAATAGCTTGCTAGTGTTCTTGGCTTTTCAAATGAAACAACAAGTGTTATGTTTTTGGACAACTAAAGCAAGGTAGAAGGCAGAAGAAGCTTGGTGTTAGTTATACAACAATGAACAAGAAAAAGTGGCTCTGACGTGCATTTCTCTGATGATTAATGTACAAGTGTTTGATTTTTTTTCTAATATTCTAACTGCTATGTTGCTAGGGGTTTTTCAATATTATTGCTCTTTTCACAGAACCAGCTCTTGATTTTGTTGATTTTGTTGATTTTCTCTGTTGATTTCCTCTTTTCAATTTCATTGACATCTGCTCTAATTCTTTTTATTTTTTATTCCATTTAGTTTGGATTTAATTTTCTCTTCCTTCTCCTCCCCTTTTTCTCCTTCCTCCTCCTTTTTTTCTTCTCCTCCTCCTGCTCCCGGTCTTCTTCCTCTTCCTCTTCTACTTCCTCTTCTTCCTCTTCCCCCTCATCATTCTCCTCTCCTTCTTCTTCTTCTTTGACATCATCTTCCCCTTCCTCCTCTTCCTTCTTTGTTTCTAAGGTGGAAACGTAAATTATTGAATTTAAGATACTTCTTTTCTAATACATGTCTTCAATCCTGTATATTTCCCTTTAAGCCTACTTTCATTACATCCTACAAATTTTGATATTATGTTCTCCTTTTCATTTAATTAAAAATATTTTTTTAATTTATCTTGAGATTTCTTCTTCAAACCATGTGTTACTTAGAAGTATTATTTTTAATCTCCATGTATTTTGGGAGTTTCCAGTTATATCTCTGTCTTCAATTTCTAGTTTAATTCCAATATGGTCTGAGAAGAGGTATTGTATGGTTTCTATTTTTTTTTTTTTTTTCAAATTTGTTAAGGTCTGTTTTATGGCCCAGAATGTGTTCTATTTTGGTGAGTATTCCATTTGAGTTTTAGAAGAGTGTGTATTTTGGTGATGCTAGATGAAATCCTCTATAGATATCAATTATATCCAGTTGAATGATGGTGTTGTTGAATTCAAATATGTCCTTATTAATTTTCTGCCTTCTGAAACAGCCCATTTCTGAAAGTAGGGTATTCAAGTCTCCACCCCACCCCCCACAAAAATTGAAGTCTCCACCTCTGACAGTGGAGTGTCTATTTCTCCTTGAATTTCTATCACTTTGGGCCAAACATAGTTAGATGTTCTGTTGTTACATGCATACACATTAAGAATTATTGTCTTCTTGGACAATTAGCATCTTTATCATTTATTATGCTCTTCTTTGTCCCTTAAAACTTCTCTTACTTTGAAATCTACACTGTCTGAATAAATTATAACTTCTTTTTTTTTTAAATTAGGGTTGGTGTGATATATTTTTCTCCATTATCTTATTTTTAATCTATATGTTTCTTTGTATTAAAGGGGGGTTTCTTGTAGACAACATATAACTGGATGATGTTTTCTGCATCCATCAACTAATTAACTCATCAAATACATTATTCATTTCTGTTACAGTGGTTTTGATCTCTAATATTTCTCTTTGGTTCTTTCTTAGGATTTCCACATCTCTGCTGACATCAGCCATCTGTTTTTGCATGCTGTTTACTTTATTCATTAGAGCTCTTAGGATACTGTCATAGCTATTTTAAACTCCCAGTCTGATAATTCCAATATCCTTGTTTTATGGTGGATGGGGGAGTATTCTATATGCCCATGATTGTTTTTCTATCTTTAGTGAGTAGATGTCTCTGAACTTTATAAGTGTTACTATTTAATTCTTGCTTATGTATGATAGGATAGCTACAGTGGGCTGGAGTTGACTCTTTCCATTCTCCCATTGGAAAGCTAGAACAGATGGGAGTTGGGTATTTTTCTTTCCCAAGCAAGCTAGATTCTGATAATACCCCAGAAGGTTAGGCTCTGATTTACCAGTTTCACCTGAGTGATTTCTACCCATTTTTTAACTGGATTATATGTTTTTTGAGTGTTGAATTTTATAAGTTCTTTTTTTATTGTGCTTATTAACCCTTTATTGTCATTTGCAGATATCTTCTTCCATTCCATAGGTTGCCTTTTAGTTTTATTGTTTCTTTTGCTGTGCAGAAGCTTTTGAACTTGATGAGGTTTATTTTTGCTTTAGTGTCCCTTGTTTCAGGAGACATATCTAGTTAAGAGTTTACTGACTGTGCTCTCCTCTAGGATTTTGAGTGTTTCCTGTCTTACATTTCCACACTTCAAGTTATATTACAAAGCTACAGTGATTAAGACCATATAGTAATGACACAAAAACAGACATGGAGATCAGTGGACTAGAATAAAAAACCCAGAAATGAATCCATAGCTATATGGGCAATTAAACTTTCATCAAACAAGAAAGAATATCCAATGTGAAAAAGACAGTCTCTTCAAGAAATGATGTTGGGAAAACGACAGCAACTTGAAGAATGAAAGTGGACCACTTCCTTACATCATTCACAAAATTAATTCAAAATGGATAAAAGACCTAAAGGCAAGACAGGAAACTATTTTGTTTTATTCTTAATTAAAACAATTCATCTATACTGTAAAATCAGAAGAATTTGAATACAATGTAGATTAATAAATTATATGAAGAAATTATTGGTAATTTTTAGGTGAGATAGTTGAATCAAAGTAGGTATGAAAATATTCTTGATTTTTAGAAATGCCTAAGGAAATGTTGACAGATGAAACAGGTTTTTCCTTTAAGTTACATCAATTAGGGAAAAAAAAAGAGTGAGGGAAAACAATTATAGTAAAATCTTAATTATTAAATGTGGACGATTTGGCTATATTATAGTTTTTCTTATATTTTATATGTTCAAAACTTTCCATAATAAAACTGATATTTGAAAATACCAAAACATAAATGGCAATCATGACCTATTGAAATAATTCACAACTTTTTGCTGAATTGAAACCTGTAGCAAAATATAAAAAATATCCCAATATTATAATAATTCAGCTGTGGGAGTGTATTTCTTCCTGTAAATTTCCTTTTTCTTCATCCATTCTTTTTTATTATCTTCAATGAAAGTAAATGTCCTATATTTGGAGGCATCACATTTTTAAAAAATATTATACAATTCCAGGCTTAATTGTATTTATACCTGAGACTATTCAAAAGTAGTATGCATCTGTGATTAATAACTATATTTCAGATATTTGAAATGAAATGTGTATGTACATTATCCTTATGAAAAAAAAACTTTTTCAATATGATTCTTCAGAGTATAATAGACCATAAATCACTATTAAAAATTGTGCCTTGGATTCTATGAAGTTATATTTATAATGAGAATCCTAATGTGAATAAGAAAAGTAAACTTCAATAATGCTTTAAAGTATAGAACACTCTTCTGCAAATAATAATTTTGAGGTACAGAATAAAAGTGAAAGTAGAACATTATTTTACACACATATTACAGAAAATGCAGTATAATATCTGTTCAAATTGAAAGAGATGCTGAATTTCCAAAATTCAATGACAAGAGCTTGAATGTAAGTATATGTGCAGAAAATTTTACCTTCAGACAGCAGCTATTAAGTTTAGCTCCAATATTTTTCAGTTTCTCTAGGCTTCCTTGCTATTTTCAGTTTCAAGTTTCTTTTAGAGAAACTGACTCACTGAGGTCAGATAATTCTTCTTTTTTTAAAGAGAGAGCATGAGCATAGAGGGACAGAGAGAGAAGGAGAGAGAGGATTTTAAGCAGGCTCCATGGTCAGCAAAGAGACTAACACTGGGCTCCATCTCAAGACACTGAGGTCACAACCTGAGCTGAAATCAAGAGTTAGAACTTTAACTAACATAGCCACCCAGGTGCCCCTGTGAATCAGATAATTCTATCACTGGATCATTCACAGAGGGCAAAGAATGTCATGGTATACGTATTATGTTCATCTTTGTGAGCTTGGACAATATCATATTCAGAAGCCACTACTGAGTTATACAGAGTCTCACTTATACAGGGTTAAGTAACCTAATCATTTATCTTTTACTTTGCAATTTATGTACTAGTTAATATTTTGTAAATGTAGGCAAGACTAGAGTTTCAAAAGTTATTACACATGCTCCTCCCTGTACATAAGTGTGCAATAAGAATGTCTGTTCTTTTATTCTTGCAGTAGAGATTTTATAAATTTAAAAATAAGCTAAATATTTATTACCAATTTTGCTTGATTTATGAAATGTTTCCATTTTGTCTGTAATATATGCATTTCCTTTACCTTTGTTTTGGCCGCTTTTACAAATAGTCTCTACTCCCATCTCTCTATATCTTACTCTTCTGTATCTTTGATTCCTATGCCACGATCCCCTAATCCCCATACATTTAGTGTTAAATATTTTGTCAAATAAAATGGCTCTGTTGCATTATCCCATCTTGATTAAAGAAAACCTAGCTTAGATTCCTATCAATCTGTCATGTGTTGAATTGGTATGGCTTCCACTTGGTAAGGTTATATTCTCTTGAAGTCACATGTTCTAAAACCCTAAAGTAATATCACACATTTTAGGTTGTTAAGGTGATATCTCACTACTAGTTTCAAATTGTGCTTTTGTTATTGATAACTTACTGACCTAAATCTGCAATTTATTATTATGTCTGGGCTCAGATGGACACTGTTCACTGAAAGTCTATCATAAGGTTGTAGTAGTAAGACATTGGCTGTGTCTATAGTCATTTGAAAGATGAACTAGACCTAATATCCAAAAGAGATCACTCATATACCTGGCACTAGATGCTAGCTCTCAGCAATTAATTCAACTGGGGTTTCCAATCAAAGAACCTATATAATCACTTACATATGTCTTGGGCTTCTCACATCACAGTGATGGTTTTCCTTAAGAAGTATCTAAAGAGGAAGAATTTCAAGACTAGTGAAAGGAAACTCCAAAGTTTCTTATGACCAATTATTGTAAGCTCCAAAACATCTTAACTCCTCCACATTCCACCAATCAAGGAAAAGTCATGGATCAAAGGAAGGGATTTATACTCTACATTTGGTATGAGGAGCAGCATTCTCACACAGAAGAGAATTGATGGCGGCATCTTTGACTTACTACTCCTACCCACTCTCCCTCATCTCCGAGGTGAACTTACTAATACTATTGTTTTTCTCCCTCCTACTTTCTTTTCTTCCTTCTCTCTTCATAAGGAACGAATAAACATAACCAAAGGGGTGAAAGACTTGGACTTTGAGAACTATAAAACACTGGTGAAAGATAACACAAAAGATGATACAAATTGAAGATGACACAAAGAAATGGAAAAATTTTCTATGCTCACTGATTGGAAGAACAAATATTGATAAAATGTCTATACTACCCAAAGCTACACATTTAAAGCAATATTTATCAATAAACCAACAGCATTTTTTACAGAGCAAGAACACAGGATCCTAAAATTTGTGTGGAACCACAAAATACCCCAAATTGCCAAAACAACCTTGAAAAAAAAAAAAAAAAAGCAAAGCTGAAAGCATCACAATTTCAGACTTCAGGTCATTTTACACAGCTGTAGTGATCAAGACGGTACTGAATGACACAAAAATAGACACATAGATCAATAGAGCAGAATAAAAAAGAAGACACGAACCCACAACTATATGGGCAGTTAATCTTTGACAAAGCAGGAAAGAATATCCAATGTGGAAAAGGCAGTGTCTACATTGATTTGAATATTCTTTCAGATGGCTACTAGACTGCTGAAATGTCTTTGTGGTAATAAAATCTCTGCTTTTATATTAATATTTTATAACTTACTAATATATTTATATTTAATTTCTGGACTTTCTGTTGGGTGCTTTTTGTTTGTTGTGCTCTTATGTAAGTATCATACTTTTAAAATAACACAGCACTCTTGTAAATTTGAATATCTGGTGGGACTAATCTAATCTTGATACTCTTCTTTTAAAAAGATGTGTATAATATAAAAAACATAAAATATCACATAATATATCACATAATATATATTTATTTATGTCATATTACAATCCAGAATAGTACTTGTAATAAGTGCCCAACAGAATAAATTTAGAAATTAAGTGACCAACATTAGAAATCACTTAAACTTCAGAGTTTTACTAACAACAAAACAAAGACCCAAATAGCTTTCAGAAAGCAATAGAAGTCAGTCACTGGTAATCAATAATAAACATATTAAAACCATGTCTTTAATCAACACCATAGAATATTAAAGACAATAAATTATCTCTCTCAAAGTAAAAGAATAGCAATTTTAAATAGACATTCAGTTGTAGCTATCTATGGTCAAAAATAAGAGAGCAGAAAATTTTCAGATATGTAAACCAGAAACATCTTACTGAAAAATATTTTAGTGAAATTGCACTCTAGAAACTATAATAGCTGTAGATTAGTTTGAATCTAATAACACAAGCAATAATTATAAAGCAAACATTTTTAGAACGATATCAAGAAATTTATAAATTTATATAATTATATGAAACAGCAAATTTCCTAAAGAACAGAGCAAATAGTCAAAAAACAAAACTAAAATAAATAATGAATATTAAATAGAATATACTAATTACCAAGCAAATATACTTGATACACAAAATAAAATGCACAGTCATTTCAAACATTTATGACGTATACTTTGTATAAATGTATTAAAATTATCTCAGTTCACTTTAAAAATAAAAAATGACATGAAATATTTTCTGCTTATAATGCCATATAATTTGTAAATAAGAATAAGTTATGTATAATGTACATAATAGTATTAAACACTTGTTCTTCCTGTCTTCTTTCTTGGTTTTGGATTGCTAATTTAGATAAATACCATTTTTCCTATAATCTATATGTCTATCATCTATATTTAAATGTATGCCAGGTGGGGTGTGTGCATGCAAATAAACAGTAAATACATTCAGATATAATAAAAACTTGATGAAATTGATAATTCCTTGTTTTAGAAGACACATGAGTAATGTATTGAAAAGTAATCCATAAAGGCTTCAGTTTCATTATAACTATAGTAACAGCATATGTGCTGATTGTCTCTAAATTTGTATGGATTTGTAGAAATCAGTACCCTGCTTTTTGTTTTCTCCAATAGAGAGTAATAAAATAAAAAAAAGCATATTATTATTTGCATATGTCATTGCACTTATCAATGCAAATGCACATGTAAGAAACCATTCTCAAGTTCAGATATTTACAGTCAGGCAAAGGAAGCACTTTGTAGAAACTCAGAATGATATGTGGTGTCTTGAGATATCTCTTATAAAATGTTTAGGGATCTGAAAATGTTTTTGTAGTGATTTGACTCAGAATCCTCATTAAATATATGCCTCCCACTGTGGGATGCTAGTTCTAAAAATAGTTTTGATAAATTCAAATGTATCAAGGGAAACATATGTACAAAATGAAGATGGTGAATTTATTAATATTTACAGGAGGCATTCTATCACTTTTGCCAAGACGAAGCAGTGCCATATTTAGTTGTTGTAATAATAAATGTTCCATGAAATAGAGCTATATTACTGTGAGCCGGGATGTTCTGACTTCAACACAGCCATTGACCTCTATGCTTAAAGATTTCTCCCTCCCACATCACACATTTTCTCTGAAGGTAATCCAGAATTAGGCTATCCAAACTAAAATAAATAAATAAATAAACAAACAAACAAAAAACCAAATAAATAAATGCAGCCTAGGAAAGGAACTTCCTGAGATAAAATTTAAAGGCAAAGCACAAAATAATTTTTCTCAAGATATTCAAAAGTAACAAATAAAGGTGAGGACTGTGATCATAGGTCTTCTATTTATCTTCATGGACTCAATATATTTTATATTCATTTTCCATTAAAACATATCTATTTTTTACAAACCAATATAATTTGGAATAATCCTTTAGACTACTACTACTCGCAAAATTTCTTCTTATCTAATAATTTCCATAAGAGATTCTCTGATGCTCATAAGAAATATTAAGACCAGTTGAGGAATTGACATTGGGATGACAAAATAGTACTTTATTTTCAGGTTTAAAAAATTAGGTAACCCTTGCTGAGATGCTATTGGTGATATATTCTTTACCAAACTCGTCTATCCCTTTTCTCAACATCTGAAATTGTACTTCCAATAACATCTAAGTCAGCACTTGTATTTTATAAATGAGGTCTTTCTGTTTTAAAGTTTAATTATGTAGCTTGAAAAACAATTTCTGTCTGCAAATTATGATTTGGCACATTAAACATAAATGCAAACAGATGGTAAAATGAAGTAATTTAAATTTTCTTGTTATTATTTTGTTTTAAATTTTGGATGCTTATGGAAGGTTTTGATTGTTTAATTTCAATAGTTTCCACCATTTAAAAATATATTACATACTAAGAGTATTAAAAGGATTCTCCAAATGGTATGCATTGATCAAATATTGGCTATAAGATCTTCTAATGCTATATCAGCAATTATTTAAAATATAAACCTTCCTGTAATTTAGATACATTAAAAAGGTCTGCATGTCTAGTAATTCATTGGTAGAGGATATTTACAAATATTTCTGAAAAATAACCTCTTAACAGCCTGACATATACTCTCATTTGAAGATAAGAGGTATATACAAGATGACATTCCAAAGGATGAAATAAACTGCTGGATTAGTGGAGTAGATCCTGACACAGGGTCTCCGAAAACAAAGAAAAGCCCTAGCCTAAGCTTATGTCACCCACCGTCCTAAATGATCTAGCACTGTTGACCTCAGAATAGAAATTGGTGGCCTGAAGTGCTGTCAAGTCTTCTGCTATGACCTACATGTTTGTGTCTTCTCAAAATCCTTTGAAAATTATTACCCTCCTTGTGGCTGTGTTTGGAGATGGACCCTCTAAGGAGGTAACGAAAGTGAAATGATGTCATTAGAGTCTTCATATGATAGGATTAGTGTTCTTAAAAAGACACCAGAAAGCCCATCTGTGGGAAGTGTCCACAGAGGCACAGAGGAAAGTTCAGGTGAGAATCTAGTGCAGAGATGACTATCTACAAGCCAGGGAGAGAGTGCTTATCTTGAGCTGGAACTTCTAGAGTCCAGGACCATGAGAACATACATTTCTGTTGGTTAAGACACCCAGTCTCTGGAATTTTGTATGGCCTCTCTAGCACGCCAATATATCTTCCAAGTAAAATTGAAGATAAGGGAAGAAACTAAAGTCAGAAGAGGTAGGAGATGTTAAAGAATATTCAGCTAAATTTCCTCAAGACAAATAAGAAATCAAGGAAGATGTGATCACTTGAATATGTGGGAAAGTTAAAACAAGTCCACTAAAATTAAAATTATTAATAATTAATACAAATGGGACTAAAAAATGTGAAGTTATGATATAGCATTAAAGAAACAAAGGAATATGGTGTGAAGAGAGAAATCCACTTCCATTTCAGAGCCAAGAACATCAAGACAATGTCTGGTTGACACATGACTAGTCATTAAGGCATGGGACAGAATAGAGCATGGAGGTCTATAGTTTAGCTCTTAAAACATCTTCTTGAACATGGCAATATAAGTTATGCGTACAATTAATTTGCCACACCAGGTCTAAAGTCCAGACAGCTGTCTATGTATTTGGGAAATGTAGCCTCATCTGTCCCTGCCATTACCTCTCCCAAGGGCTCTGCATAAAGTGAAATAATTGTCCATATTTTTTTTTACAGTTTTGATGTAAGGGTTTTTTGTTTTGTTTTGTTTTAGTTTTTGAATTTTGCATACACACCCCATTTGTATTAGTTTGGTGTTATATTTAATTTATATTGCAATATTGCATTAGATTTTTCTTCTAGACTGTGTTATAAAGTACTTTTCTTTGCTAAAAGTTTTGATTCTCATATTCTATGTTATTTCATTAACTTCGAATGAATATGAGGTTTTGTTTGATTTTTTTTTTTTGTATTCATGATTATTTGTTTTCACAGACCTGCAATATAAGACAATCATACGTGGAGAAAGAATAAGAGAGATTTATTTGATTTCTTAGTTCCAGATTGTTTTCATCAGTTGCCACATTAGCATACAGTTTTCATAACAAATTATATGCTGTGTTTGGGGAGGAGAGTCAGTCTTCTTACTTATTGATACTAACTTGTTTTTGAGTTTCCGTCTGGAGACACTTTTTAGTCTCTTTCCCCCCTTGCTTCACTGTTTCTAAAGGATACTTTCTCTTTCCAAATTACTTTGTTTAACTCCAGAAATGAACATTTCCCAAGATTCACATTTATCCTCTGGTTTCTCACATTTCTTCCTTTCAACATGGCAATAACCAGTTCTCTTATTCGCCAGATCTCAAATTTACATTTAGAATCTCCAAACAGAGGGTTTGAGGCTCTCCTTTTAGAGGTGATAAGAACACAGACTGTACCTTACTCTTTTATAGACTTGGTGGGCACACAGCAAGGGGAATATCCTATACATCATACTTAAGGAAATGCAATGTGAACTTATATGATAGAAGTAGAGAATATAATTGGTGACAAATTTATGATTCAAAGAGATAGATCCAATTACTGACAGGATTAGGATGTGGTTTTAGGAGGTGATGATGTTTCTGGTTATATTAATGAAGGCCTTGTGTCTAGAATTTTAAAAAGATAATAGGAATGTGTATCCACTTAACTAAGTGCCAAGCAATACCCTTAAATCATGTAGAATTCAACCCAAAAAAGTAACCAGAATAGTAATGTACAGGAAGTTATTAGAAACAAGATACAATGCATGGCATAATGGTACTGAGAATATCTCCTGTAAAGTGATTTCTCCAATATTGAAAATTCTTACCAAGTAGCTGAAAGGATTCGGCATTCAGATTTGTCTTTCTGAAAGTTAGATTATGAAATATGACCTCATAACTTTCTTCAAAGTCTAGAGTTAGGAATATTAAAAAAAGGAGAGCAGTTTGTAAATGTAACCATTTTCTTTTCGGAAAACGTCCATATACAATATATATACACCATTGCCCTATGAAAAATTTTAAGCTTCCAAAATATCAGTGAAGACATCAAGAATTAATGTATTTATGGGGTGCCTGGGTTGCTCAGTGGGGTAAAGCCTCTGCCTTTGGCTCAGGTCATGATCCCAGGGTCCTGGGATCGAGCCCCACATCAGGCTCTCTGCTCAGCATGAAGCCTGCTTCCCCTTGTCTCTCTGCCTGCCTTTCTGCCTACTTGTGACCTCTATCTTATCTGTCAAAAAAAAAAAAATCTTAAAAAAAAAAGAATTAATGTATTTACGTATGGTTGCCATCAACGCTTATGGCAATGAACACATGTAGAGAATCCAGTCATGATCTGAGAGAGTTCCATATTTGTTTGACAGCTATTTAATTGATCCTTGATTATTTTCTCATCTTCCAGGAACCTAAAACACTTCCCTGGTAAAGTGGTAATAATAATATACAACATCCTTAAAAAAGAGGACATATAAATATATTTCTGATCCTTTCCATGTGTCTGATGTATACTTTTTGCTTTTATATATAGCATGGAGCTTTACAAATGCACTGGTTGACAAAATCATCTGTAAAAGAATATCTGCTGCTATGAGTAACAAAATAAGGCAAAATGGCATGTATTTCATAATTACATATATATATGGGTTAGAAGTAATTGTATTAACCAGGCTTTTATATTATTTTTAATGCAAAATTAATGATTTATGTATACTTGAAAGTTCTTTCTTTAATGGAAAAATAAAGTCCAACTGAATGGGTAAATTTGCTGGGAGTTAATTTTCTTCTTACATTTTAAACCAACATCTTGTATCCCAAATTACTTAGTGGAAAAGCAAATTGATGGCATGAAATTAATTTCCACTTTTTTTAATCTATGTGGATATAAATCACCACAACTTGGGAAGGTTGAAAAATGACTGTATTAACAAAACTTCATGTTCAACAGACAAATAAACATCCTCACAAATCCAAAACACTACTGCATATTTACCCATCATTAGCCATAATCTACTTGAGATGATGATGATAAATGAACCAAGAAACTGGATCCCTAAACAATACCTATTTAATGATAACAAACAACCCAAAACACAGAGAGACTCACCTTCCATGAAATTGGTGTTTAGCCCGATGGGGACCTAACTCAATTTCTGGCATAACAGGTTTCTGTTATGGGGGGTGCTCTTCTAATCTCACAGCTTCATTCCCATTTTATTTATTTATTTTTTAAAGATTTTATTTATTTATTTGACAGAGTGAGATCACAAGTAGGTAGAGAGAGAGGAGGAAGCAGGCTCCCTGCCGAGCAGAGAGCCCGATGCGGGACTCGATCCCAAGACCCTGAGATCATGACCTGAACCGAAGGCAGGGGCTTAACCCACTGAGCCACCCAGATGCCCCTTCATTCCCATTTTAATACTAATCTTTTCATGAATGCAGTTGATGTAGCTACACAATGATAAACTTTCTCAAGGTAAACTCAGTTAACTTTTATATTTAGATGGATAGGTAGATGATGATAGAGATAGATGACTGATGATAAATAGATGATAGGTGATAGATAGATGGGTAGACTTACCATAAAGAAATGTTTGGTGAGTTTTTATTTTTTCATTAAAAACTAGAAGTTTGACAATTTTGAAGTTTTCAGAGGTTTCTTCTTCAAAGCTTTAAGCTGGCCAGCAAGGCCTAAGATGAAGTCTTTTGGGATCTAGGTACCTGAAAAAGAAGTGCCCTTTGCTTTGTGACTCTGGTAAGTTCATATTTATAAGACCTAACTTCGATGGGGCCTTAAATTGTATTTCCAGCTTCTCATAGTCATCCTTTCACTCTTTCTGTCTGTGGGCAAAAGCAGCCCACTTTCACCAACATAAAACTATTCTCCTGATTCTGTGGAATGGTTGATTAGATTAACTTCTGGCCTATTTTTAAATTTCAACTTGCCTCCCCAAACCAATTTTTTTCTCTGGCTGTTGATTATACTGTTTTTATTGCCATACATTGTTTTTACCAACACTGACCTTTCTTACTCTTAATCAAGAATTTATCAGAACTCTTTAATCATATAAGTAAGGTAAAAAAAAAAAAAGAATGACCACCATGATAAAGGGAATCTATTCTCTTTATACAATTGAATTTAGAGAGAGCTTCTTTTATGAGATTTTTCAGAGACACCTTTGTATATTATAATTAAAGATGCAGCCTAATGTTGTTTGTTTGTTTTAAAGCTGTTGTTAAATTTAAAAAAAAATAAACAGAAAAAACTCGGTCAAAAACTCGGGTCGGGGCGCCTGGGTGGCTCAGTGGGTTAAAGCCTCTGCCTTCTACTCAGGTCATGATCCCAGGGTCCTGGGATGGAGCCCCGCATCGGGCTATCTGCTCAGCAGGGAGCCTGCTTCCTCCTCTCTCTGCACCTGCCTCTCTGCTTACTTGTGATCTGTCTGTCAAATAAATAAAAATAAAAATAAATCTTTAAAAAAAAAAAAAACTCGGGTCAAACTACAGAAACAAAATGTATCCAGGAAAATAAATTCAAAAGGCAAACTTTTGGGAATTGCACTTATACTACAGACAAATTCTTTGTCCCTACATTGATAAGACAAATACAAAGGGAAAGTGGCAATTTTACTAATATATGACACAATGAATTGAATAGTACAAATGGTATATGCTATGGGAGTTAAACAGACATACTTCATGCTATCTTCAGTTAACAAGAAATAGAAGTTGGAACTGAAGCTTAATCTTGGGATCAAAAAAGTAAATTTTACTGTTGTATATGAGAAAAAAATAAACAGATATGGAAGAGAATTACAGATGTGACAAAAATATTACAGAGATTAGCATTTGTATTAATGGTGAATTTTCTAAATAAGCACTGAAAATGTTGAAACATGATCACATTTTCCTAAAGGGATTAATAGTGCATGATTTTTAAGAGGATTTGTGTAAATATTAGAATGACAGCTGTATTTGTTTTCTATTGAGGCTTTAAGAAATTACCACAAATCCAGTCACATAGAGCAATACAAGTTTATCATATTACAGTCTTGAGGTCAGAAGTCTGATGTGCATTTCACTGGCTAAAATCAAGGTGACTGTAAGAGCTGCATTTCTATCTGGAGGCTTCAATGTCCTCAGGTTGGCGTCTTGAAGCCTTTGTTCCTGCAGATGACAGAAGAAAGGTCTGGGAAGATTTTGTCTATAGCTTATCTTTCCTTCCTGTATTGTCTATGGATTTCTAGACAAGCTTGCACACTACAAATTTGGATGAGACCTTTTAATCCTTAGAAGATTTAAGAGCGAAGGTTGTGGGTACATTTTGGGCAGAGGTTGTTGTTCTAGTATCCAGACCATCACCTTGAGGGATGTGTTCTCGGGGCTCATTCTGATCTTCCCTGTGAGTGTCTGGTGATATTTTGGGAGAAAATCTTTCAAATGGTGTAAATTTAAGTATGTCTGATACCCTTATGGTTTTACACTCTCTCGCAGCCTTTTAGAAATTGTTAAAATATTCTAGCTTATTCTTATGTATAAATCATTTGGTGATGTCTGTCTCAGGAAAAAAAAAAATACTCTGGCCCAATTTCTCTGGAAGGCTTTCTGTGTCACTCAATATTTCTGAGTAGTTGTTTGCCCCATGACCTTAGTTCCCTGAGAGTTTCAAGAAAAGTCATTATTTTCAGTTTATCCAGCTGTTCTCTTGTGGGAGGTAGAAGATTGGCATCTTTCCAGTTTTATGTATCTCTTTATTAAATATAAAGACATTCAGTGATTCTTTAGTAAGCTGTAATGACTTTACTTCCTTTAAAGAATTTGTCTGTTTTACCTAAATTTTCTAATTTATTGCCATAAATTTGTTCATAATACACTAGTATTTATTAATCTGTAGAATCAGCAGTAATGTTATCTTGCCATTTCCAATATTGTAAATTTCTGTTCTGTTTCTTTTTTTTTCCCTAAACTTTGTTGATTTTGTCAAGAACCCACTATTGACTATATTGGTTTTCTTTATTGTTTTATTGTTTTCTGTTTCATTAACTCATGTTCTTACATTTATCATTTCCTTTCTTTTGTTTACTTTTAATTTAAAATGCTCTCCTTTTTCTAGTTATTTAGGGTAGAATCCGAAGTTAATGATTTGAAACATTTCTTCTTAGTCTATATAGTTACTATTGGAAAAGTCTCTATATTTATAGCTGCATTCTACAAATTGAAATGGTATGTTATGTTTCTTCAGAAAACACATCTTTCTAGTTTCCCTCTTGAATGTTTCTTTGACTCACATTATTTTGAATTATAGGATTAAGTTTACATGTATTTAGATATTTTCCAGGTCATCAGTTAGATTTCTAGTTTAATTTCAATATCTTTGGAGAATATACTACTTAATACTTGAATCCTTAGATTTGTTTTAATTATAAGATCTATCTTGTTAAATATTTTTGTACAATTAAAAACAATGTGTTTACTGCTGTCCTTATATGGTGTATACTATAAGCATCAATTGAATCAATTATTGGATAATATTCAAGTTTTTTAATCCCTTACTGACTTTCCTTTTTTTTTTTTTTAAGATTTTATTTACTTATTTGACAGACAGAGATGACAAGTAGGCAGAGAGACAGGCAGAGAGAGAGGAGGAAGCAGGCTCCCTGTTGAGCAGAGACCCCGATGTGGGGTTCGATCCCAGGACCTTACTAAGATCATGACCTGAGCTAAAGGCAGAGGCTTTAACCCACTGAGCCACCCAGGTGCCCCCCCTTTTTTTTAATAGCAAGAAAGTGTCATTGAAATCTCTGACCATAATTGTGGATCTGCCTATTTCTTTTTGCAGTTGTATCAGCTTTTCCTTAATCTATTTTGCAGCTCTGATGTTAAGTGCATGGGTGTTAAGAATCTTTGGGCAATTTTACTGGACTGACCCCGTTAGCATTATGAAATGACCCTGGTAATATCTCTGCTCAAAATCCTATATCACAAAAATAATTTAGTTGCTAATATTTTTGATTAGGATTAATATGGAATATAGTTTTAAATCATTTTTTATTTTAACTCACTTGTATATTTATTTTTAAAGTAGACTGCTTCTAAACAGGGCTGAGATTTTTACCTTATGCTTGATCTAGTGGGATAAATGTGGGAGATAGAAGCAGAGCAAGTGCCACTGTAATAATTCTATAAGCTAACAAGTTAGGCTGCCTTAGTTCCATGAATTCCAACAGCGGACGTGAGTCTGGTACGTCTGAGAGAAATGGCTTTATTACTCATAGCAGTAGTAGTAACAGGAGCATCAGCATTGCTATACTGGTTTTCTGAGCACTAAATCTCACAGGGTGACTTAGGGACAGGAGACACTGGCAGGTCCTCTAGAGGAAGAGAATCCTGGGCTTAGGGAAACTTCCAAATTCCCAGCAAGTAGTAAGCAAACCTATTCTTTATTTTGAGGAAGATCAACTGTAGTATAGACTTTGACTGTGTTACCTCACTTTTTAGGACACATGCGAAAGCTATCCTGAGAAGTGGTCCAGATGAAGGGGTAGCCAAAACCTTGAAAGCTGAGAATACGCAGATGGTTAAACGTGCTAACTGACTACCCAGAGCAGTATAGATTGGATATTGAATTTTTATATAAACTGGTTACCGTGGATTTTAATTGAATTATTTATACTGTTTATGGCTAATGTGCTTTTATTTTTTTAAAGATTTTTATTTATTTATTTGACAGACAGAGTAGGTAGGCAGAGAGGCAGGCAATGAGAGAGAGAGGAGGAAGCAGGCTCCCCGCAGAGCAGAGAGCCCGATGTGGGGCTCGATCCCAGGACCCTGGGATCATGACCTGAGCTGAAGGCAGAGGCTTTAACCCACTGAGCCACCCAGGCGCCCCCAGCTAATGTGCTTTTTAAAAAAATTTAATATAGGATCTTGCTATTTATTTTCTACTTCTCCCATTTATATTTTCTCTGTTCCCTCTTTTTTTTTCCTTTCATCTTTTTGTATAGTACATTTTTATTTCATATATTTGCTGTGTTAACTTATTACATATAAAAGTTGTGTTGCTTTAATGATTACTTTGGACTTATAGTAAAAATTTTTAACATAGTCTACTTACAAGTAATATATCACTTTACACACATTTCATACATGCTAAAAAACCTTATTGCAATATATTTCCAATGTTTTCTTCTAGGCCTTTGTGCTAACTTTGTTTGAAATTTCACTTCTTATATATTACAAACCTCAAAATTCATTATTACTTTTGCTTGAATAATAGCTAATTGTTTTCTGAAAAAATTTAAATAAGGGAAGTCCTTTAATTACCTATATAGTTAATATTTTCAGTTCTTTTCATGTATTTAGTTAGACCCAGAATTACATCTACTATGGTTTTTTGTACGCTTCAAGAATTCTCTTACACATTTCTTGTAGAACAGGCCTGCATTGGTACATTCTGGTAGTTTTTAAGTGTATAAGAAAGTCTTTATTCATTTTCATATAGGAAAGCAATTTTTGCTGGGTAAAGAATTCTAGGTTGATAGCTTTGTTACCTTCTGTACTTTAAATAATTTTCTCCATTCTTTTCTGGTTTGCATAATTTTTGAGAAATTTGTTAACATGTTTATGTTTTTTCCAGTATATACTATATACAATTCTCTCTAGCTTTTATGTTTTTCTCTTTATTACCTGTCTTAAAAATTTGATTAATTTGTGTCTTTGTATATAGTTTTCCTTATGATTCTTGTGCATGGGGTTTGTTGAGATTCTTATGTAAGTGGGTCTATATATGTTGTTAGTTATGGAAAAAATGTTGGCCATTATTTCTTCAAATATTTTTGTTATTTCTTATCTCCTTGGGGCTATAAAGTGTATGTACTTGCATGTGATTGCTGTCACTGGAAGTTTTTCCATAGCACCCTGTGGCTCTGGTTCCACCCCCCATGTTTTTCATTTTGGTTAGTTTCTATGTCTATCCTTTAGGTTCAAATATCTTTTCTGCATCAATTCTGATAGATTGACATTCTCCTCATGGTGGGTTGTATTCTTTTCTTCTTTTAATGAATGGTAAATTTCCCTAGATATACCGGTATTTTAAATACCTCCTTTTGGATCTCATCAAACCTCATTCTTAGTCTTCTACCCAACTCCTCATGATGAGGTTTTGTTTGTTTGTTTGTTTGTTTTTCCCTCTGATAGTTCAGAAAAGGCACTGTTCATTCATGTTGTCTTGTTCTTCTCAGACTACTCCAACAAAACACTACAATATTTCTGATGTTCACTTGCAAACTTCAGAAATTAAGGGTTTTTGAGGCCAGAAAGTATGAGATCAAGGTGTCAGCAGTCTCATTCTCTTGAGGGTCTTTTTTTCTCTTCATAGCCAATTTCTCCCTGTATCCTCACATGGTGAAAGAGTTAGGAAACTCTATGGGGTTTCCTTTAAAAAGGCATCAGTCTTGGGTGCCTGGGTGGCTCACTCAGTCATTAAGTGTCTGCCTTCGGCTCAGGTCATGGTCCCAGGGTCCTGGGATTGAACCCCAGATCAGGCTCACTGCTCGGCTGGAAGCCTGCTTCTCCCTCTCCCACTCCCCTTGCTTGTGTTCCTTCTCTTGCTGTGTCTCTCTCTGTCAAATAAATAAAATCTAACAAAATCTTATAAAATAAAATAAAATAATAAAATGAAATAATATTCATCTTATTCATGATGACTCCATCTTCATGACCAAATTTCCTTTAAAAATGTCTACCTATCAATACCAACTCAATGAGCATTAGAATCTCAACACATAAATTTTGGGAGGAGACAAACATTAAGACCATAGCACATCTTGATTCTTAAACATAAGAAAATATGAATTAAGTACCACATGAGAACATAGTCAATAATATTATGATAATGTGGGGTGACAGATGGTAACTACATATATGATGAAGATTGTGTAGTGTATGAAACTGTTAAATCACTATGATGTACACTGAAACTAATATAATATTGTAGGTCAACCAACTTAAATTACAATTTAAGGAAAGTAAGAATTGAAAAGACAAAATTTGACCTCTTAGCTTTGAAATAATGTGGCATTGTAATGGCAATATTTAAAGCAAACATTTATGTGAATTTATGATTTTGTGTTTCATTCTTGTAGAAAAATAAGTTAAAAATTAGCCATTTGGGGAATGATTCATAAAATATCACTGATATGGAAAAATCATATTTAAAAGGATAGAACTCATTTAATTAAACTTCTTATATCCTTATTTTTTTCCTTTCCATATAAACGTTGATTTTCATTTATTTGTATTTCTAGATCTGACTCATCTTTTTTCCACTCATGTCATTTTTTTCTGAGTATCTAATAAGACTTTTCTCATTAAAAGTATGCTGTTGTAGTTCCAACTTTGGTTAACACTTGTAATATACTGAAGAAAAACAATATATAAAATCAATCAATCATGGTTCTGGAGTGCTTTCTGAGTGAAACCATAATAAGCTTTTAAAAATAATATTAGTAAAAACCTAAACTCAAAATAACACTAGTGAAAATATTATCTTTCTTAAAGAAAATAAAATTTATAAAGGTTTAAATCCTATTAAATTTTAGGATTCTATTGGGAGAGGAATTCATATGATTTTTTTTGTTAACATATAATGTATTATAATTAAATACATTAAAATATAATGTATTATTTGCTTCAGGGGCACAGGTCTGTGAATATCAATCTTATACAATCCCTCTCCCCTTGCTCCACCCCAGCAACCCTCAGTTTGTTTGAGATTAAGAGTCACTTATGGTTTGTCTTCCTGGTCCTACCTTGTTTCATTTTTTCTGTCCCTATCCCCCACTACCTCCTGCCTGCTTCTCAAATTTCTCATATCAGAGAGATCATATGATAACTGTCTTTGTCTGATTGACTTCGTTCGCTTAGCATAATACCCTCTAGTTCCATCCATGTCATTGCAAATGACAAGATTTCAGGTTTTTGATAGCAGTATAGTATTCCATTGTATATATATACCATATCTTCTTTATCCATTTATCTGTGGATGGGCATCTAGGTTCTTCCATAGTTTGGATATTATGGACATTGCTGCAATAAACGTTCAGGTGTACGTGCCCCTTCAGATCACTACATTTGTATCTTTAAATATTCAGTAGAGCAATTGCTGCGTCATAGGGTAGCTCTATTTTCAACTTTTTGAGGAACCTCCATACTGTTTCCCAGAGTGGCTGTACCAGCTTTCATTCTCACCAACAGTGTGGGAAGGTTCCCCTTTCTTCACATCCTCGCCAACATCTGTCATTTCCTGACTTGTTAATTTTAGCTATTCTGGCTGGTATGAGGTGATATCTCACTGTGGTTTTGATTTCTGCAAAGAAGACATCCAAATGTCCAACAGACACATGAAAAAGTGCTCAACAGCACTTAGCATCAGGGGAATACAAATCATGTGATTACTTTTTTTATAACTTTGAAATGTTGTTAACATTTTGAGGGTATTTTTAAAATGAAATGCACATATGAGCATCTCCAATGATAGAATAATTTTATATTGTATTTTTTCCCATTCACATAGAGTGATATTTTCATTTCCTAATGTTGTAACAATAATATATTAACTATTCTTTCATCCGATTTGTCATATTAAATTATATTTAGTATAGAATTTTAAGATTTCTTAATTATTTATCAAGATTATTTATCAAAAAATTAATAATACAAAAATAATACAAAAGAGAAAGCAAACATGTAGAATAAGAAAAGACTGGAAGGGAGGGAAGAGGAAAGAAAGTAAGAAAAGAAATGAGAAAAGAAGAAATGATGGTTAAAAATTTAAAGAAGTCAGGAGGAAAGAAAGCAAGAAAGACACTTCACTCACCTAAGAATGAGATAATTAAAATAATTCATAGGTTATGAAATGTACATTTAAAAAAGTGCAGTAAAAATCAAAGACTGCCAGGGCGCCTGGGTCACTCAGTGGGTTAAGCCGCTGCCTTCGGCTCAGGTCATGATCTCAGGGACCTGGGATCAAGTCCCACATCAGGCTCTCTGCTCAGCGGGGAGCCTGCTTCCCTCTCTCTCTCTCTCTCTCTGCCTGCCTCTCTGTCTACTTGTGATGTCTCTCTGTCAAATAAATAAATAAAAACTTAAAAAAAAAAGACTGCCATATGAATTTTATATAGGAAGTCAAAGTCCTAACCATAAAATATAAAAGAATACACAGAACCCTTCACTTTTAAAATGTGTCAATCTTGTCTCTCACTACAAAAGTTATAATTTATTCTTATTTAAAAATTCAAATAAGTTATTGTTACTTCTATATTTTCAGTTGACTATGACAAAGATTTTTATACAAAAGCAAAATTTTTTGTACAGTTGTTATAGGTATGATAGACCCTTTAGTATTCTGTACTGATTCAAGTGTAGTATTTTGTATGGTAGTACCCTTTACAAAACTTCCTACCTCACTTCCAGTTTTCCAAAGAATATTTTTCTATGAACAGATCAGTGTCTAGGCAATAATTAGTCTTAATCAGATAAAGAGGAAATAGGTTGGAGTAGGCTAAGAATAATTACTTTATTTTGGGGGATTAAGAAAACTATGATGAAGAGACCACGTTACAAGAAAGCATAGACTTGTCAAAGGCAGAAAAGCTAATCTTTAGCTACAGAGAATTTTTGCCATATTTGCATTCACTAGTACACCTAATTAGTATTTTCCATGGATTTGTTCAAATTAGTACACCAGGGAATTGGGTCTTATGTGGAAAATAATAAAGCCCAGTAGAGATACTGACCCAAGGTCAGTGAACAGTTAATAAAATGGGCATTCAAGCTATTAATTTTTAGTCTTAGAAATAAAAGAATATTGATAAAATGAAATAGAATTTAATTAAATAATAATATTAAACGAACTCCTTGTATAAATAGAATGTTTTCCAAAAAAACACTTTTTCTTCCAAAATTGTAAAAATATCTTTAATGAGCATTTTTAGAACTTATTTCTGCTTTAAATGTCAGTAAAAATATTACAAAACATGGGTGAAAGATTCATTAATTTTTTACTTTTATAATGTTTTACAGTAATGCTTATATTACATAATTCTTTTTTTTTTTTTACTTTAATTACTTGACTAGTTTAAGTTGAGGAAGCAGTATTAGAATAGCAGAAATCAGGGGTGCCTGGGTGGCTCAGTGTTGGGCCTCTGCCTTTGGCTTGGGTCGTGATCCCTGGGTCCTGGAATCCAGTCCCACCTCGGGCTCCTTGCTAAGCAGGGAGCTTGCTTCCTCCTATCTCTCTCTCTCTGCCTGCCTTTCTGCCTACTTGTGATCTCTGCTGTCAAAAAAATAAATAAAAGAAAAGAAAAGAATAGTAGAAAGCATAGCCTTTCAAACAGAACTTCCGAGTCAGATGTCATTGCTGTTACTAGCCATATAATCTTGATTGTTATTTAAATACTTTTACTTGACTTATTTTCCTAATTGGTAAAATGAAAGTTATGAGATAATTTATAGAACTAATATAGGGAAATCACATTAGGAGAGGCTTCATCTTTATTCTCTCACTCAGAAATGGTACAGGACCTCCCGCCTTATAATTATATGTAACAATCCAATTTCTGTGGAAGAGAATAAGTTATATTGGCTAAGTAAAAGTTTCTGCCCTTTCAATCATCTACCATATTCTTTTCCAGTCAAACAAAATCCAACATTTTTTTTTAAATTGATTTTCAATTTTTTGTCTCATACTCATAAGGTAGTATTCTCAAGTGGAAATAATAAATCAAACCCATTTGACCCCTCTAAGACTTTTAAGGGCTCTTGCTATAAAATATTTAGAAAGTTGGGAAGCAAAATGCCCTTTTCTATCATGACAAATATCACTTTAGGTATTTTTTGCATACATCTTTTACATTCATTCTATAGCATTCTATGAGTTAAGGATCACAGTTTAAAATAGCTGTTTCCTGCAGCATTCCTTAAAATAAATTTAAAAAAATAGAAATGATAAAGCAAAGGAACAATGTTAACTCTCCATAGATGTTGCTACTTTTTGCTATATTTGCGTGTTTGTTTCTGAGGCGTGTTTAGCAGTTTTGCAGCCTCTTTACTTTCATCTATAAGGACTGAGTAAACTATTTGGAGAACTTTATCCTTATTTCTGGTAGGTCATGGAGGAAATAGTTTTTATTTTTTTCTCTATCTCTGCTCCAGGGAATTCCAAACATCAAGGATCAAAAACAAAATAAACTCAAGTGCAAGACATGTGCCCACACACAAACACAAAATCAGAGGTGTTTTATTACCTGGGGACATAAAGGTTTAGAGCCAAGAAGCCAAGAAGACACAAGTTAGAAACTTGAATATCCAGGTTACTGACAAATCTGCTAACTCTGAAGAAAGCTGTCAATCCATGATTGATGAGGAGTGATATTTTCAATTCACCAACTCTACACGAAAAATGTCCTTGAGGTATTCTGGTAGAAAGATCCATGATGTCTAATTCCCACCAGGTAATGACTGCATTACTTGAATGAATTTGCAGCATACTTCAATATCAACTTCATGAAATGAATGTAAAGAACTTAAGATATCCTGACTTTCTAGAAAATAAGAATTTTTTCACATAGCTTTCCAATTTATGCTAAATTACATGGAGTAAGTAATAATTTTAATCTAGTCCAAGTATTATTTGACATTTTTACCCTTGTTTTTGTTTCTACTTTAGCAATACATTTCTTATTCTAATTTCAAAAGCATATTTATTAATTTTGATACCTTTTCAGTTCTATGTCAGTGCTGTATCTTTTCTTTATTGACTCATGATGGGAAAAAAGAAAGTGCTTCCCAGAGTTCTCAATCAGGTCTGTGCTCTGAATTCCATCTCCATGTTTTCACGGAAGCCAGGCTTTTCAATGGCTGTTTCCAGCCAAGGATGTAATAACAGGGAGCCTGTGTAAGAGATTGGGTTATAGCCTCAATTTGGGACCCCTCTAAGACTTAAAAGGGTTCCTGCTATGAAATATTTCGGTAGCTGGAAGGCGAAATCATCCTTTGTTTATCATTATAAATATCACTTTGGCTATTTTTGGTTATGTCCATTACATGAGATCTTTAGAAACTATTCTTCAAGTTTCATGAAAAGTCTAGGATCTCTATTATAATTATGTTGATTTATGGATTTATCTGATTTCTATTGCTGTGTTCTGCAGCCAAATGGCACATTTTTCTCAATACTAGTCATATGCATGTATTTTTACTTGCAGTCATATATACTTTAAGTGTCTTGCAATTAGAATGTTAGCCAATTGACATCAGTCATCACAGCTACAATTCACCAGCATACATTTTATAATGAAGGGGGAAATATATTTATAAATATAAGCAGGGGAAAAAGCAAAATTTTTTATGTAAATTAAACTGGTTTAAAGAAAGATAATCAAATACATGTTTAAAATAATTTTTAAAGTGATAAAATATCTAACACATAAATCCATCACATAAATTCATCAGTAGTATTTTTATATTTTAAAAATAGAACTCCTTCCTGGTTTCTAATGCAAAGATTTTCTGTAAGGACCCATTGACTTTACTGTCCACTGTGTGATCTGCCGGGATGATAGTGAAGGCTTGGAGTTGAAGGTTTCATATCCTTTGTGTATTTAGTCCTACCAGAAAGACTAAGTAGACATGGGTAGCCTAGCCCTGCCTACTTCCTTTTAGGAGCAAATCCAGTCACAGGGAGAAAAAGTTTGTCTTGTCTTCATCATAGCTTCTGTCACTTGGCTAGACTTCTTCTCCATATGGGGAATCTTACTTGTGACTAGTAGAATATGTAACTGAATTAGTAAGTCTTATTCTGAGATTAAGATAGAAAGTCCATTTGGACATCATACTGAGTTACATCCCCTCATCCCAATTTTATAATGATAAAATTGACACTTGTCCTGCTGTCAGTGTTGGTTTGTGATGGGGTAGGAACAATTAGGTAGGAAATATTCTGTCTCCAATGAAAGGAAGGAGAACTTATATGTCTGTAAATGAATGTTCATCATTTAATTACAATATAGTCATGAACTCTTGTAATTTTAAAGTTAATAAACACTAAATTTGATGTATAACAGCTATGATTTCAAAAATCTTTGTCTCTAATAAACGCTTTCAATCTGTGTTCCAAGGAGATAGGAAAGAACAAAAGAGAAGGGCAAACATGGAAACCCTAGATCTATAATAATACTCTTAGAAAGATCCAAACATAAGCTCCTTAAATACTTTGTTAGTCATGAATGCTATTGCACGAGAAACTCCATGGGGTCCAGAAAGGTGACCATTTTTTCAGTAGAGGAATGGGTTATGAGTGAGTTATGGGTAACCAATCTAGAAGTGCTTGCTACAAAGTTCTTAGGAAATCTGTAAATTTAATGAAAAAGTGACATTGATGTAGGCCTTCTGAAGTCTTAAAATAGAGTGATTTCACAGAGTTCTTCTACTTTTGTTTCTAACCTAGTTTTAATCACATTTGTTTTCCTGGAAATTGCAGATATGAAACTTGATATTGTAAGGATATAAAAAAAAAGATATAAATTTAAAATCAGGGACTAAATGCTTCTAACATTTAGGATAGAAATCTGGTCATTAACAAAGTAGATAACTTGATTTTAAGGACTTTATATAAGAATTTTGTTCTGCAATATGTTATATAATACACTGTGATAGTCTCTGAAAAGATGTAAAACTTCAAGATCTACATTTAAATTCTAACACATACAAATTTAGACCTATGCAAATTAGATTATTAGATTAGTGTTAGAAAAATTTTAAATTTCTATTTAACTTTATAAATCCTGTTAAGAAAAAGGTTTAGAGGAATACCTGGGCTTTGATGTTAGCGCTGAGAACAACTTATTTGAAATTCAGTGGTGGCTCCTGGGCATTTGTTACAGGAAACTGTGAGGGATGTGACTTGATATTTCTTTGCTGCTACCATATATCCTTTTTAATCTACCATTGCCAGTTTCCCAATTTCCTCAATGTCAATGACGTCGTATTCTCAAAAAGAAATGACAAAACTGATTTTTTTCTTGAGTAACAATTAACAGCTGGGATAATCTTGACAGCAAATAAAAGAAGATTGTCCTCACCTGATTATAATATAAAAATCTTATATTATTTAATGTAATAGGATCCCCAGATATTAGGAAGGATCTAAATATCCTCAGGTTCAGCCTCTTCTTGTTTCTTTTGTCTTTTATATTGTAGCTTCAACCTAGAGCAAAAGACATTTCTTCAAGTCTTTCCAGGTTTTACATTCAAAATAAATAATACCTACATAAAGAAGAAGGGTTCTTTATTTTTGGATTTGTTGCATAGGCTAGGATAAAGGACACATTTCCCAGAAAAACATACATAAGTCTTTCCCTCATATCTCATTATTAATCATAATGAGTCATGCTTTTTTCCCCTCCAAATTCCATGAATGATTATAAATATGGGAGTGCCCTGATGGTCATAGACCTGTCAGGTTATGTTCCTGGAGATTGAGAAAGGATCACCTTCTGTGGTGGAAGGTGGCAAACAGAACAAAATCAGCATTTTTCTGGAAAGGAAGATAACAGTAAGTAAGTATTGTGTAGGGAGAAAACTGGAGCAGCTAAATAACTTAACAGAGTAGAATTGTTTATTCTTTAAAAAAAAAGACAGTAAAATAGTTGTACAAATTAATAAAGGTAGAAGTTTTGCCATTAATAATGGGCATTAGAGGTGACTTTGAGTAGATTTTCTAGCATCCTTCACATTATAGTATAAGGGAAACCTAGTACTTTATCTCTGAATAAAATAAAATTTTTATGTTAAATATCACTCATTTATGTAATCATATACACAGAAAAATATTTCAATAAAGATATTTGTAATATTTAAAAATTTTTATGCTTAAAATAAAATTTAACAGGGATTAACATAGATCACATGACTCATCTACATTTATGTGCTAGACACATTGCTCTTTCAACAATCCATGATAATGTCTTATTTGAACTATGGCGTATTATGGTCTTCTTTTCAGCAAATCGATTGTTTGATACACTAGGAAAATAACTCAAAAATGGATATGTTCATTTGTTAGTAATATTAACTACTCAGAATGTAACTATACATATTCCATAATAGGAAGCAAAATTTATTTGATGAATGCCTGAATAAACAATGCCGTTTACTAGCAACTTCCTATATGCCAGAAACTTTATTGTCATATATTTAATATAAGCAACATTGTAAGATTGGTCCTATTCTCCCCATTTTGCAGATGAGATGACATATGTTAAATAATTTTCCCTAAAGACAAGTATTAGCTGATAGCCCTTTTTATTTGTGAAATGTTCTTATTTGGGTTGATGACTGGTATTAAGAGAAACAAACTAGGTGCCTGTATTTTTATAAGTGACATAAGCATTAAAAAAATTATTGAAAATAGTGGTGCTTTGCTGTTAAACATTAAGTTTTACTCCATAGTGAGAGAAACATTTCTCAGTTCATATACAGGTAGCATATTCAGTGGCCCAAGTTAACAAAAAAGCTGATGTAACTTTTTGTATTTACATGATGAATCTTATAGTATGACTAGTAACATATACAACCTGAATGTATGGCTGAGGTGGATGGCTTCACTTCTTCCACCATCTTGGAATATAAACTGATTTAAGTTATAATATATACTCTAAGTTACCTACACTGAATTTGAAGTGACTTCAATCTCTATAGTAGAAATAGAACATTTCTTGTATATCTTTATATATATATACTATTCCATGTGTGCTGTGCAATATTTTACTGTTGTAACCCAAAGCTAAATAAACCTGAAATTTTTTTTCCTCTCTTTTCTTTTCTTTTTTTTTTTTAAATTGGAAGTTGCCTGTGATCTATAAAAGGGAAAAAAACTCATTTGAATAGAGTAAAAGGACTAGTTATTACTCATGCATAGAAAAATTTTTAAGGATTCAGCTATATCAGTGATAGATAGACTGCTGAGATACCATTTGAGATTTCTGTGATTAGGTTAGACAGGGTCCAACTCCTATTGGTGAATGTTGCCTTGTTCTGTTCCAGAGAGGAGGCAGCTGTCTTCTTGGGTTTTCCTCCTGGGGCTGCCTGCTTTAACTAAACCTGTAACATTTTCGACAAGCAAATCAGGAAGGACTTTGCAGACAGATGGCGGAGCTGCCTATGCATTCTCATTTACATGTAACCTTGGTTCCTAACTATACTTGAGCCATATGCAGGGGGTTTGCATTCCCTTCGGGTTGGTTTCAAGTGCTAGGTAGACAAGTCAAATCTAACTTGGTCCATGTTTCCCTAATGTGATTTAATTCAATTGAGCCGTGAAGAGTGTTTATCAAAAGAACTTAGAATCTCAAATGGTGGCTGAGTGAAAAAATTGATACCAACTTTGGTTAGTGAGGGGAATGCCCTGGGAGACTTACGTTTTTATGAAATGAAGACTAGGTGATACAATTCGTAAGTTAAAATAAAATTTAAAATAAATCCCCAACTCTCCTTGGGAATTTGAATTGCCTAAATTTAATGTTGGTCTATTAAAGTGTCTGCAAATGTAATTTAATCATATATATAGTAGCCAGATTATCTATTTTCCATTATTGGAAGATCTAATGGTAAACAATGTTAAAAAATACACATTCTAACTTTCACTTTTAACCTTTCATATGCTTTTGATAATATATCCAAAGAATAACAAATCAATTTGGTCACAACCAGAAATTCATCTTGTGATCCATCAGAATAAGTAATTTATCTTATAATATGCAACAGGAAAAATTATATTTCATATAAAATAATTTAAATATTGGGGATGAGAAATAGAAGTAGTATATTTTAATGCATCATTTTTTACCTTATGAATCATACGTTAGGACATAGTGCTTAATGCAATTCAACATGCAATGGTGAGAAATATACTTTCTATAATTTTGCTGTCTATGACTCAAAGTCAAGCTCATTATAATAATATTAGGTGTATTACTTTCCATAATGAAACATTTTCTCATTATAAAAAATGAGTATAGAATTTTTAAAAGAATTGGAAATTCTATAATTCCATTATCCAAAACAATTATCTGCTTTATACTTCTGTATTTTCAAAATCTTTCTGTATTTTAAGCACAATATATAAATCTGTATAAACAAATTATATTTTTTACTCAGCTCTTTAATTATATCCTTGAGGTAAGTTAATTTCAAATACATTTTTTTTAGGCTGGAAAATATTAATTTTATGGATCTGTCTTTACAGCAACAGCTTACTGTAAATGATTATTATTTTTGTGAGTTTTCACTATATAACTAATTATGTAACAAATATTTTGGCATAAATACTTGTTTTTAGTTGAAGTGACTTCCCCAGGAAAGATTTCTAGACTACAAATTCATTGAAGAGTGAGATTTTTAGAATTTTATTACTTTCTGTCAAACAGGAAAGTTTATAGTGATGTGTTCTATCACCATTAGTGTATGTGTTTATCAAACACTGTCAGGATATATTTGTTTGCAAACAATGTCTGATATAAGTATGATTACATGAGTTTTCTTATAAGCAATTTAGTGGGGGGAGGCAGGAATCATCAGTAATTGATCCTTTGGGGGTAATGATACCTTTGGATGTAGCTTAATTTTTCCCCTTTTCTATTAATATCAGTATGAAAATTATTCATATGTTGCTAGAAATCTGAAAATTGATAGAAACCTAAATTTCTTGGTGTCACCAAAACATGATGTTTAAAAGGCAAAGGACATGATAAATCATTCTTTTCTATAATTCTTTCTATGGAGACCACAAACTTTCCACAAATATTCACCAAAGACATTCCTTTATGACTCATAGACCGGAATTTGGTTAAATTCCAACTCATACAGAATCATATTTGAAAACATTTATCTACCAATGATATTTTAAATTATAGTGAGTCATGATAATAAAAACATATAAAAAAAACAAATAGGGCAAAACAGATGATATATCAAATTGTCCAACATGGTGGACATTGGTTCTACCTTTTAGGAAAGGTCTTCTCTCACTGTTTATTATCTTTCATAGCCATATGAAAGAAGAGTTGCACAACTATAGTGACTTATTTATTGCTCTGTGTATAGGGGACCAACTCTAGTATGCGCAAACCAAGTGTCACCAAGTTTTTGGACAGAAAACATAGCATCTTAACTTCTAATCGCTTGATTGTCCACCCTCAGAATTTCACATTTCAGCTTCTCTTACCATTCCCCATTTTCTGGTGACAAAATCTGCATGAGAATACTTTTGATTAGCAAGAGGAGTAACATCCATTCAAACTGGCTTTAAAATATAAAAACATGTTATCAGATATAATAAATATCTCTACCTGTAGAGATGATTATTTTCTTTTCCTTTAGTGTTTTAATATGGTGAATTACATTGACTTTCCAAACTTGTCCTGGAATAAATGCCATTTGATCATCATGTATTATTCCTTTTATATTGAATTCTATTTGCTAATGGTTTGTTTAGATTTTTGTTGTTGCTGTTGTTGTTAATGTTAATGTGGGATATTTTTATTCTGTATTGCATCTTTTTCTGGTTTTAGTATCAGGGGAATGGTAACCTCATGTAATGAATTGGGAGGAATCCTACTTCTTAAATCTTTTGAAAGATTTTGTTTAGGGATGATAATATCTCTTCCTTCAGTGTTTAGCAGAATTTATTCTGTGTGCCTATAATTTTTTTGTGGGACATTTTTAATTTACAAATTCTATTTGTTTAGTAATTATAACTATTCACATTATACCTTTCTTCTGAGATTTGTTAAGTTTTATATTTCAAGGGATGTTTTTCATTTTTTAAGTTAAAATTTATTGATATAAAGTTGTTTATATTTCCTTATTATCATTTGACTTTCAGAATCATATATGACAAGGCTCTCTCTTTAAGTCCTTACATTGGTGACACATATCTACTGTCTTTTCTGAACAATCTGGCTAGAAGTTTATCTATTTTCTTGATCTCAAAGAACTAGCTATTGGGTTCATTGATTATCTGTTAAGTCTGTATTCTGCTCCACTTATTACTACTCTCATCTTTATTATTTCATTTTATCTTCTCGTTTTCATCCTAATTTTTTCTTTGTTTTATAGTTTCTTTAAGGGGAAAACTGAGGCCACTGATTTTAGTATCTTTCTTCTTTTCTAACGTAAACATTCAGTGGTATGAATTTCGTGTTTAGTGCTGTTTTAGCAGCATACTAGAAAATTTTATATGTTACAGTTTCAAATTTATCTGGTTCCAAATCTTTTATAATATCTTTTGAATTTTTTCTAGATCCATTGGTTATTTAGAGGTGTCAAAGTTTGTTTCAGATTATTTGGAGATTTTGAATTGATTTTTTTCTTTTTTTTTACCATTTATCTCTAATTTAATTTCATAAATACAGAATTTTATATGAATAATATTCTTATAAGCATATGGAGATTGATATTTTTGTCCCAGAATACAGTATATCTTGAGAAATGTTACTTCATTCAAGAATATAATGTGTATTTTGTCATTTTTGATAAGAGTGTTCTATACATATCAACTATGTTAGGTTTGTTAGTAATATTATTCGAGTCTTCAACATTTGTACTAAATTTATCTCTCCATTTTGTACCCTTTCTTTAGAGAAGGGCATTGAAATCTGTTAGATGTTTATTTTGTTAAAAGTCCATTTTCCTTGCAGTTCTGTCAAATTTTGCTTTACATATTTTGAAGATTTTTTATTAGGTATACCAACATTTAAGAATGTCATGATGTCTTAATTATTTGACCTCTTTCTGATTAAGAAATGAATTCAATTAGCTCTGGTTATAATTTTTGAAACCCACATTATCTGATAGTGTTATAGCATTTCAGCCTTCTTTTCACTAGTGTTAGCTGAGTATGCTTTTATTTTTAATGTATTTGTATCTTTACAGTTAACATGCATCTCTCCTAGTTAGGGTACATTGGGTCTTTGCTCTTTTATCCAGTCTGAAAATCCCTGACATGTAAGTGCATGTTTTTAACACTTCCACTTAATTGTATTACTTACATTGTTGGGTTTAAGTTGAACATCTCAAACATCTCAGCATTTTCTGTTATGCCATATGATTTTTATTGTACATATTTTTACTTTGTTTTTCTTTTCTCATGTCGATTCCATTTTTTTCTTTGTTGGATATTAGATTTAAATTTTTGTTTTGTTGTTTTAGTATTTGACTTACAGTTTTTAGTGTGCATACTTAACAGAGTCTACCTTCAGATGATATTATAGCACTTGGAATCTGATTTGTTAGTGTCGTACAGTTTAGGGGTACAGGTCATTGATAAGAAACACCTGATTCTACAAAAAGTAAAGTCACTCTTCATTTTTGGTCAAATGTAGCCATGAACAAAATTCTTTTAATTTAATTTTCAAATGAGTAAACTAATACATTATAAACCTATCAATCCATGAGGTCCAGTCTATGAGATCTCAGCTTACTAGTTCATGAACACCACTCCAGGACAATTGCCTTCCTTCGGCTAGTTGTTCAATAAGTTTTCTGTGGATAGAAGTCCGGCTCGCAAGTATCTCATAGAAAGAGATGGAGGTATTTGGATGAAAAAATGCACAAGTGTGTCTGGATTTTTGACTCCTCCTTTTGTAAATAAAGAGGAGCACCATACTTCAATAATTATAATAAAATAGTATTTTATGATATATACTACATTCTGTCCAACTGCCAAGAAATCTATCAGTTCTATATATTTCCTTTTGCTCAGATAAAAATTGTGTCTCATATATGTTTGCATTGTTCCCATCACAGTGTTGAGTGGAATGAGGCATGTGGAAGTTAAGCAGATTGTTGAAAATCCCCACAGTGTTCTGTTTTAGTTTTCTCTTGCTACCATAAAAATATGTCCACCATGTTAGCAGTTTAACCCAACTCCCACTTACTAGCTCACATTCTCATAGGAGAGGAGACAGGTTGCCTTGCACGCTTCTCTGCTCCAGGTTTTTCAAGTCTGAAATTAAAGTATTGGTGGTGGGTTCTTATCATCAGGCTCTGGGCAGAATCTGCTTCCAAATTTATTCAGGTTTTTAGGCTAATCTAGTTATTTGCTACTGTGAAAAATGAATTTCTATTTCCTTGCCAGATGTCAGTTGTGGGCTCCCCCTAGCTGCTGGAGATTTTGGTTGTCTATACTGTTTGCGTACAGGCCACTACATTTCACATGCCACATGTTAGACCTCTCTCATGCTTCAAGTTTCTTGGCATGTTGAGACTCTTTTATGATTTGAATATCTCTGACTACTCTTCTGCTGAACTTTTTGCCTTCAACAGAGAAGATTTTCAGAGAAAGTATTCATATGACTAGATTCCCACTCATATAATCCAAGATAATCTTCCTATTTTAAACTCAACAGGCATTATGGAGGGCACATGGTGTGATTATACACAACTAATGAATTACTGAACTCTACATCTAAAATTAATGATGTACTATATGTTGGCTAATTGAATTTAAGGGAAAAAAAACCTTAATAACTTTAAAAACATCCACAAAATCCCCTCTGCATTTAATGTAAGGTATTCAGTTGCCAGGGATTGGAAAAATAGACACCTTTAAAGGACCATTATTCTGGATACCACTTAATCACTGCCTGTCACAAAGCTCAAACAAATCTTTAAGCAAATTGCTACTGGTGTAGGCTATTCTGACATTTGTGGAAGATGTCTTTAGACTATTTCCAAATGTGATTTCTAGTCTACCTAATTAACTAGAAGTCATAGAATTTGTCAACCATAATTTCAACTGTGCTGAACACGATTGGAAACATAATTTTTAAAATTTTTTTTAAACTTTAAATAGAGAAGTACTTACTGTCTCCTAAAGTATTACACAATTTTGAAATTTACAGATAGAAAGTAAAGTGATAAGAACTGAATCAGATATTTAAAATACCAATCTCATAAGCTAAGTTAATGGCATGGAGGCTATCAAAGTCACAATTTCAAAATGGAAGTACAAATGCTACAATTTTCCAATCTATTTTACCTTTCTATGTGACTTTTTTTTTTTTTAGAAAAATAAAGCTTCTTATATTTATGTTCATATTCAGTTCTTTGTGTTTTAAAAATATAATACTTTGCTTATTTGGTAATGTTTTTGTAATCCTAGTTCAGAGAAATGAAATTATCCCATAAACTTCTGTAGAAACTCATTTTGATTGCAGTATTTCTAAAGTATGTATTTTTAATATATGCGTCAATAATAAAAATGAATTCAAAATAATACATTAAACAAAATATGTTATTAAATGTATTTAGCATTCATTTTTATGATAAAATTATTTAAACTTGGTTCAAAAGTAACATTGTGAAACTCCTCACTCAAAAACCATTAAGAGCATGGAAAAAAGAGTTTCTTTAACAAATGGTGTTGGGAAAATGGGAAGCCACAAGCAGAAGAATGAAACTGGACCATTTCCTTACACCATACACAAAAAATAGATCTGGATGAAAGACCTAAACTGAAACAAGTAATACAACAAAATCCTAGAAGAAAACACAGGCAGCAACCTCTTTGACTTCAGCCACGTGACTTCTTGCTAGACACATCTCCAAAGACCAGGGAAACAAAGGTAAAATGAACTATTGGGACTTGACCAAGATAAAAAGCTTTTGGACAGCAAAGGAAACAGTGGACAATACCAAAAGGCAACCAAAAGAATGGGAGAAGATATAGGCAAATGACATATCTGATAAAGAGTTAGTATCAAAAATCTGTAAAGAACTTAGCAAACTCAACACCCAAAGAACAATTATCCACTCAAGAAATGGACAGAAGACATGAACAGACATTTCTCCAAAGGTCACATCCAAATGGCCAAATGACAGATGTTGGCAAGGATGTGGAGAGAGGGGAACTATCTTACAGTGTTGGTTGGAATGCAGACTGGTACAGACAGTCTGGGAAACAGTATGGAGGATCCTCAAAAAGTTGAAAATAAAGCTACCCTAAAACCCAGCAATTGCATTATTGGATATCTACCACAAAAATACAAATGTAGTGATCCCAATGGGGACCTGCACCCCAATATTTACAGCAGCAATGCCCACAATATCCAAACTATGGAAAGAGCCCAGATGTCCATCAACAGGTGAATGGATAAAGAAGATATGAGATATATCATATATATGATGTATCTCATAATCTCATATGTGTGTATACATACACACACAATACAATACTATTAAGACATAAAAAAAGAAATCTTGCCATTTGCAATGACATCAATGACATGGATGGAACTAGAGCATATTATGCTAAGCAAAATAAGTCAATCAGAGAAAGACAATTAACATATGATCTCACTCATATGTGGAATTTAAGGAACAAAACAGAGGATCATAGGGTAAGTGAGGAAAAAATACATCAAGACAAAACCAGAGAGGGAGACAAACCCTAAGAGACTCTTAATTATAGGAAACAAACTGAGGGTTGCTGGAGGGGAGGGAGGGTGGGGGAGAGATAGGCTAACTGGGTGATGGACATTAAGGACGGCACTTGATGAGTTATATGAACACTGAGTATTATATAAGACTGATAAATCACTGAACTCTACTTCTGAAAATAAGAATACATTATATGTTATTTGATTAAATCTAAATTCAAAAAATTAAGATGGCAAGTCTTATGCTATCTATTTTACCATAATAAAAAAGTAATATTAGTTAAAAATTTATAAGAATGGAAAAATCCAATGCATGGAAATATCTATTTAAAAATTATCACATGGAATGAAATATTTTATTAAAATATCTTGAGTAGAAAATAATAAAAAATGCAGTTCAGTCACTATTTAATGAATTATATTTTTCCTTTAAAAAGTGAACTAAGTCTAGAAATATAAAAACCTTATCTTACTGTGAGATCCATGACCAGACAATACCCTAGTTGCTCAAAGTCTTTCATAATAAAAAACAAAGTTTTCAAGGTAATAAAAATTTTATAGTTTTAATAATTTATTCTACTCATTTTCCTTAAACTCCGTATTTTGAACTTTGAAATTAATGAAAGCATAATTGTCACCACAAAGTCAAACTAACTATGGTTTTAGAGAACTATATTCTTACCTATCTTCTTACTATTAGCTGAAGATACAAAGATAGATATGTTTAGAGTCCACTGGAATGGGTAATTATAATAGTTAAATCAGAATATGTAGCATAATCGCTATTACAGAAATATATAGAGAGCAGTAGAAACACAGACTGAAGGATATAATACACTCTGGTGAAAACTTCAGGGGATTTTTCTTATCAATAGGGGATATATCTAAGAGCACTCATCAGATAGGAGTTTGAAAACCCATATGTCATTACTAAATTTTAAATTTAATCTGACAATTCAGTGAACTGTTTTGAGTAAGATAAAAATTTACTGTTTTGCAAAATATGCAAGAATCATCACAAAGACAAGATGAGAGTGAATAAATGATAATATTTAAGAAATAAGGCAGGGGACTCATAACCAAATTAAAATAGGAAGTGACTTAGCTTAATCCATCAAGTACAGAAAACTATGGCAAAATTGAATTCATATAATGTGAGACTGAATCTATAGTTATTTACTTCAACATTTGTTGTGAATCGTATCTGGATGTATGCCCTATAACACTGTGAAGAAAATGAAACACCATTATATAATTTAAGCAAGAAAAATATGAATAAATAATAATAATGAAAACTAACACATGTAATAGTTATTCTATGTCAGGCAGTGTTTCCAGTGTTTCACATCTTCAGAAAAAAAATGAATTTATGAGGTAGTTATTATTGTTATGTTCATTGTATAATAAAGAAACCTGTAAACTAAGAAGTTATAAAAATTGGCATTCCCAAGGTCATAGCGTTAGAATTGACAAAGTTTTAAACTTTACCATGCTCTTAGGTGAAAGCTTATTTTTTTTTCAAGTTTAATCTTGGCTCTCCCTTATATATAAATAAATACATATAAATATAACCATAAAGAGAATTTTAGTTGTCAAAATTATGTCTGCTTTTTTTTTTTTTTTCTTTTTAAAAGATTTTATTTATTTTAGAGAGAGAGAGAGCAAGCCTGATCTGGAGGAACAGAAGGAGAGAGAGAGAGAGAGAATCTCAAGCAGACTGCCCAGGGGTGCCTGGCGGCTCAGTGGGTTAAAACAGACTGCACAGAGCCCATGGTGGGGTGGGAGTATGTGTCATTCTCAGGACCCTGAGATCAGGACCTGAGCTTAAACAAAGAGTGGGGTGCTCAATTGCCCGTGGTACCCAGGCATCCCTCTCTGTCTTTTCTGATAAAATCTTTGAAATTACTATAGGTGAACATTTCTGAAAGCCAAATACTGGAACTCAGCCTCCAGAGAAGACTTAGATTGAAGAAAGAAAGAAAGAAAGAAAGAAAGAAAGAAAGAAAGAAAGAGAGAGAGAGAGAGAGAGAGAAGGAAGGAAGGAAGGAAGGAAGGAAGAACACAAGTTAGAGAACATTCTATCTGTGGTAGGACAATGTATAATTATACAGTAAAAAATGTTTAAGTGAAATTAGGAAACATGTTGATAGCACTTAAGAGGATAAATGTAGCCTTTATGTCTAAATTTTGTATCAAGTTAGGACCTTGAAGAAGTAAATGCCAGTGACAGGTAATTGCTATTGATTTCTTTTTTAATGTTTGGGCAAAAGTTGCAATTCACCTTATTCTGCAATTCTTTCAGTTCAGGTTTACTGTCATCCAACTTTTATCTTCTCTTGTATTGACAGATTAAAAATCAAGAAAAAATTTATTTATCTTAAAAGAATTCAATATTGATTATATGAATAATGCAGACAGGTTCTTTTAAGATATGCATGGACAAAATACATTATATATTTTCATAATATTTAATTTGGTTTATATAGCAAGGACTAAATGTTTCTATATCCAAAAGCTATTTTGCTTTTTAGAGAATTTAAAACAAAAATAATTCTTCCATGACATCCATTTAATAAGTGAATTTAGCAAAGATCTGATGTGCTTGATGAGTCTTTACTTTGTACAATTATGTTTCACATCTTAGTGTCTTCTGTTTAGCAGTTCACTCCAGCAGGTGACAAACATAAACTTTCTTTTTAGTAAATTTTTATTTTAAATGAATTTTATGCCTACACCATCTAAAGAAAAATTGCAAAAGCAATAAAGACTTGAACTTTTGAACCATAATCTTTTCTTCTTAGAATGCAGAAATGGTGAGGTCTGATAGGCCCTGGAGACCTGAATATGCTGAGAACTCAAAGTAAATTGGGCTCTTTTGTTTATAATTCCAAGCCTCAGAAAGAAACTCCTTTCCTTTTCTTTAATTTTTCCTTAGAGAACATGAACTGTGTTGTGATGTCAAACTCATTCTGAGTGTAGACACCCCACAGGCAAGTTGTTTGCTCTAATTAAAATAAAATGAATATAAATCTCTTACTCATAAATCTTTGATGGAGGGTTATGCACCTTAATGTTTCTATAGTCTCCTCAGCAATCAAAATGCTTCTCATTCTGATAACTCTGCTTTCACAAGCCTCCTGATAGAGTCATCAGAGTGTATGTGACTCACCAAAATCATTTCAGACTTGTTTACTATTGAATAATTGGTATCACTGGGACCATTTCACCCAAATATTTCATGTCATTAAAAAAAAAACCAAAACACAGCACTCTCCAGAAGACATTATGTGAAAACATTTATGTGTAAAAATAGTTCAATTTATCAAAAATTGTTCATGAAACTCTACTCATTCAATTGTATTTTTAATTTGATTAGGTAAAACATTTTTTTTTAGGTATAACATTTTTTAACTAATAATGTGATATCTCTGAAAATTTGAGGAAAATAGGAAGTTGGAGAATGTATAAAATAAATTCTTAGAAGATAATTTAGATAATTTAGAATGTTTATTTATGAACTCATAAGGATGATAATTTTAATATAGCTATTTAGTTTGCATATTAATTTGTTATTACCTATATCTAAATATTTTAGTCAGTATTCACTGGTTGCTGTTGATAAGTAACTTTAGAGAATTTATTCTTGACATTTTCATTTTTTCTTCTTCTGAAAGAAAAATATTTGTGTCCTATGAGGAAAATATGTTACCATTTACATTTCTTAATTAAATAAAATAATTTGAGGTCATTTTTTCAAAACTGAGACCCATAAGAGTAGCTCCAGATTCTAAAATTACGGGAGACATAATTAGATATTATAAAAATATCTAATAATTCTCATAAAAGATTCACTCCTGTGTCACATGGGAGCAGTGCCCCTGCTCAATACTCAAGTTTCTAATAGCCTTCTTGTCAATAATTCTTATTAGCTCAGAGTCCCTGTGGCAGATAAGCAATTTCATTAAAAAACTCTATATAGAAAAAAACATCTAACTATCTCTTAGCATAGAAGTCCTATCCCCACTTCACTTTTTCCTTACATGATTGGCGATATTACGCACCCACTTTCTTTTTCCTGTTTAGGATGTCTCAGTCTTCAGTGAGCATGAGCTCTGATCTGCCTTCTGTCATGTTATAAATTTAGCAATAAAGTCCTTGCTCCATATGTAAGTGACTTAGTATGGCTGCTGCATGCTGAGAAACAGTGAAAAAAGTTCCTGTTGCTAAGCACAAAGGCCAACAAATCCATGAACTATGAAGCTCACATTCTGATTTCACTATGCCTTCCTTCCATGTTTATTTTGAATGGTTCGGAATTCAACAACAAAGAACATACCTGGTGTTAATGTGCCTAGTATAATTATCACAGTTAAGATGTTGATATCAAAAATAGAGCAAAGATAATAAAACTTGTGAAGCAGCCTTCCTTATAAAATATTGAGAAGATAATTTTATTTGCGTTATTCTGGAGCCTCAAAGACCTAAAGATGTACATCAAGCAAATATTTAACATGTCATTAGTAGGCCAGAGAGTTTTTTTAAAATTAGATGTAATTTTAGATGAAACAAATGTTAATCATTAATATTAATTCCTATGAGATAAATTATCTCTCTATAAAAACTACCTCTAAATTGTTTATAGCTTGCAAAGTTCTTGGGGGAAAAATGAACATACAAAGGCAAGTTAAAGATCTCTTGTAATTTTTTAATTACTTCTCGCTTTTACATATTCTTACCCTAAAAAAATTTCCCTCCAAATAATTTGGTAATTAATTTTTAATATCAGGGTAAGTTGAGCATAAATAAACCCAGTTCTAACTTAAACACACATAAATTGTGTTATTAAATGAACAAAAATTTGAATATCCTATATTCTAAAGTAATAGAGGAGGTAATTTAAGCATATGAGAAAAATTGAAAAGTAACATGTTAATAATAATGAGTGTTTATTATGTAACTGAATTAGAAATTATGGGACCCACGTTCAAACATGGAGTTTCATACAATGAGTTTTGGGAGGATAGAATTTAATTTCCTTAGGTTTCTTCTTTCTTCTCTCAAATGTGAATATTGCACTCTTAAATATTTTTGTTGCTAACATTTTTCTTTGAGAAATCATTTGATTTAAAACCTAAACGTATTCAGGGGAAAGAAATTGGATAGACATATACATCAAATTTATTTCCATTTTAAAAACAGTTCAAGGGGTGCTTGGGTGGTGCAGTCAGTTAAACAGCCAACTCTTCTTTTCAGTTCAGGTCATGGTTTCAAGGTCATGGGATCCAGTCCATAAGAGGCTCCTGCTCAGCATGGAGTCAGTTGAGGATTCTCTCTCCCTCTCCCTCTGCCTCTCCCCGGTCTCTGTTTCTCTCTCTCTCTCCTCCCACCTTCCTCTCTTTCTCTAAAATGAATAAATAAATCTTAAAAACAGTTTGGAATTTTGTAAAATCCCAAACATTTTTTTAAGGTTTTATATATTGTAAAGCAACTACTGTTACCGTGGTTTTTTTTTTTTTTTTCAATTGAATCAAATGATCTATTTTTGTCATCATTGACTCTATTCACTTTTCTACAAAATTTCTCACTCTTAATGGATTCATTATAGGCACCTTTTTTTCATTATAGGCATTTTAAAGTGAAAGAATGAAAGCATTTTGGAATGAATACATGAATTTGTGAATGAATGAAGAAAATACAAAAGGCATAACTGCAGTAAAGTATAAGTGAACACCTGTGCATTCTCAAAATGCATTTTTATCTACATTATCTTACCAGTTTAAATGAGGTCTTAGAACTTCAATTCATTTTGTAGAGTTTGTATAAAATTGTCCTCTTATTGGAAATGTTTATGTCCTAAAAGTATTTGGAAATAAAATTTTATATCCTCTATCCATATGTAAATGACTCAAACATTTCATACAATTTTATCTCTAAAACGTTTTTTTAATAATGGAATAAAATTCTTACCATAAAATGAGAGTTAATATACTACAAATTGATAGAGAATACCATATAAAGATAAATGACCTGGATCTTTGTGTAGCAATCCCATAGATTATACCCTGGAGTTAAGTATGGCCATTCAATTCCATTCTATTATTTCTGCATTGTTGGGGAGACAGGGGAAACAAGTGTTAATGTCAGTCACTGCTTAAGGAGTCTCCATCATTCTTCAGTCACAAAATGTGTTCATCTCCACAGGGCAGAAAACAGGGCACTAAAGATAGATCATCATACTCATATGAGAAACAAATTGCCCATTTTTCCATTGATAGGATACAGTCAAATGGACAGATGGAAGTGTCTTATTATAAAAAGTTTTAGTTTTGAGACAATAAGAGAATAATATATTAAGAGAACAGCTCTTCAAGGGTAAAAGTACACTTGCCTTTATAATTAAGTCTACTCATAATTTTATATTTCTTTCTACCAGGTGGATCATGAAAAAGAAAAATGCTTATCTGTTTAGCAAAAAAAAAAAAAAAAAAAAGGTGGTTCCAATATGTCTTTTCTGATAGTTGAAGTAAAGTTTGTAATGCTAGCCCTCTAAAATCAACATCACATTTCAGGTAATTTAATTTCCAACAATATGTTTCTAGCATTATTTGCTTTTTGTTGAAGAGCAGATGACCAAACTATGTGTATTTATAATACATTGAGTTTGTTGTCTTAAGAAAAACTCATGATTTATGATGAGCTCTTTAAAACTTAAATTTCATAGCTCTTTTTACCATATATCTGTTAAAAAGAGAATTTTGTATGTGTGCATATATATGTATATACATATACATGTCATACATGTTATATGTTATTATATGTATGTACATGTATACACACATATATATGTATACACACACACACACACACACACACACACACACACACATACATGAAAAGGCGTAGCCCGTTTCCCCTGAATGGAACATCAATAGCAACAGATAATGTACCCTGAACATGTTTTATGTGTAAGGCACTTTATAGAAATTTATTTATCTCCTCATTTGTGTGCTTTCAATTTATATTTTTATTTTATAGACTAAAGCACTAAATCTTTGAGTTTCTAAGAATTTAAAACTTTATGACTCAACAATTAGAAAACAATTCAATTTTTTAAAAAATGGCCAAAAAAAAAATGAACAAGCACTTTGGCAAATAAGGGAAATGATTAGTTTTTAGCAATTAAGCATATAAAAAGTTGCTTGGCATCATTAGTCTTGAAGAAAATACAAATCAAGGGCGCCTGGGTGGCTCAGTGGGTTAAGCCTCTGCCTTCGGCTCAGGTCATGATCTTAGGGTCCTGAGATCGAGCCATGCATCAGGCTCTCTGCTCAGCAGGGAGCCTGCTTCTCCCTCTCTCTCTCTCTGCCTGCCTCTCTGCCTACTTGTGATCTCTCTCTATCAAATAAATAAATAAAATCTTTTAAAAAAATACAAATCAAAACCACAATGTACTACTACTATGCATTTATGCAAATAGCTGAAAAACAAAAACAAAAGCAAAAACAAAACAACCTGACCACAGTCAATGACAAGGAATAGGGCAACAGAAATTCTCATTTATTACTTGTGGTAATGCCCAATGATACAGCTACTTTGTAAAACATTTTGAGAGATTATTTTGAAGTTGAACATGTATTTATCCCTTGACTAAGCAACTACTGAGTATTTACTAAAGTCACAGGAAAACACATTCACACAAAATCCTGTATATGCTTACAGCAGTTTAATCATTATCACCAGAAACTAAAAAACACAAGATTGATTTCTGCATATGGAAAGGTAAACTGTGATACACTGGACCAATGGAATACTACACTAAAATCAAAGGAATAAATTATCTGTCCATATAGCAATACGGATGCATCTTAAAATGTCTTTGCAAAACGAAATGGCATTCTGCAGAAGATAAATGTGTAGGGATGAAAAACATATATCAGTGCTTGCCACAGGTTGGGGAGGAGAGTGGTTACATAGGAGACACCCAAGGTAGTGTGTGTGTTGTTTATCATTGCTTTTGGGTTGAAAAAGAAGAGTTGCAGCCCACTAAAACAAAAGTTTATACTTACTATATGGCCCTTTAAAAGAAATTACTGACTCTTGCATAGAACATGCAGGATAATAAATTTTATGGATTATATCTATCCATTTCTCATGCTTTTTCCTAAAACACTCGAATCTGCTCCTCAAGCATTTACCTATGGGTAGACATCTGATGCACACATGCACACACACACAAACTCTCTCTTCCTTTTTCACTCTTGCTTGCTTTCACTCAATGTCTATTTCTTCATCTCCCTGTCTCTATTATTTTTATTTTTTTAATTTCAGTACAGTTGATATAACATTACATTAGTTTCAGGTGTATAACATAATAATTCAATAAGTCTATACATTAATATGCTTTTCTCTCCAGATGTGTAGCTACCATCTGTCACCGTGCAACACTATTACAATACCCTTGACTACTCCCTATGCTCTACCTTTTATTCCTGTGACTTATACAGGAAGCCTGTATCTCCCATTCTTTTCATCCATTTTGCTCAAACCAATACCCACCTCCCTTCTGACAACCATCAGTTTGTTCTTGGTATTTGTAAGTTTGATTCTGCTTTTTTATTTATCTGTTTTGTTTAACTTTAGATTCCACATTTTGTCTTTTTTTTCTCAGATTAATTTTTTTTTAAATATTTTATTTATTGACAGAGAGAGAGAGATCACAAGTAGGCAGAGAGGCAAGCAGAGAGAGAGGAGGAAGCAGGCTCTCTGCTGAGAAGAGAGCCTGATGCGGGGCTTGATCCCAGGACCCTGAGATCATGACCTGAGCCGAAGGCAGAGGCTTAACCCACTGAGCCACCCAGGCGCCCCTCAGATTAATTTTACTTGGCGTAATATCCTCTAGGTGTGTTCATGTTGTCACAAATGGCAAGATATCCTTTATCATAGCTGAGTAATATTCTATTATGTGGATATAATGCATTATGTGGATATAATGTATTATGTGGATATCTTATTTTTCTATCAATGGTCATTTGGGCTCCCTTTTTCATTTTTTTTTTTTTGGCTATTATAAATAATCCTGCAGTATACATAAGGGTGCATGTATCTTTTTGAATTAGTGTTTTTGTTTTCTTTGGGCAATATTCAGTAGTGGAATTATTAGATCCTGTAGAATTTCTAGTTTTAATTTTGGGGGAACCTCCAGACTCTTTTCCACGGTCCCTGTGGAATTTACATTCCAGCCAACATTGTTGGAAGGTTCCCTCAGTTAATTAATTGCTCATTCTTTGGAGGAACACAGTCGATTTTGTATAATTTTGTCTGCTCATCCTGGCCATTACTGTCTAACAAAGTATATCTATTCAATACATGTAAATTTATTTTACATTATTTTAAATAAATGCTTGAATTCTCTATCTTTAGAGTTACTTAACAACCAATTAAATGTAGTGAAAAGTATGGGCACTTGGGTGGCTCAGTTGGTTAAGTGTCTGTTGTTGGTTTCAGCTCAGGTTATGGTTTCATGGTTTTTGAGATCCATCCCCATGTCAGGCTCCTTGCTCCATTGAGAGTGTGTTTTAAGATTCTCTCCCTATGCTCCTTTCCCTATTTATGTTCTCTTCCTCTCTCAAATAAATAAACAAGCCTTTTAAAAATGTAGTGAAAGTGCAAATGGTATTCCTTCAGTTTTGGGAAAACATTTTAGAGTTCCTTTTTGCACAATTTTCTGTGGATTTATATCTGGAGATGTTGTTATATCATTACATTATAAACTGAGGTCTATGCAATATAGTCACTGAGTAAGGCTTTTCTAATAATGCATAGGAAAGCATCTGAAAATGAGAATTTACAAGCTGGATAGCATAAAGTCTCAGAATTCTCCCCTTTTTAGAGGGACATTGACTTTTCATTTTATAACTTTGACAGTTCACTAGGAAATGAACTGAAAAATGTTGCTTACATACTGCTTTATTATAGCATTTCATAAATATATATGGACTATTGACATGACTTATATAGATTATATTTTTGTAATATGCCAGTGTACTATGCCCACAATTTCCACCATTCCGTGAGTATTTTTAATGGATGGTATACAAAAACATTGCTTAGAAGATTAATTTCTTATTGCTTGGTTTGAAAGTAAACAGAGAACCGAAGCAACTGCATACACACACACACACACACAGACAGTTGGAAAGTTTTCAGACTTAAGATTCTTAGTTATGAAGTAATGCCTTGAGAAGACATTATTTTAAGGGTATAAAAAAAAAGAAATGTTTTCAAGGGTTTTGAGGTAATTTACAGACTCTCCAAGAGAATCAGAGAAATCATTCTCATGTAGGACTGGGGGAACACAATCAGGAATTAAATCCAGTCTAGCTCAGGATGGCTTCAGTGAAGACCACTTCTCTCTGCTAATGGGCAATGACAAGACTATAGCAGGTAGAATGCTGAATGCTGGAAAACAGAAACTGTAGACATGGCACAATATAGGAAGCTTCTTAAGCAATAAAACAAGAAAAGCAAGGTCTCAAATTAGGGAAAAGTGATATAAATCCCCATATCCAGTTGGTATTGTGACTCTGGTAATTGAATACATAATTTATTGTATTGAATATAGAATACGTAAATTAACTATGTAAAATTCTAATGAAAGTCTAATGAAACCTGTAGCTAAGAGGCAGGCCACTGCTGTTGGATTGGTACAGCGTTTGAAGAATTTTAGTAAGTTATCAACATTTGACATTTACACTTTAGAAGATTCTAATTAAGAGTCCAGATTGTACTGTTCCACTTCCCCTCCAGGCATGGACAGGCTCTCCTCAGCCACAAAACCCTCACAGTTCACTTCATTTGATGTTACTTGTGTGATTCTTTTAACTTAATATAACTGAAATCCTGGAAGAATTTAGATCCAGATCATTGCTTTTTCTAAAACAACAACAACAACAAACCCAACCAATAACACTTTTTTCCAACATAAGGGAGTTTTGATATTTATTACATGTTAGAGAATATTTGGATTCCAAACATATAACTGACATGGCATAGAGGTTTGATGAAACTGGATTTATTAATATCAGAGCCCATGTGTTCAGTGCTACTTTCTCCACAAGCGCATCCTGTTATCATTCACATCTGTTGTATTAGCAATGAATTCCCTGTCACATAGTTGTATACAGATTGCTTGGAAGCATGACATGTGTAATGGTGCCTCCATTCCTACCTAAATAATGGCATACATTAGAAGGTATGGCTCGGATACCATTTTATTGAATGTCAAAATATAATAGTTTGTCTGGCTGAGTTATGTTCAGCAGTATGCACTGTTAGCACCTGCTATGTATATAAATATGTATTATTTCCACTTAACTACTCTTTAACACCAAAGCTCATAAGCAAGCACATGGTACTTGGTTTCGTTCGTGGCATGACTTTGGTTCTGACAATTTAGGCAAGTCCATATTCTTCCTAAATTACATGTTGCATATCTTCATTTGAATTCCCATTTGATTGAACATTAAAAAAAAACATATCTTCATCTACATTTTCATTTGACTGTAGCAGATTCCGGCTGTGATCCACTATACTTTTAGGCTTTTGCTTCAAAGAGGATTAGGAATGGGATTAAAAGAACTGAAATTGAACTAAGGACCAACCTCAAATACTGGGGAAAAAAGAACAAAGACACGATCTGAAACCACTGAGAGTAATTCATTCCTGAGCTGGAGTGTGGAAATTCGTGTATCCATAAAGAAGCTAAAGTAAATGTGAATCGCAATACCTAGGAATTAATAAAGGTGTTGTTAATTTGCATGTTCTTTGGATACCAGGAACATGCAGGTAGATTGTTTTTGTTGTATGACACGTAACTGACATAATTTTTAAATAAAATTAGAAAATGAAATATAAATTATACTGTAAGGTGGAGAATTCATACCTGGTTAATTATCAGAAGTTCTGAATACTCATAAATACCCCTTGTATTTCTCTGTACAATTTAGAATAGTACCCAAGTAAGAGAACAACTCTTAAAATTTTCCTGAAATCATGGCAAATTTAATCGAAAATTTACATTGATCTCAATTTATTTCCCATAGTTTTTAATATTCTATATTGACAACCATTGTGCTGATGTTTTAATAAATTATTTTCTTTAACCCTAGTTATCTGAAAATATTTCTGAATATACATAGAAAAACAGTATGTATAGGAAAATATCATTGTGTTTATAATAGTTACATTCAAGTAACAGTATATTATATTATGTGCCCTTAAGTTTTCTTTATTATACTTTTGAGCCCTCTAATTAATCTGCATTAAAATTACATACTTTTAACAGAAAATAAGGAATTACAACATTCTCAATAATTTGTAATTGATACTGGGTCCTTCTACGGCCAGTACCTACACTCCAGCCATTTGTACACTGTACTAATAATTTACAAAGTTACTCTGGGAATGAAATTGAATATAGCTAAATTAATATGATTTTGATAATAAATGCTTAAAAAGTGTTTTTTTGTTTGTTTGTTTGTTTGTTAGGTTTTCTTGACAAACTTTGATTTCAAAGCAGTACCCAGTGAGGTTAGAATTCCTTCCAATAGGCCAGCCATGTATTGGGAAAACATTAACATTTGGCAGTTACAGAACATATTAATGACTTGACCAGGCAGATGGAGGTCATCTGGGACAGACGGGTGCCATTCTGTATATATTTGATATGTTCCCAAAAGTAGGCATTATCTTATAACTCACACCAAAACCTAACCTTCAGTTTATAAAATCCCCTTCTCTTCTGCTTTTATTGCCACTTAAAGACTTTAAGTAAGGTCTAAATGTTATAGTCCGCTAATGTGTTTGTGTCTTTTCAGAAATATCTATGTTATGAAAAAGCTCAAACACTCATAGAATGAAAATATCTTCATGAAATGACTCCAGAATCTCAAGACCATTACATATCAACAAGTAGGACTCATCTGTAAGGTAGGTAGGTGGGTGTTTAATACTACTTTCCCCCCAAAGTATTTCTTTCCATAAGATTATCTTTTATGAAAATGTCATGCTTATAGAGTTTGTATTTATTTTTTTATAATGATAATATACACAAAGTACTTAATTGGTATTCTTGGATTGAAAGTCAGAATTTCTAAGATTCAATTTTGGTACTTCATTTAAGATTTTAGGACTTGATTTTTCTACCTGAAGAAGAGGTAGTTATGAATGCAAAGTTTTCTTTTGAGTGGAATGAATAACTTACTTATTAAAAGTTACCAGAAGGGGATGAAATTTTTATTTAACTGCTAATTATTATTCTTTTAAAGATTTTATTTATTTATTTGACAGTGAGACAGAGACAATGAGAGTGGAACATGAGCAGGGCAGTGGGAGAGGGAAAACAAGTTTCCCACCTAGCAGTGAACCCAGTGCAGGGCTTGATCCCAGGCTGCTGGTCATGACCTGAGCCGAAGGCAGACGTTTAAAGATTGAGCCACCCAGGCACCCCTACTCTGCAAATTATTTATAGGAAGGTATATCAAATGAGAATATGTATATAACTTTTGTATCATATACACATCAGCAGACACACGTTTGTGTGTGTGTTCTAGGATTAGAAGCTTGTTTTGTTTTGTTTTGTTTTGTTTTGTTTTTGTCTGAATATTAGGTGACACAGATGAGCTTGGTTTAGTTTTATATAAATAACGTAAAATATTGAAAATGGTGTGTGTACATATTTTTTGTAAATATATAATATACAGTATGTTCAATCTTCATGAAAATGAATTTGTGATGTTATTTGATGTAATAATAATGACAGCACACTTATAGTCAACAAATCTATTAATAACTTTGTTTTCAATTTTTCTCCCGAAAAACTCTGGGTATTTAGGTGTTTGCCAATTTTGTATAAATATTTTGCTTTTGATGTTTTCTCATGGAGGACTTTGCATAGGGCATTTTGGACCTTGTTTCATTCATTTTAGATTTCATCTTGTCCAATAACCAGACACTGTGCACAAACACAGAAAGCATTCTCTTTAACATAGTGTCGAGCTGTGCAATTCTAAAGATTTATAAATTATGACACCTTCAAAACTTACTTCTAGGTATGTATGTTTCCTCTTTCACTATTCACCTCTGTAATGAACTACAATGATGGTTGGTTTCTTCTAACACACTCCTAATTTCACAATGCCAAGGTCAGGTCTGGTTTCGTACATGAGTGAATAGCATAGCCACATGGAACCAGAAGTGTTACATAGTTGGGATTTAATATTTTGCAGTCACTGACTTTAAATTTTTAATTTTATGTTGTATTTGTGCTTCCTAAATGATGCCCACTGTGATAATAGAGCATGTTTCAGGGTCTTAAAACTTCAACTCAACCCATGGATTCTTCTTGTTACCTCTTCATCTACCTGGATGGGTTGTCTACCTCTTCCCTCTCTCTTTGAAGTACTGTTCCTGTCTGCCCTCCCCCTTGCTGCCCCTGCAACCACCAAGAAACCCCTCTTTTCTACTTTCATTTGTATGGGCAGGATCACGATAAGGTGGTTGCAATATCCTTGAGGTTGCCCAGCCACAGTGGAGTAGGGACAGAGAGGATCTATAAGAAAGAATGATACTTGGCTTCCATGCCCCGGCTAGAACACAATGGGTCACCCATCAGGTCTAAGCTTGTCCTATGAGAGAGTCTGTGAGAGTGTTCTGAGTCTCTGTGTGAGTCTACAGTCACCCCACAAGTGTTCCCAAGCTCCAGCAAACCTTCCTTTGGCTTGTCTTGTGCCCCAAGAGAGTGTGTTCCTACTTCAACCTTCTAAATCTAGCTTGTGATTGTTTCATCTGGCCAGATTGAGATGCCATTGATAAATGAACCAAGAAATATAAACTGTGTAATTTGGGTGATTCCATATATGAACTAAGTGCTCTGATATTTGCACTAAAAGATGGCATCCCATACTATAATGGTAATTAGTAAAATGCATGCTAATAATTTACATTTTTTTAAAGTTAGGACAATATTACATAGCACATTAAAACATTGTGGCAAGTTGAGGGTGAGAGAAAGGTCATGGAAGACAGAAGATGTTTTATACGGTTACTACCCTTATGAACAGTTTTTGCCAGATTTTTAAACAAATTTCATTTTGTGTGGAGTCTCAAAATATAAATAGCAGGTCCTGGTGAGGGTGGAAGTTTGAGTTACTTTCCTCTTTGTCATTTTGCTTTGGACAAATAACATCATCTAAATCACCTGTGATCATACTGCTTGTTTTATTTAAAAAAAAAATGCTTAGATACATCCAGAAAAAAACTGTACTGAGACAATTCAGTGTAAGTATTACAGAATGGATATTTTATACTGTATGAAAACTTCAGAGCCACACAGTTTTGGTATAGGATAAGGTTCAGATAATGGCAGCCACATTTATTGGCAGTAATAGGTTTAAAAGAAAATGTTTTTCTACTCTGTTTAAAAAAATAACGTAAATAAAAGTTTTTGTCTTGTGAGCCTTGATAACTTGGTTGAAAATACATTTTGTATTATTTTCACATCTCTGGATTCTTATTAAAAGTATTTTCACCTAATGCTCATGGTACATAAGTCATGGGACCACTCTAACATTTGAGAAAGGTCTGAGTAGAACAAAAGAAGGCCAGTGAAAATTAAATGTTTCTCTGAACTAAAGTTGTTGTTCATAAATAGGTCCATATATTTAAGATCTTTAGAAATATATTATTCTTTGTAATTTATGAATTAATTGCTTACCAGAATCCCCTATAAGACATTTAGCCAAACGTCCACATTAAATTATATTTGATCTAAATTATGTAACAATTTATATTATTATTTTTGTGTTCTATGTGCTGTTCTTTAAATACCTGTAACAAAAGCTGCCTTTCTGTGATAAGGAGTTTTGACACCCATGACATATGCTTTATTTTGCAAAGCAAAACAGACATATTTCTATGAGGACTGTGACATTAGTCATATGGATCCTTAATGTAAGATGAATAAATAAAAATAGAAGAGTGTTTAAAAATTACTACTGCCATTGAACACAAATAATTAATTTTATGTATCTAATAAACTTGTTTAAAGATAGTGGTAAGAAAGAAACTTCAAATAAATGAATAATGCTTTTACAACACATTTGATAGACATAGGACAATAAATTGAAAATTCACTTGTTTTTAATTATTGCATATCAATATGTTATCCCTATAATTTTATAATTATTGTTGATTACATTTTTGGACATATAGAAAATAAATGAAATTCCAAATTATATCTGATTAACATTTCTTTAAGAATTAAAGTTATATTAACTAGGGGCATCTCGGTGGTTCAGTTTGTTAAGGGTCTGCCTTACACTCAGGCCATGATCTCAGGGTCTTGGGATCGAGACCCACATGGGGCTCCACACTCAGCAAGTAGCCTGCTTCTCCCTCTCCCTCTGCCCCTCCCTCCAGCTCATCCACTCTTCTCTCTCTCTCAAACAAATAAGAAATCTTAAAAAAAACAAAAACAAAAAAAAAAACAAATAACAGTTACATTAACTAACAAAATGGTTGTTACTTTGTTTCACAGGGTTTCTTACAACTTGATAACATAATTATATTGCAGAGCAAAGGCTCACAATAACTTTTCACTTACGAAGTTTGCCATAGTACACTATTAATTTTAATGCAAAATTTAAAATGAAAATGCAGTAACAAAATAATATAATTATGGTAAAGGTACAAGTGCCTGCTCATTGAGGAGATAAACAAAAGCACTTATCAAAGCCACAGCAATCATTGCAATTTCAATTCAAATACCAACTTTAAACATCAAGTATTTAAAAGGTATATATACACACACACACACACACACACCTGTATGTGTGTGTGTGTGTGTGTGTAAAAACCAACAAAGGTTATTTTTCTATTGGTAAAATGATTGGCTTTTCATCACAGAAAGAAATCCCACACTCATTAGCATTCTTTCCTAATTCCCTCCACCCAGTTTCTGTCAAGGACCAGTTTCCTTTCTTCTTCTTTATTTTATCTAGTCTAGACATTTCATGTAAGTGGAGTCATACAATATTTGTTGTTGTTTTTTTTTTTTTTTTTTTTGTATCTAGCTCTTTTTCACTTAGCATAAAATTCTCAGGCTTTATACATGTAGTGGGAGCCAGAACTTCATTCCTTTTTTATTACTAAGTAATTCTACCATATGGCTAAGCCACGTTTTTAATTAACTTTTAGTTGACTGATACGTGGATATTTTTCATTTTAGCTATTGTTAACAGTGCTTTTTGCATGTGGGTATGCAATTTTCCCAGCACCATTTGTGGAAAACAAACAAACAAACAAACAAAACACTTGATTCTTTCTGCCATTATATTCTTGAGCACCCTTAACAAAAAGCAATTCATAAATGCAAGGCTTTATTTTGAGATGTTCAGATCTTTTTAAAATATGTATACGTAGGCTGATGCCAAACTATTCTGACTTGTATCATTTAGTAGTCACAACTGAAATCTGAAAGTGTAAGGATTCCAACTTTCTTTTTCCTTTCCTAAGATTATTTTGGCTATCCTTGTGGGTTTAGTTCTGCCCTCCAAAAAGGCATGTTGAAGTACTATTGCAGGTATAAATATGACTTTATTTGGAAATAGGGCTTTGCAGACATAATTGGTTAAGGTGAGGTCATATTCTATTTGAGAACCCTAGTCCAATATGACTATTGTCATGACAACAAGAGAAAATGAAGGTCCAGAGAGGAGAAGTCCATGTGAAGACAGCAGACACACAGAATCAGAGGGAAGATGGTTATGTTAAAATGGAAGCAGGGGATAGAATTATGCTACTAAAACCCAACAAGTATCTTGGGCTACTCGTAGGTGGAAGAGGAAGGGAATGATCACCATCAAGAGGCTTCAGAGGAAGCCTGCCTTTGGACTTAGGTCTTTTTTTGCTCATCTACTCCCCCACTGGTGAATTGTGCTCCATAGCTAATGTTTGTAGAAAATTCAATTTTTGGGGTTTTTTTGTAATGTATTTATCATAGTTCTCTTGACAATGTCCCTGGCTGGGGAGGTTCAATTAACATCGTAACATAAAGCATTTTAGTCTGAAATTATAACACTTCCCTGTTTCTTTTTTGTGTCTCGTTTTTTAAAACTGAAAATCAGACATTATAAATAAACTAGGGAATATATTCTCCTCTTTGAAGTTAGCTGTTTCGCTTTGTGTTTGTTTAGTGACTTTGTTAGACTAATTCTCTAAAATCTGTATTTTTGACATTTGCAGCCACTAAAGTCAGTGCTCACCTTAGTGTTCCATAACTGATTGAACAGAGACTTCCTTTAATGCCTTGAACCCTGTTTTCCAGAGGTTCCCTGTGTATTTCTTGGGTCATGCCTTAATGGTCTGTAGTATACAATTATTTCCTGGCCTCATGAAGAGTCTTCAGGCCAACTGGAACATTTTAAGATCTTTCCTAACCAGTTGTTTGGACCCATGTATGTACCTGGCCTTTCCAGTTTCTATTAATAGACAGAACTTTTCATGCCCCATCCCACCCCCCATGATTATCTCATTCCCTACATTTTCCTTTTAAAGTCTCTATCTAGCTTCTTTGGTATTTACACCTCTAACAACTTGATAGTATATGAATGTCTTTCATTGTTTTCAACTGCTGCCTTGGGGATAGGACTTTGCCAACTGAACAATCTCTAGATATAGTCAAATGAGGACAAGCCCTGTGAATGGTGCATCCAGGGAACTCGCTCATGGGTCAAATAGTAAATCTTGGAGATGAGTCTTGAGGAGCTCTAAACCTGCTTTACCTCCACCAATGGCTATAGGCTACTGGTTTGCAGTAGCCTATTCAGGCAGCTGTTTCCAAAGTTATTGTGAAGCTGAGGAAAGGGGTATGGGATAAGGTAAGTTAATAAGAATCTCACTGGAGAGGGATTCACTCATTTTTCTTAAATACATACTTATTGAATTTTTGCAAACAAAATTAACAGAAAGAAAATTAGCTTCCAGATTCTGAAAAAAAAAAAAAAGTTGATTTAGATATATTTTGATATATTTTTCCAGTAGTGTTATGGCTTTTTTGGATGGATATATTTTCAGAGGTTCTTACATCACCATTATAGAATTGCTTCTTGTCCCATTCTCCCTTAATGTAGACAGAAGTTTTTGCTTGTTTTGGAAATATGACCTCAAACACATTTGCTTGCATGTTTCTCCTCCAAGACTGTGAAATATTTTATTTGTAGGCTGAAATTTATTTTTTATATAAATTATTTATTTATAGGCTGAAAACTGAAGAAGAAAAAAGGTACTCTAAATCATCTTGATTATTTATTGTTTTTACCATTACACAAAAGTTGGATTGATCTAAATAAAATTTATGACTAATTCTATGTGAGGCCGTTGGGAAATGGACAACCATCCAGATTCAGGTGACTAAAGATACTAGTAGGCTGTATTTAAGAGATGATGGTGAGTAAAATAGAACAAAACATGAAACTCCCATTATATTGTATTTCTTGTCACCTCACATCAGGTTTTTCAATCTATACTGCTGGTTGTGAGTTGTACACTCCACCACCAAAAAGATAACTTGAAGTCCCCAAAAAGATAACTTGAAGTTCTAACACCACATTCCTGTGAATTTGTCCTTATCTAGAAATGGCATCTTTGCAGACATAATCATAATCAAGTTAAGAGGATTACTTTAGGGTGAGCTCTAATCCAATGATTGGTGTCCTTATAAAAAAAAGAAATATTTGCGTGTAAAGACACAGAGGGGGGGCATGTCAAGAATGAGGTACAGATTGATTATCTGTAAGCTAAATAATGCCAAAGATTGCCAACAACTACCAGAAGCCAGCAAGAGACAAGGAAGAATCCTCCCCAAAGCCTTTGAAGAAAGTATGACCCTGCCAATATCTTGATTTTGTATTTCTAGCCTCTAGAACTATGAGACAATACATTTCTCTTGTTTTAAGTCAGATTGTTTGTGGTGATTTGTTACAGCAGCCCAAGAAATCTAATACAAAATCCACAACTGCTAGACTTTAAATAATATGTCTTTCCTTCTCATGTATTTCCCAGAGTAAAAAAAGGAAAATGTGAAATTTGAAAGAAAAATCTATCAAATCAGTTTTAAAGTAAAATCTTCCGAAATATGCAGCGTACAGTGCATTTGTGAAATTCAGCTTAAGTCCAGGCTAGTTTCTTTCCTCAGCACGGGAATGTTGCTGGTTTTGATATGCTAGCTTATAGACCTAATTGAAAATTAAAAAAAAAAAAAAATATATATATATATATATATATATACACACATATATATACACCATACATAATGTAGAAAGAAAAAATAAATAATGAAAAACACTGAAGCAGTAAAAAATAACTCAAATGCAGAAGATAAATTATACTCTAATTCCTTAGGAAGGCAACCTGATTACCTTTTGTTCTGATTTAGATTCCAAACACAAAGATTTCAGTTGGAAATTCGGTGACCCCCCATTGTCTTCTGTGGAAACATTACATAGACATGTTCTAAGTGATTCCTATTTAAAATTATCTGGTTTTAGTTAAACTCTTCCTTATTATTTCAGTCCTGTGACTAGGGGATCATCTTAGGGATTTTGGTGTTTGCCCTCCTTTAAGTTTCTCTGGCTCTGCAAATGCTTTAAAGCCCTGGACTGTCGCTTGTAGATTTGATTTCTAAATCCCATCAGGTTCTATCAAATCAGTTTTAAAGTAAAATCTTCCGAAATATGCAGCGTACATGCTCGTATGGTAAATGACTCCACATGTACTAGAAATTTACATAAACAATCACAGACTCTTGAACTGTTCAGGGTAATGTAAAGCCTGTAATTAATCACTTATCAAAAAAAGATTACAATCTGCCCTACTAGATCTCTATATGTATATAGTCCTTGACATTCTGTTGGTTGATATTTGCTGAACTCATTTCAAAGTAACTTGGGTCTCCTTTACCAAGCCACAAATAAAATCAGATTTGTTTTCAATCATTTATAGTTCTTCTTATTTCTTTTCATTTACTAACATTTTATTGAATCAGACCCTTACCTACTTTTTTTAGGATTTTGGCAATAAGCTTTTGTGCTTCCATTAGCACCCTGACATAATTTCACAGCTTTCCTTTTCATTGTTTTGTTTAGTTGTTTCTAAAAGCAACTAGAAATACACGGACAATGAAACAGAACTAGTTTATACCCAGATTCTAGGCACCACCCTAAGGGAATTTAATATTTTCACCAGCTCGTAACACAAAGCTTGCCTGAGTGAGACCCAGGCACAGAGTTTTCCACTTCCCTGGCACCTCCATATTTTTCTGTTTCTTGCTCTGTTTCACAGCTCATGTCTTTGCATTTGTGGAGTGCAAAGTATTGCTTAGATAAGAAATCAATAGTAAGGCAGGGGGAAAAAAAAAACCAACACTAAGATTGAGAACTAAAATAAAATTAAATCTTTAAATTCAGGTGAAACTCTCCAAGAAAGAAAGAAAGAAAGAAAGAAAGAAAGAAAGAAAGAAAGAAAGAAAGAAAGAAAGAAAAAGTCCATGAGAGGAAAAACATTTGGAGGAAGAAAGGATAAACTTATTTCCCCTCATCTCCTCCCACATCAAAATAACAACAATAAATGTTATTAAAATGATGGGAATCAGATAAGGTAGGACTAGTATCAGGTCAAATCTATACTGTAAATACTTTACTTCCTGTTGCTATGGAGATAGGATATCAACCTTATGGCTAAAGACATCTTAAGAAAAACCATATGCAAAAGAAGGAAATGTTCACAAGGTTGGGAGGTGGAAGTATCAAATGTGGTATTTTTATCTCTACATGAAGGATAATAGGAAGATATGTTTAAAAAGATTTTTGTCTCTATGAATACTATAGGGAAAACAAGATTTTCTATATATACATCTATTTATTTATCTAGCTAGCATTTGTCTATCCATGTGAAATAAGTCTATATACTTGAGGGGAAAGAAAGAATTTTCAGCTTCTTGCATTCTCTTGTAGACTCTAGTAAGATTCAGAGTTGTTGGTTTTTTTGTTTTTGTTTTTTAAGATTTTATTTATTTATTTGAAAGCGAGAGAGTGAGCACAAGCAGGGAGGGGAGAGAAATAAGCCAGGCTCCCCGCTGAGCCAGGTGCCCCACATGGGGCTCAATCCCCAGGACTCTGGGATCACAACCTGAGCTGAAGGTAGATGCTTAACCAACTGAGCCACCCAGGAGCCCCGAGATTCAGTGTTCTTAATTATTCATGTGGCCATATATAATGGTGGGTGCATTTGTTTTTGCTTTCTCTATTCATTTGTCTTGTGGTTGGAAAGAAAGCAGGCAAGCAAACTGTGGCTGCTTACAGTGGTAATGCTGGTCTGGTCCTTACTGTACTAGCCATAACTCAGCACAATATACTAACTTCCTAGATAATAAGAATCACGGAGGAACTTAACTAGGACTTTCCAACTACAGAGGACTTGTCAGTTAGGACCTCCCACATTGCCTAAGCTGGATCCTCCAGGCAAGACCTTATAATTTACATATTTAATGAAACACTGGGTTTATATAATTATATATTAAAATATATTATAATTTATATATTCAGTGAACTTGAGTGAGATATTCGAGGTATAATATCAATTAAATTTGTAATCACATTGAAAGTTGGTATTTGTTTTTAAAGAAGTCTGGAAAGCCTTGTTATATGTTACAGAAAATGATTTTTGTTTACCTTTTCTGCCTCAATTACAAAAATATTCTTTGTGCAGATATATTTTACTCATACTCTTCAATTTGTAATTGGGAAGAAACCAAGGGGGTTTCATAAGAAGTGATGACCAAATATATGCATTTAAGAAAAGTGTTGGGTAAATTAAGCTATGATACACATATTTGTATACTTAGTCTCTCTCTCTTTGATCAGATTTCTAAATCCAGTATGTTTATAAATGTATTGAATATTTGATAATTTAAAGTAACTTAAAGTTTAATGGTTGATGTTAAAAATGGAGCACATCAATTATATGTAGAAGATACATATTTAGCTATTTGTAGTAAGTTAAGTAATTTTGGTAGTAAGTGTGCCTTACCTCATAGTTACAAAAGATAGAAAATATATCTGAAAGTGGAACTATGGCATAATAAAATATTTGAAATCCAGTTCTAATTCAGATATAACAGAGAAAGTCACATTAACTCTCGGTGTCTCACTTTTTTATTTGCTCGTATTTTGCTTTTATGTAAATCAGGACACTGATATCTGACCTTTCTACCTCATTAAGTTTTAGTGGAGAATAAATGAAAATGTGTTTTGAATACATTTTGTAAACCATAGAACATCACACAGTTATAAGCAATTTTCATGATCTGACAAAATAAAATATACAATCTATCTGAAAACACAATTTTTCCCTGAATCTTTCAAAGAAACATTAATGAGATTGTGAGTTTTATGTATTGGCCTCTGGATGACATAGTATTATCCTCAAATTTAGTTCTTAAATTGACACAGATATACTGTTAAAAATGACTGACTCTCATGGATTCAATAATGACTGAGGGAACAAAGTTAAATTGAAACCCAGTAAAGACATTTTTTCTGGAGAATGAAATTATTTGTGCAGGTGCTTTTCCTTTAGATGATCTAATAGAGAGATTTAATACTTGGGGATGCTAAGAGAATGGAGACCCGATTTGTCCTTTACACAGTCATTCTCAAATATTAGATAGAATTATCAAGCCTTTGGCAGCTGCTCAATTACAGTCAATAATTGAGCTTATATAGACTCGAACATCACCACATATCCTGGCAAGTTTTGTCTCTGTGATTACATTCTCTAATGATCTGCTAGCAGCAATAGTTAACATGTGAGGATGTTCTTCACGTATGTTCACTGGTCAGAATACATGCACATAGAGATCATTGCAATACTATTTTGAGCATATCACATCCATTTAAAAAAAAGTTATGTTCATAAATATATTTTTATTAAAAAATTGTCTCCTTAATTAATAGCCTGAGACAAAAGGTCTTATTGCTGTGACCATCTGGCAGTTAACAAAATAATACCCACCACCCTCTTAAGAGGAACAATTTGAGTTAATGGATTATGACAAAACAGTATTGTTTACAAAAAGATTTGGTGATAAAATAGACTAATTATTAGACGAACATGCTATAAACTGGTTGTTCTGTGGTGTGAAAGGTCCCAGCTTATTGTATTCTCATTTGAAATACACACTGCATATAGAATCATGAATTATACCTTCTTGGGCTGAAAGTCTAAAGTATTTTTGTGACGACAATAACCACACAAAATTAGCTGAAAACGTATCTGGATTCTTTCACATGGAATATCTCTATTGTCTTAATTAACTAACTTATCTTAAGAGTTTTTAAACTGTCAGTTACACTGTTATAGACAATAAAATGATATTTATAAAGTGTAAATGCATAAGTAATCTAAGTGTCAAAAAATGATACAATTGTTGGGTTTAGTATTAAAATAATGTAAGCACATTAAATGTTTTAAAACTTATGATATTAGAATACATTAAAATGTATTAATTAGGGGTACCTGGGTGGCTCAGTGGGTTAAGCCTCTGCCTTTGGCTCAGGTCATAATCTCAGGATCCTGGGATCGATGCTGCATTGGGCTCTCTGCTCAGCAGAGAGCCTGCTTCCCCTCTTTCTGCCTACTTGTGATCTCTGTCTGTCAAATAAAAAAATAAAATCTTTAAAAAAATGTATTATTTAACTCATAAAGGGTCTCTCAGTTGAAGTATATATATATAATTTTGTCTATTACACCACTGTATCTTTGAGTATTTTATTGTACTCTATGTAATTCCCTTTTTGTCTCAGCTTTCTCAATCAGGAGGTTCCTTTTAAGATCAGGTGGTTCCTTTTAATATGAGTAAAATAGAAAATATTATTTTAAATATTTCTATATAAATACTAAAGCAGATCCGATATACTCTTTAAGCCACTAACAGTATTTGTAAGCTTACTTAGGCAACTTAATAATTTTGAATATTTTTAAAAATGTGATTTAATATTGCCCTATTTTTAGAACTAAAAAATTTCCTTCAACATTGGCTTATTTCTAATTAATTCCCAGGTGTATGTATTACAGCTATTGCAAAAGACACATCATATTTTTTATTGGTTTGCAGCATACATTGCATCCCATTAGACAGCACCCAAACTTATAAGGTATTATCTCCCATTTTCTAGAGGTTATTTCTATACACTGTAAAAGCCACTGCTTCTCTATGACAGAGTACACAACAAATTCAATGGATCCCATGAGCATTTTTCCACAGAACTAATTATTTCCCTATAACAAAAATTCTGTGAACAGAAAAACATGTAGAATACTATCATGGTTTATGATAAAATGTTTGCTATAAGACATTGACAGATGTTGGTCTGACGAACGTGGGAGACACAGGAACAGTAAATCCAAAACCAGAAAATAACAAGCTATAGTAGTAGTCAAATGTTCTCTCAGGAAGAATGCCTGCTAGTTAGGAATCTGCTATGACCAAATAAGAGCAAAAGCAATGAAGAACAGAGTAGATGAACCTTAGAAAGGCTACTCCTCCAAAAAGCAAAACAAGTCAATACAAAAAAGCAATGGTGTAAATTTGCTGACCAGTGAAAATACTGACAAATATAATTACTGTAGTCTTTACTTAATTTGTCACTAGGTATTAAAATTAAGGACACATGTATGATTTACTTAACAAAGAGAGTTTTGAGAATCAAGAGTCCCCAGATAAATGCAACAATATGAAATCTATAATACAAGCATAGATAGTAAAGCATTACTTAGAATTCCCAGGTTTTTGGAATAAGCAGAATAATTAAAATCCATATTTTTAATTTGGGTAAAATTCTATGAGCATTACAATAGCTGTTGACACATTCATATTTGCCTATGCAATTTGCTTAGCTTAGGCAAAAGAAGTTAGAAAAAAGTGAAAGAAATATAAAACATTTATAAAGAGTTTACAAACAGGGTTTGGAGGGGAGGGGGGTTCAGGGGTTAGGTGAGCTTGGTGGTGGGTATTAAGGAGGGCACCTATTTCATGGAGCACTGAGTGTGATGCATAAACAATGAATCTTGGAACACTGAAAAAAGAAAAAAGAAAAGAAAAGAAAAGAAATGAAATAAAATGAAAAAGAAAAAGTATTCTGAAAATGAAGTATACAATGAGAAATTATTTTTTTAAGTAATGTGCACACTAAGTAAAACAAGTCTAATCAGTAGTGAAAAATCTTTGGAAATATACATATTAGTGGTTGAATTAAATGTCTTTAACATGCCAGAAAGGGAAGGAATGATACAAATTTAGAAAAAAAATAAGAAATTATTGATGTATGTAGTCATATTGCTCTTTGTAATGGTTGATACCGACTTTGAATCTTTAATCTGATTGGTCAAGCATGTTGAAATCTTCCTAAGTTATATTGAAGGCATTGACCATGAAGGTAATACGGGAGGTCCTGAACTCCCTACAGAGCACAATGTACAGTTATACACAGAGCAACTTCTTCTGAAAGAAATACAGAAATCAGCTGAATGATTGCTACACATTGGGTAAATGAGAAAACAGCCATTTCAAAATGGATTAGAAAATACTGAAACACATTCTCTCCATAAACCTCACTACAGCTAAACTCCAAGCCATTGTGTTGAAACTCCTAACTCGTAGATTTTTCCTGCAAAGTGAAGGAAACATCTGTTAGAACTCATCAATGAATTTAGTAAAGTTATAGGATACAAAATCAATATATAAAAATCAGCTATGTTTCTATACAGTGAAAATATACTACCAGAAAGATAAATTTTTAAAAATCCCATTTATAGTAGCATTAAAAATAATAAAGTACTTTTGAATATATTTATCCAAGGATGTGAAAAACCTACACACTGAAAATGATAAGATGTTAATTGAAAGAAATTGAAGGAGATACAAAAAAAATGCAAACTTTGCATGTACTTATAGATTCTAAGAATTAATATTATTAAATGACCATTCTACCTAAAAAGTTCTAAGGATTCACTGTAATCTCTGCCAAAAACCTTGGCAATTAGAATAAAACAGTCATAAAATCTTTATGGAATTATAAAGTCTTCAAATATCCAAAGCAGTTTTGAGAAAGAACAAAACAGGTGGTTCCTTTTAATATCAGTAAAATAGATTTCAAATTACGTTACAAAGCTATAGTAATCAAAACGACATGATAATGGCATAAAAATATAGATCAATGGAACAGAATAGTGAGGTCAGAAATGTACCCATGCTTATATGGTAAATAGATTTATAACAAAGGAGCTAAGAATATGAAATGGTGAAAAGATAGTCTCTTCAGTGAACGGTGCTGGGAAAACTGGACAGCCACATGCAGAAGAATGAAATTCAACCCCTATCTTTTACCATACACAAAAATCAACTTAAAATCAATAAAAGAGCCAAAACAATAAAACTTCTAGAAGAAAAGAGGAAAAACTCCTTGTATCAGTCTTGGCAAAAATTTTTTGGATTTGACACCAAAACCAAAGGCAACAAAGTAAAACAAACATGACAATATCAAACTAAAATCTCAACAAAGAAAACCATCAACAAAATGAAAAGAAAACCTATGTAATGGAAGAAAATATTTGCAAACCACATATCTGATTAGAGTTAATATCCAAAATATATAAAGTACTCCTACAACACAATAGCAAACAAATGAACAAAACAAAACAAATAACAAGAACAACAACAAATAAACCTGACTAAAAAATGGGGGAAAAGAACAGAATACACACATTTTTTTTTCCAAAGAAGACACCAACATATGCATAAGAGATAGTTAAGATTTTCTAATCATTAAGGCAATGTAAACTATAACCACAATGAGATACCGCTTCACACCTGTTAGAATGATTACCTTCAAAAAGAAAAGACATAACCAATGCTGGAGAAGTGTGGAGAAAAGGGACTTTTCCTTGCTGGTGGGAGCGTAAATTTGTATAGCTGCTACGGTGAACAGCTTGGAGATTACTCAAGAAATTAAATTGGAACGACAAATATGTTCCAGCAATTCCACTTGTAGTAAATAGCCTAAATAAATAAATAAATAATGAGGCTATTTTAAAGAGATACATGCATTCCAATATTCATTACAGGATTAATTCACAGTAGCCCAGGTATGGAAGCAAACTCTGTGTCTTGGATGAATGAATGGATGAAGAAAATGTGATATATAGATACCAGATGTATATATACACACAACTCAATATCAGTCAGCTTTAAAAAAGAAGGAAGTCCTGTTATTAATGACAATATGAATGAGCCTGGAAGGCATTTTGCTAAGTGAAAGAAACAAGACAAAGACTGATATTGCATGCTATCACTTATCTGTTATAGATAAGTATATAAGCGTGTAAGTAAGCCAAATTCCTAGAAACACTGTATAAAAACAGTTATCAGGAAAAACAAAATATACAGTTATCAGGGACTTTGTGGGGGAGAGTGAAAATAAGAAAATATTGATAAAAGGGTCCAACCTTTCAGTTATGAGATAAATAAGGTCTATGGCAAATACAGTTAACACTATTATATAACTGAAATGTGTAAATGTGTAACCTCAGTGTTCTCTTTCTCTCTCACACACAAAACAACATGAAAAGTAAACATGTGAGGTGACAAATGTGCTAATTAATTCAATAGTGGAAAGCCTTTCATAATGTATATTATTATCTAACCATCACAATGTGTACTTTAAATATCTTAAAATTTTATTTGTCAATTATAAATCAATAAAGCAAAAAAAAAAAATCTTCCCTGATTTTCTGTGAGAACTTCATCGATTCTTGACTCCCACACATTGTTTTCAGGATTCTATTTCTTTTTTTTTTCTTTGTTTTCTTCTTTCATTCCTTTGTCATCCAGTAAATAAAGTAATAGAACTTAAATTTTTTTGATTGCTTTAGATAAAAAGTTCTAGCACCACAGTTATATAAAATGGAAGTTACTGCTTTATGATAGAACAAACTTGGAAACACCTGCCCCTTGTAAATATGACCTATATGAATCATTAATAACATGGGGGAGGTCTCCTGCTAAGAAAATAAATGATCTGCTTTCTGCTGAGTGGAAAGCCCTGACTTTTGGTCGCAGGAAAGGTGAGAGGATCAAGCATTGAATAAGGTCACTTGAAAATAGAAGACTGTTTAGAATTTCCAGGAGGAAGATTTATTTTGCTTTATTTTTCAATAATTTCAAAAGGTCAATATCAGGAGAACTACCAGCATCTACAGAAATAATAAAAAATTGCTGCAGTACAACACATCATTTGAAGAAATTTAAAATGGTCAAAGTAGAATTTTTTTTCATTTATTATTTGTTTAAACCAGCTAATAATGCAGGATCTTAAAATTTTACTGCAAATTGTTTAGATTACCCTAAGTAGGTAGAGATAACATGATCTATAGAAAAATTTTTGGAAAACGCTCTTGGCAAGTAAGTTGGCATAGTTGGCCTCTGTCCAAGATCTTACTATTATCCTAAAATATTTTACTAATATTTCTAAAGACATTTCTGATACCCCAAACTTTTTATTTGCCCCTTAAACTGTATATAGAACTCATCCTTGAAATATTTTGTTTAAATGTTTTATAAGCATTGTTATATTGTAAATAGCTTTTTGACTTTCATATCCTATTTAAAATTTTATGTTTCCTGTCATTTTTATGGATATATAAAGAAAATGCATTACAGTTTTTTATCTTTTGATGAACATTTTATTTCTCACAAGCCTTTAAACATGAGACTTTCTGCAGGTGAGATTCAAACTATTTCTCAGAATGTTAGGGTCCTTCTTTGTTCAGGCTTCTAGTCTATGAAACATATTTGTAGATTAATTTCTGTATGTTTAACTATTTTTAGATATTTTAAAGTGAATTTCTAATCTCGAACTTTTAAATCAATAGACTCTTTTTCTACTCATTCATTTAAAAGTCCAAGATAAGAAATTCACTTTTAGAAATTCACTCAGCTTTGCTATTTTTTATTTTAGAGATGCATTTAACTCCTTGATTTAGCTGACTCAGGTTTGGTTTAAATTTCTCAATTTTATTTCAGAAAATCAAGCAAACTGTTTTAAAAAAATGTGATTTTATGTTCCTAAAATATGTTACCTTAAGACAAAATATCAATTTTCTATAGATGAATGCTCACCATACCTGTCTTTGTATAAGAGCAGACATCAGGCATCTATAGCCTAGTTTGAAAATCTACAGCCTGGATAAGAAAAGACTGAGAAATGCACAACTTTAAAGTAATAGTTATAGAACAAATAAGTGAGGACGGGAAAAGTTTAGAAAGAAAAGAAAACACAAATATAATAGCTAATATGCAGAATCATTTAATATCAGCTTGGTCAATACTAAAATGTCTTAGATTATAAATATGAGACTAAAGGAAGAAATAAAGGAATAAAACATGTTGAAATACACAGTCAATGTGAAGTCAAGAATAATGTGCCAATGGCTTTGATTTTAGGTCATCTATTTCTTTCAATACACCTCCTTGTCTGCATATTAGGCCACTCTAAATATAAATAGAATCCACAGTGAGGTAGATATGTGAACCTTTGTACAGTAAAAGAAGTAAATATGAAAAAAATTAAAAATAAAATAAGATAGAAATAAACATGCCATAAAAATGCATCAATCCATAGATTACACAAAGAACCAATGCAAGAACTAATGCAAGGAATAAATCAAGATGGTTTGGAAGTAAAGGAGAATTATAGCAACTGAGGAAGCAGAAAATATGTATTTTTAGAAACTGAGTGCTTTTGTTGTGATAGCCACATGACACAAGATTTACTTTACTCTGGGGGCACCTGGGTGGCTCAGTGGATTAAGCCTCTGCCTTCAACTCAGGTCATGGTCCCAGGGTCCTGGGATTGAGCCCCACATGTGGCTGTCTGCTCAGTGGGAAGCCTGTTCCCCCCACCCCCATCTCTGCCTGCCTCTCTGCCTACTTGTGATCTCTATCTGTCAAATAAATAAATAAAATCTTAAAAAAAAGATTATTTGCTTTGCATTTCTAATATGCATTTCTAATATTTCTATAATATACAGATATAAAGAACTAGCAGCATCTGATACAGTGATGTGTGAATGATACTTAGAGTATTAGACAAAGAATTTCAGACTAGAAAGTTCAATGTCAGTATAGAGAAAACAGATTTGAGGACTCTCCTTTCTCTAACTTACAGATATACTGGACTATTATAAAGATAATAATACAACAGAATCTACCTCAATAGAAAGGGAAATTTCCAGGAGTCAGTTATTAGTATAAATGGACCAAGAACTGAAAATAGGCTAGTGAACATATTTTATGTATTAAATGTCAATGTCATTAATACAATGCTAATTAATCATAGTTATAAGAAGAGGTAAATTCATAAATTAGAAACAAAAAGTATGTTGAAAGAGTATCTAATAGAAAAATACAAATTAGGCAGAATATACTAAGAAATATAAGTACAATGGAAATTTGCAAACATTTTATCAATTCTGACAATGGTTTCAGATTGATAGTGAAAACTGACCTTAGTAAAACAAGGAAGATTCTAGAATTACATAAAAAGGCTAACACAACAAAGATACAGAACAGCAATACCAGAATAGGAATCCTCACACAGGATGAAAAAATTATCAGAGGACACAAATCGAAAGAAACCAATTTGCATAACAAAGTTCACATCAGACATTCTGGAATATCCTCTATCCTCCAAGAATAACCTCACATGTCTAAATATGGATTAAGCCAAAGGAAGGTCATAATCATATAAATCATATAAAATCTCATTATCTTCAATTCTATCCCAGTGGATTGTCTCCTTCTTTAAAAAATTTTGTCTTTTAGTGAAAGTGACAAGGATGCTACTTAAAAGATTTAAAAAAAAAAAAAAACAACTAAAGGAATAAAACACTAGAATTATTTTTAAATAGTCATGATAAAATAATTATCCCCTAAGGTTAAGTAATGCATATTTAGTCGAAATAGTATTACTTTATGAAATGTATCCAAAGTGTATCTTGTTTTAGTTAAAAAAGGAGAGATATAAGGACACCTGGGTGGCTCAGCATCTGGTTTAAGCATCTGCCTTCAGTTCAAGTCATGATCATAGAGTCCTGGGATTGAGTCCCACATGAGGCTCCCTGCTCAGCAGGGAGGCTGGTTCTCTCTCTCAGTCTCCCTCTCTCTCTCTTAAATAGAGATCTTTTTTTTTTTTTTAAATATCTTTCTTAAAAATGGAGAGATACGTAAATAGATACAGATGCAAATTTTAAGGTGTTTATATAAATTTAAACATATACATATGTGTGGGAGAGAGAGAGAGAGAGAGTGTGTGTGTGTGTGTGTGTGTATAGTGCTTATATATATTAAGCACGAGTAGCAGTTAGAATTGTGAGGTTGGCTGGCCAGTCTTTCATAAATTTATTAAGGAGACCATGAATCCATAAATATTTAGTTTATAATTCATCACATTATAGGCAACATGAGCTTTATGTTTGTGTCGGTTGCCCCTAGTTCCAGGGGACTAACATGATGTAGGCTCTGATGAATACTGCACGCACAGGGGTTTGTGCCACACTGGAGGAACCCTGAGCTTACAAAACCTTGATTTTATAAGAGGATTGCTAACAAAACTGCCCATCTTCTCCTCCAGAAAGATTGTATTATCGGAGAATATCTCTGAGGAGAAAAACATGATCTTTGTTTATGACGCTAGTCAGGAAAGAAATCTGCTCTGTCAGGAGGGAGACACCATCTCTAACTTTCAAGAATATTTGCAATGCAAGCCTTGTTGAAAAGATAATCTGAGGTGGTAGAAAGACCACAGAGAATGACCTTCTGTCAAATAACAATGAACAGCTTCCTGTGTTGAAAACTGTCAGTTCTAAATATTAGATTATAAAGATTTTATACTGCATTGTTTTTTGCAGTGTTTTATATTGTTTCTAAATGAGAAAATAATCCATCTACTCAGCTCATATAGTGACTGGGAAATGAATAAATCACTGATAATTTTCCATTCAGAACAGGAGGTTTGCCGGGATTCCCATGGGTAATATGGTGCCTAATCTCACCTTTAACTCTGGCTGGTTGTTGGGTCTGTGTGTGTCTGGGAGATGTGCTGCTGGATCACTTCAACAACCTTCATCAGGAAGATTCTGTTGCAGCCGTGTTGCATGCCGGGCAGAAATCATACCAGGTATTTTACAGAGGCGGGATTTCATGAGCAAAATGGTTTTACACAAATGGAAGAATTAAAAGAAAAATAAAAACAGGAAGAACTAAGCTAAACTAGCGACAATAACAAAAGCAAATAGACACCATAGAAGAAGTGGTCGTGGAAGAAGCTGAAGTTCCACAAGAAGCGCCTTATGGGGGCAGGGGGTTGGTGCTTGTATCTCTGAAGAAGAGGGAGCTCTCCTTGTTGTTGTTGTGTATAATGAAGGGCCATGAGACTGATGCTGGCACTGGCAAAAGAAACTGCGGGCTGGAACCAGCTTTCTCTTTTGGAGCAACGCCGACCAGAAAGAAAAGAAAAAGGAGGACAAACAACAAAGAAGAGGTCGGTCCTTTTCCCCTTCATCCTTCTAGTCAGCACCTTCTATTGATATTGGGATGGAGACAGGAACTGAGAAATGTGGTTTGCAAGGAAACAATCCCAGCATCTCAGAGCAGAGTATAAAGACGAAACTGAAGGAGAAAGACAATGGGCACCTGAGTAAAAAAATTACTAACTACAAAGTAATTTTCAAGGGATTTTAATCCATTATTGTATGTGAAATATCTACTAAGGCTTCTAGGTTTCTTTGTGAAACTAATTAAATTCAAGGTCATGTCACTAAATATTTTTCTGAGTAGTACAACTGAGGAGTTACTCAGTACTACTGAGTAATACAGTACAGCTAGTAGTACAACTGAGGAATACAACTGAGTAGTAATATGGATTGATGTTTTCTCAGGAATTCTTATTTTTTCAGAATTTATTCTTAGTGTAGGATGCCTACTTTCTCATAGAGCGATGATTTCCTTCTCTTTCTTTAAATTGGAAACAAATCTTGCGAGGGTTGCAGTCTGCTTTGGAATATGTCATTTGATATTTCTGTATCCATTCTCCCTATATCCTTGGTAAAACACATAACTTCTCTCCTCTCACCTTCTACTTTACAAGGAATAGTGATTGCAGAATGAATAACAAGGTAGTTTTAAAAGAAAAATTTCCTCTTGTGTAGTAGTCTCTTCTTCATATTTGCTTCAGCTTCTATGTGATGATCTTGCTGATAGTTGAAAATCTAGCATGAAAGAAGAGTCTGACAAATTCCTTTCATCTGTGAAAAGAAAAAAAAAAACAACTAGAAAAAGAATCTCTTGTTTTCTCTTGTTCTGTCTCCACTGCAAATGTTTAGTCCTTCCTTGTATAAAGCAAGGCATGCTTAAGCTTCAGGGATACGATGCATATCTCAACATATCTGATTAAGAGTTATTTTTAACAAATAAAGAATGTTTTTGTTTTTGTATGAAATGCTTCTAACTGATTAGTAAAAATCAACAAATACAATGAGCATACACACGTGAAATTCAAACTAATTTTTCTTTGTCCATTTTGTTAGTTTACTAAAGACTCAGGTAACATTTTGTATTTTAAAATTTTTCTGAGTAGCCGTAATGTTGATATTTCCATCTACACTTTTCTGTCATTTTCATTTCATGTTACCAGGATGATGTAGCAGAGATCGTTGTTTGTATGTACCATCTAAAACTAATTTGTACTTAAAAGGTTATGATTACATTTGAACGTTTGCTTAGACTTTCTATTATGATCTCAATGTATCTATTCCTCCAAATTTGTATGTGGAAGCTCCAAATCTCAGTGTGGCTGTATCTGAAAACAGGCCTTTAAGGAAGTAATTAAGGTTAAATGAAGATTTAAGGGTGGGGCCCTAATCTAGTAAGATTAGTGTTCTTGTAAGAAGAGATACCAGAGAACCCTCTTTCTCTTTCTCTACAGGGATATAGAGGAAAAGCCATGGGATCACATCATGAGAAGGTAGGCATCTGCAATCAGGAAGAGACTCTCAGAAACAGAATTTACCGGCACCTTGATTGTATACTTCTAGCCTCCAGAACTGTGAGAAAATAAGTGTCTGTTGTTTAAGCCCCTCAGCCTGTAGTATTTTTTTGATACGGTAGTTCAAGCCGATTAGTACACTACAGAACACAAAAAAAAGATATTTCATAGAATGCAAAGGTACATTGCACCTAGTAAGTTTAAGTGATATAGACTAGTCTATATCCTCTACAAAAGGAAAAACAAGAATTACATAGTCATCTATGTGAATTCTATAAAGTGATGCCAATATTGCCCTATGTTATTATATCAATCTATGGTGCTCAATTTATAGTAGCCTATTTTGAGTGTTATAATCAGGTTAAATATTCATTGTGTGATCTTACCATATAGAATATTATGAGAAAAAGCAACATGTTTTTAAAACCCTTGCAGTTGATTCTTAAGATTGGGATTTTGATTTGATTACATTGAATTTTAATATATCATTAAATATATTGGATAAAACTCAATATATACAAAAGAGTCTAATGTTTATTATTTTAAGATTTAAATTGTCTCCTAAAGATCAATAAATAAAAGAAATATAACAAGTATTAATAAAATATTGTGGGCAGGCAGGTCTTATAATAAAAAATATAAATCTTCAATGAACATATGAAATTATTTTAAATCTTGTGCAAATCGTTAAAAGTACACTAAAACAGAAGATATCATTTTTTATCCATTGCATGATCAAACGATAAAGATGGATAATATATAATTCTGAAAAAGTTGTGTAAAATGGATATTCACTTATTTATGCTGAAAATGAAAATGAGAAGAACATTATTGTAAGGTAACTGCATAGTAGTTATGATATTTTACAATGTGTTTATGTTTGACCAAAGTTTTCATATGTTCTTTAAAAATAATTGAATAATTTTTATAAACATAAAAATATAAAGTGATTATTTTGCAATCATTAAAAATTGAAATGACCTAAATGACTACCAAGGGGATAGTAACTTCAATAAGTAGAAAACTACTTAAGTCATTAGAAAGAATAAAGTATATCTATGTATGTTATTTTAGAAAGAGTGTGAAGACCTATTTTAAATAAAAAAATGTACATTATATGATGCCATTTAAATGTTCAACTACATATGTATTCATGAGAAAATGAATGCATTAAAAAAAGAGAACTGGTTTTTATTTTCAGATGGAGATTTAAAATGGAGTTTATAGGCGCCCGGCTAGCTCAGTCGGTAGAGCATGAGACTCTTAAAATGGAGTTTATTTACTGAAATTTGGTCCCCTAGTCCTTGATAAGATTATCTGACAAAGTCAATAATGTAAAATTTAGTATTTAAAATCTAGCAAATAGAAAAATAAATGAAAAACAAAATCTGGCAAACAGAGATTGCCACAATGTCATATTTTAAATTTTACAAGAAGGAAATGAAGATCAGAAATAAAATTATGAAAAGCCTAACCTTGCTCTTCCCCAGCTCTGCCCCCAAATGAGATATTGCAGGGATTCCTTAATTTTGAGGATTTTTACAAATGCCACTCAATTGTCAAGAAGCTGCCACCAAGGGTCCTTTTATCTTTTCCATCTTTGGCCAGCAGAGAATGAGATGTCTGTGGATGAGATACACGGGCAGAGATGCTATGTGGGGCTGAAATTGTCTGACAACAACAACAACAACAACAACAAAAACCCCACAAACTCCAGGGGAGTTAAGCATCTGAGTTTTGATTTTGTCTCAGGTCATGATCTCAGGACCATTGTCTTGGGTCTAGAGTCCCATGTCAGGCTCCACAATGGACAATAAAAAAAAAAAAAAAGAAAAAAGAAAAAAAAAAGGGCACAAACTCCAGGAATCATCAATCAATTGTTAAATACACTGAATTAGTAAAATATACTAGTGGGATTAGATTTTGCCTTTTTGAAGTGGGGTGAATTCTTTTTAAATCTTTGCTACTCAGAGTAGGATTATCAGACTGAACATGCTGGCATTGCCTGAAAACCTGTAACAAATGTAGAATCATGGACAGCTTTGCATATTTAGCAAGACCACCATATAATTTCTGTGACATTAATGTTTGAAAATACTATTTTAAAGGCTTTAAATATAGTATGATATGTTGGGAACCAGTTCTGTCAAGAAATCCTGCCCAGAGCAGAGTCAACCCCTTTCTCTCTCTCTCACACACACACACACACACACACACACACACACTTAAGAACAAAAGTCAACAAGGAACATTTTCAGAGGGGAAAGCCACATTTAGGTAATGGAGTAGGAAGAAAAGGAGAATTATGGCAAATTCTGTGAAAAATAACATGCCAGCAAGATGAAGAGAAGAGGTTTGACAACAAATGTAAACATTAAAAGGAGCAAATTAAGGAACACCATTTGCAAAAGACAAGGGACTGTCTAAGCTAAGACTGAATCATCAAATGAAGAGAAGAAAATGTTCCACAAGTGATTTGTAAGTACTCACTAAAAGCATCAATTTATGAAACAAAAGTGTAAAGACCTGATGGCACTACAGCCCAGGAAGATGAAATGGGAGTGGGAGAGCTGTGGAAACAAACTGAGAAACCGAATCCCAGCCGTGCAGAAAAACAAATGTACGCTAAGTAGCACTGAACCGAGCAGATGTGGTTGCAAAGCAATTGCTGACACAGTGGAGTAAAGACCTATTAAAATGATGTGAACGCAGAGGAAAAAGACCAAGATCAAAGCAATTAGATGAATCACAATTGATGAAGAGAACAAAGATGTTCCCACAGAACTACTGTCATCTGTGATGTAGAAAACCCTAGTAGAATTAACAAAAATCACTCAACCAAAATGGATGAATTTTCCCAAAATAAAGTTTTAAATATATCTGTAGAACAATAGAATACACGGTGTTCCAGAAACAATTGCTGAGGAACAATTTGTCCCAAGAAATAGCCCAGTGATGTCACTGAAATTGAAGAACTAAGTACTGCCTGGCAGTAGGGAAGACACCGGGAAGAAAAGAAGGTTTTGCTGGGGAGGAAATTCACTCTTGCCCACCAAAGTATTTAATGACAGAAGCTAATAGCACAACAGCTAAGAGTTCAAAGGAAATAAAAGGTAAAGTGTTAGGAAGGACCTATTTATAAAGATAAGTTGCCATTCAAGCATGAAACTAAGAGACTGTTACTTTCCATATCAAATAAAAAGAGAAAATAAACCACCAGTAGGCCCCCTGGGGAAAGAAAACAAAGACAAGAAAATGCAACACCTTTTTTGGCAATTAATTCAGTCAAGTAAGGGATAAAGAAAGGAATTGTAAGAACCAAATCAAATATAGTTTTAACATCCTTGTAATAAATCTTCAGTGACAAGGTACATATTATGTACATTAGTAACATAGTTTAGGGTGTGAAAAAAGTCCCAGAGTTTGCATGGTATTATGCTATTTTAAGTTGACATAATTAAAACATCCAACCTCTCAATATTTTTCACACTCCTTCCTTAAATTTTGAGATATCTTAAATAAGTATCCCTTAAGAATAAATATTTATACAAATAACATTTTAAATATTCAATTTCCTATCCTTTTTTATTTTCATTACTTTTTCTATTTTAAGCTTTTATTTTAGCTCCAGTTACTTAACGTACAGCGTTATTTTAGTTTCAGGTATGTAATATAGTGACTCAACACTTTCATATGTTACCCTGTACTCATCACAAGTGCATTCCTTAGGGGTTTCTGTGTGGCTCCATTGGCTAATGTGTCTGCCTTCAGATCAGTTTATGATCTCTGGGCCCTGGGTTTGACTCCTGCTTTTTCCTCTTTCTCCCCTTCTGCCCCGGCTTGTACTCTCTCCTCTCTCTCTTTCAAATAAATAAATAAAAGTTTTAAACAATGATGGAAATGTCTTATATTAAAAACAAAACAAAACAAAAACAAGGTCACTCCTTAGTCCCCATCACCTACTTCACTCATCTCACTCCACCCCCTACCCTCACCACGAATCTCCCCACTGGTAATTTCTTAATTTGTTTCTCTCTATCTTTTGTCCTCCTTTGCTTATCTGATTTGTTACTTAAATTCTGCATATGAGTGAAATTGCATGGTATTTGTTTTTCTCTGACTGACTTAGTTCTGTTAGCATTATATTCTCTTGTTCTGTTCATGTTGTTGCAAATGGTGATTTCGTTCCTTTTTATGACTGAATAATATTCCATTGCGCACCCACACACAACACACAAGCACACACACGCACTATCTTCTTAATCCATTCATCAGCCGTTGGACACTTTGGCTATTTCCATAATTGGCTATTAGAGTTAATGTTGCTATACACATTGGGGTACATTTATCTCTTTGAATTAGAATTTTTGTATTATGGGGTTAAATACTCAGTAGAACCATTGTTAGGTCTTAGTATACCTCTATTTTTAACGTTTTGGAGAAACTTCATACTGTTTTCTAGAGTGGCCGCACCAGTTTGCATTCCCACCAACAATGTATTAGGGTCCCTTTTTCTTCACATCCTTGACAATACTTGTGTTTGTTTCTTGTGTTTTTGACTTTAGTCATTCTAACTGGTGTGAGGTGCTATCTCATTGTAGCTTTGATTTGCATTTCCTGGATTATCAGTGATGTTGAACATCTTTTCATGAATCTGTTAGCCATTCGAATGTCTTTCTTGGGAAATATCTACTCATGTCTTCTGTCCATTTTTTTAATTTGGTTTTTGGAGGTTGAGTTGTATGAGTTCTTTATATATTTTGGATACTAATCTTTTATCAGGTGTGTCATTTGCAAGTGTTCTCTCCCATTTCATAGGTCGCCTTTTAGTTTTGTTGTTCCTTGTGTTGTACAGAAGCATTTTATCTTGATGAAGTCCCAATGGTTCATTTTTGCTTTTGTTTCCCTTGCCTCTGGAGATATATCTAGTAAGAAGTAGCTATGGCTGATGTCAAAGAAGTTACTGCCTGTATTCTCTTCCAGACTTTTTATGGTTTCAGATCTCACATTTAGGTCTTAAATATAATTTGAATTTGTTTATTTGGATGGTGTAAGAAACTGGTCTTGGTCTTATTTCATTCTTCTGCATTTGCTTTCCGGTTTTCCCAGCACAATTTGTTGAAGAGACTGTTCTTTTCCCATTGGATACTCTTTCCTGATTTGTTGCAGATTAATTGACCATATAGTTGTAAGTTCATTTTGGGTTTTCTATTCTGTTCTAATAATCTGTGTATCTATTTTGTGCTAATCACTATAGCTGTTTGATCACTATACTGTTTTGATCACTATAGCTTTGTAGTATAATTTGAAGTCCATAATTATGAGTCCTCCAGCTTGTTTTTCTTTTTTAAGATTGCTCTGGCTATTCAGCGTCTTTTGTGGTTCCATACAAATTTTAGAATGCTTTGGTTCTGTGAAAAATGCTGATAGCATTTTTATAGGGATTGCATTAAATGTATGCAATGTTTGGGTAGTGTAAACATTTTAACAATATTTGTTGTTCCAATCCATGAGTATAGAATGTCTTTCTGTTACTTTGTGCCATCTTTGATTTCGTTCATCAGTGATTATAGCTTTCAGAGTACAGGTCTTTCAACTCTTTTGTTAGGTTTATTCCTAGGTATTTATTTTGGTGCAAATGTAAATGAGATTATTTTCTTAATATCTCGTTCTGCTACTCCAATTTTTGTGTGTAAAAATGCAACAGTTTTCTGTTTGTTGATTTTTTATCTTGTGACTTAACTGAATTTATCAATTCTAGCAGGTTTTTTGGTGGAATCTTTCAGGTTTTCTATATACAGTGTCATGCCATCTGCAAATAGTGAAAGTTCTACTTCTTCCTTACCAATTGGGTGCCTTTAATTTCTTCCTGTTGTCCGATTGCTCTGGCTAGGACTTCCAGGACTATGTTGAATAAAAGTGATGAGAGTGGACAAGCTTATCTCATTTTTTACTATAAAAGCAAAGCTCTCAGTTTTTCCCCATCAAGAATATTAACTGTGGATTTTTAATATATCAACCTTTATTATGTTGATGTATATTCTCTCTAAACCAACTTTGCTGAGGATTTTTATCATGAATCCATGAATTTTGTCAATACTTTCCCTGCATCTATTGAAATGATCATATGGTTCTTAACCTTTCTATTGATAATGATGTATCATACTGATTGAATTGCAAATATTGAAACACATGTGTAACCCAGGAAGAAATCCCATTTGACTGTGGTGAATTATTTAACATGTTATTTAATTCAGTTTGCTAGTATTCTGTTGAGGATTTTTATATTTGTGTAATTTGCTAGTATTCTGTTGAGGATTTTTACATTTGTGTTCATCAGCAACATTGGCTTACAGTTCTCTTTTTTAGTGGTGTCTCTGCTAGTTTTGGTATCAGGGTAATGCTTGCCTCATAGAATGTATTTGGAAGTTTTCCTTTTTCTTCTACTTTTTTTGGAATAGATTGAGAAGAATAGTTGTTAACTTTTCTTTAAATCTTTAAATATTTAGTAGAATTTAGCTGTGAAGTCTTCTGGTCCTGGAATTTTGTTTGTTGGGAGTTTTTTTTTTTTCTTCCTTTTTTTTTTAAATTACTGATTCTTTTTTTTTTCCTAGTTATCAGTCTGCTCAAATTTCTATTTTTTCCTCTTCCAGTTTGATAGTTTATAAGTTTCTAAGAATTTATCCATTTTTCTAGGTTGTCCATTGATTGACATACAGTTTTTCATAATATTTTCTTGTGATTGTTTTTCTGTAGTGTTGGTTATTATTTCTCCTCTCTTATTTGTGACTGTCTGATTTTCTTCTTTTCTTGATATGTCTAGGTAAAGTTTTACTAATTTTATTGATTTTCTCTTTTTGCAAAAAAACAACTCCTGATTTTTATTTTTATTTGTTTGTTTCTGCAAACAAAAACAAATTTTATTTGTTTCTGCAAACAAAAACAAATTTTTATTTGTTTCATGTATTTCTTCTCTCATTTTTATTATATCCTTCTTTCTGCTGTTTTTGGGTTTTGTTTGTATTTCTTTTTCTAGTTCCTTTAGGTATAAGTTTGATTGTTTATTTGAGATTTTTCTTGCTTCTTGAGGTGGGCCTGTATTGCCATAAACTTCTGTTGTACAACCACTTTTGCTGAATCCCTAAGGTTTTAGACTATTGTATTTTCATTCTCATTTGTTTTCATGTATGTATGTATTTATTTATTTATTATTTTTAATTTCCTGGCTGACCCATTCATTGATAGTAGCATGTTTTCTAACCTCCATGTATTTGTGGCCTTTCCTGATTTTTTTTTTTCCTCTTATGGTTCATTTCTGGTTTCATACCTATGTGGTCAGAAAAGATAGATGATATGACTTTGATCTTCTTTGGTTTGCGAAGGCTGTTTTAGAGGGCTAATATGTGATCTCTTCTGGAAAATGTTCCATGTACACTTGACAATAGTATGTATTCTGCTGTTTTAGGATGGAATTTTCTAAATATATCTGTTAAATACATCTATTCCACTGTCATTCAAAGCCATTGTTTCCTTGTTTATTTTCTGTTTAGGTGATCTGCCCATTGATATGAGTGGGGTATTAAATTCTCTACTATTATTTTATTATTATTGATTAGTTCTTTTATGTTTGTTATTAACTTTTTTATGTATTTCGGTGCTTCTGAGATCAGACAAGATCGGGCGCGTTCAGGGTGGTATTGGCCGTAGACTATTTCGGTGCTTCTATATTAGATACATAGCTATTTATAATTGTTATATTTTCTTGTTAGAGTGTCCCTATTATTATTATATAGTGTCCTCCATTGTCTCTTGCTACCATCTTTGTTTTAAAGTCTATTTTGTCTCATGTAAGTGTTGCTCTATGACTTGCTTTTGACATCCATTTGTGTGTTAGATGTTTCTACATGCCCTCACTTTCAATCTGCTGGTGACTTTAAGTCTAAAATGAGTCTCTGATAGGCAGCATATGGATAAGTCTTGTTTTTTAATCTATTATGTCACCTCATGTCTCTGATTGGAGCATTTCATCCATTTACATTCAATGTAATTATTGGTAGATATGCACTTATTTTCATTTTATTATTTGCTTTATGGCTGTTTTTGAAGATTTTCTCTGATCCTTTCTTACCTTTCTCTCTTTCATGGTTTTCTGATTTTCATTAGTGATGTATTTGGAATTCTTTCCTTTTATTCTTTGCATATTTATTAGTGGTTTTTGGTGTATGGTTACTATTAGTTTTGTATGTAGCACTCTATATTAACCTGATGGTTGTGTATGTTTGAATTGATTTTTTATGACGCCCCACTTTTTGGGTATATGTTGTTATATTTTATATCCTTTTATCTTGTCAGTTTCTTGATTGATTTTTCTTTTACAGAAATATTCACCATTACTGTCCCTCCCTTTTTATTATACCTTTTTACTGTCACTTTTGTTCTCTCCACTCCAAGAGTTCCCTTTAGTATTTTTTGCAGGGCTTATTTAGTGTTCATGAACTTGCTTAGTTTTTCTTTGTCTGGGAAATTCTTTATATCTTCTTTTATACTGAATGATAACCTTGCTGGATAAAGTATTTTTGGATGCAATTTTTTTCCATTCAACACTTTGAATATATCCAGTCACTCTCTTCTGGTTTGCAAAATTTCTGCTGGAAAATCCCCAGCCAGCCTTGTGAGTTTTCCCATGTAAATCACTGTAGTCCTTTGTTTTGCTGCTTTATTTATTTATTTGCTTTGTCACTATATTTTGCCAATGTAATTACAATATGTCTTGGTTTTGATCTGCTTTGATTGGTTTTGATGAGCCCTCTCTGTCCTTCCTTGATGTGGATATCTGTCTCCTTCTCTAAATTAGGAAAGTTTTTAGCTATTATTTCTTTTGGTAAATTCTCTGCCTCTTTTCTCTCTCTCCTTTTGGAACTCCTATAATGTGAATGCATTTGATGGAGTCACTGAATTCCCTAACTCTGTTCCCAATTTGAATAATTCTTTTTTATCTCTTTTGTTCAGCTTGATTATTTTTTATTACTCTGTATTCCAGGTCATTAATTTGTTCCTCTGTTTCTTCCATGCTGGCATTCATTACATCAAGTATGTTTCACCTTTCATTTATTGAATCCTTTATCTCTACTATGTTATTCCTCATCTCTGTGATAAAGGTCTCACTCATGTCTTCCACTCTTTTTTTAAGTCCACTGAGTACCCTTATGATCATTGTTTAATCTTCTATCAGGCATGTTACTTATATCTGCTTCATTTAGATCTCTGGCTGTGTGACCTTGTCCTGTTCTTTCACTGGGGATAAATTTCATTGTCTCCTCATTTTTTCAGCTTCTCTGTATCTGTCCCTCTGTGTTAGGAAACTTGTCTATGTCTTCTACTCTTGAAAGTGGTGATTTTATGAAGAAGATGTCATGGAGTGCCCTGCAGTGCAACATCTTCTGTTCGCCAGAACCTGGCACTTCAGGAGAGTATTGTATATGTTGCTTATACGTTGTTCTTGTGTATAACTTCCTTCTTTTTTTGTTTTAAATCCAACTAAGTGTAGTTTATATTAAAAGCATAATTTATAGTGTGACCCTAGGTTTAAATAAAATATTCTTTTATGATTTTATCTTTCTTTTAGTTTCTTCTTTTCAATTCCTTTTCCCTTTTTACTTATCTTTTTATTTTTTATCTATTTATTTTTAAAGTTTTTATTTATTTATTTGACAGACAGAGATCACAAGTAGGCAGAGAGGCAGGCAGAGAGAGAGAGAGGGGGAAGCAGGCTCCCTCCTAAACAGGAAGTCCAATGCAGGGCTCAATCCCAGGACCCTAGGATCATGACCTGAGCCGAAGGCAAAGGCTTTATTTAACCCACTGAGCCACCCAGGCACCCGATTTGTCTTTTTAATTTCTAAAAACATAACAGAGCACCTGGAGTGCTCTTCACTTAATGGTTAAAATATAAGGTGGCCTTTTAAAATATGTTTTAAAGGTGTTCTTGATTTTTTACATGGCTTATTTTTTTAAATGATTTTATTTATTAATTTGGAAGAGAGACAGAGAAAGAAAGCATGAGCAGGGGAGAAAGAGGCAGAGGGAAAAGCGGATTTCATGCTGAGTGTGGGGCTCTACCCCAGGATTCTGCAATCAACGTGAGCCAAAGGCAAACATTTAAATGACTGAGTGACACTGGTACCCCTAAAATGCCTTTTTTTTTTAAATATAAAAGGAGTCAAAATAATATATTCTGTTCAGTATGTTATCTTTACTCATTTATTTGAGCTCTTCTAACAAAAATCTCTGGCTGATTAAATAGATTTTTATTCAAAGGTCAAGCCAACCCCTTTTTGATACTGTTTCACAGTCCCCTTGTTACCAATAAGGCAATCTTATGCCAGAAAATAACTTTTTACATACTTGCAAATAAAGGCAATTGTCCAGAAGAGATGATACTCTGTCACACATGAGCTATACCCATGGCTAGCTTGTGTATCTACCTTTTGTGCAAATCCCAAAAGTTGTTTACAAGAAAAATGGTTTACAAGAGGAAGATGATAGTCAGTAACTTCATGATCTCATTATCATCTACATTTATTTCTCCATGTCCCTACTTTTGTTCTTCTTTTTTTCTTCTTTTTCCTCCTTTATCTCTGTTCTTATGTGTTTGTCTCTTTTACTATATATCCTGCATGAATTTGCTTATCACCAAAATAGAACAAAGAAAATGCAGATTTTCCTTATTAAATACAAAACACTAAAATGACTTATTTGAACTCAGGTGATGCTCAGGAAGTCTACTCCAACCAGTTTCATCTGTCCTCACATTTCTTCCTGCATGATCCTTTAATTTGTACAGCACCTACTCATACTGAGCACTAAAGTTGATTCTATGATGTTTGAATGCAACAAGTGGGAAATATACAAAGTACCTAGGTCAGACTCAGAATTCCTTCAGTTTAGCTCTCAGAGTTAGGGAGCTCTCAGCTCAGTTCTGAGAATTCACAGTGAGACTAAACAATAATTTTTACTCTATAGCAATTATATATGTATATCTATGTATATTTTTCTCTCACCTAGAGTATGAAATTTTTCTGAAACTATTTTACATGACATGTCCCTAGCTTCCTCTCCCATGACTAGTACAGTACCAGAAATATAAGGAAATTACGTTTGAATGAAGAACATCATTTCCTGTTATCACAACATCATCATAAGCATCAAGAAAAAAAATATAATATTAAAATACTCAGGAAGAGGATTCTGACCTTTAGAGTGTTCCTGGACATTAGTGTTTAAACAATTTGATTTCTCAATGTCTTCTTAGGATGCTTGTACTATAGTTATTTTATCATCTTTCCAGCAAACATTCTTGAGAAGTTGAGAAGCCATTCAAAAGTTAGCCATATTCAGGAATTAAAAAATTAGTCCTTTGGTCCCATCTTTAAATGTGACAAATCAAACCTTCAGTTTTTCAATGCACTTAAGTATATGTGGTAAAAGAAAAAAGGGAAAGTTTATTATTTGACCTCTCACTCTGGTAACATTTAAATGATAGGATGTTATCACATTGAAAATATTTTATTCATTCACTTATTTGCTCATTAATAATCCTTTATTCATTTAAATATGGATTCTGAAATTCTCTCACAGTCTAGGTATACTTCTGCCATTCAAGTTCAGCAGGAAGACAAACTTTCCTCTTTTTTCCTCCTTAATAGAAGCTTGGACTTTCTTACAGAACTATTTTTATTTTATAAGTAACACTATTTATAAATCAACTTTATGTTTAGCATGTGCCTTTGTGGTAGTAGAGTTACATAGAGGAGAGGAATGGAAAGCTATGTCTAAAATCCTGGGACTCTTAATATCTTCCTTACCAAGAAAAGGGAATGAACTTTGATTTGCTGATGTTCTAAATGAGAAAAGAAGAAACAATGATAAGACTTCATGAATTCCATGTCAGCCTAAGCACCCGAGAGGTTGCTTAGGTTTTGTGTCTTTCCACATTACTTATTTTGACAGCAATTTACATAGTATTATATATTATGAAGGAAATAATAATAACATGGTATACTGAATGCCCTAACAAGTAAAACTGATGGGACTGCTTCTCAGTTTGGGGTTCAAAATCATTTGGTATTTTATTTTCATTTTTTTAAACCAATGGACCTTAGCTGTGTTTTGACAAGAGACTCAATTTCTTACCTCATACAATGGACTGTTTCTAAATGCAGAAGGATTTTGAAATCCTACCTGGAGTTACTTACTCCTATATGAAATAGAGAGAACTAAAATCTGAATGAACAGCTATTGATGTGACATCTTACTTATTCTTGTTCCCCCATGTTTTAAAACTTTAATTTAGAACATCTTTAGTAACTTTTTCTCAAAATCCTGTCACTATGCTACATGTGCTGGTGCCAGAGGACTTCCTTGCATAGGAAGATATAACATTTTCTTCACCAGCAAGTCTTTAATTTTTAGGAAGGAGACAGATTTATGAGATTTATAAGCGTACTGATAACCCATATTCCAAACTTTGAGACTGGCATCGCCTGGGTCTTTGGGAGTGATATTATCAATGCATGAGTGCAGTCACCAAAAGTTCTGTCTACTTTATGACCCTAACTCCTAACTTTGTGTAACTACAGGTGAAGGCATAAAAGCACAATTTGTTGCATGCATTTTGAGGTATACACATTTGTGCATATAAAAGCTGGCATGTTAAGTGACCTCTCAGCCAATATATCTTTGATCTCAGACTTGACTGTTACTTTATGAAATGTCTACTAAAGACCATTGGTAACCTAAAATAAAGAAAAGGCCTTTTAGTGAGGTCTACATGTATAACTGTTAAAAATTGGTCTTTTATTCTGTGCCTTTGATGACCTCATGTCATTTAGTGCTAAGTAAAATCACATGAGGAGATTGATTGATGCTGAAGAATTCCTCCTCATAACTCTGTTGCTCCTCAAATCATCAAGACAAATAATTGAAATCAGTGATAAGTCATTTGTTCCAACTGTGATCCTGCTGATCTCTACTGGTCAGTCAAGTTTCTGCTGAAAAATCAGCTCATAATCACAGGGTTTTCCTTGTGACTATTATTTTTCTCTTGCTTCCCTTAAGAGTGTCTCTCTCTCTCTGTTTTATCATAAACTCTTGCCATTTAATTATAATATATCTTGGTGTGTATCTATTTGGGTTCATCTTTTTCACAACTCTATGCTTTCTGGACTTGGTTATCAGTTTCTTTCCTCAGGGTAGGCAAGTTTTCAGCCATTATTTCTATAAATAAGTGTTCTACTATTTTGGGTAGAAGGTATCTTTCGGAACCCTTATTATATGAATATTGGTATACTTGATATTGTCCTAGAGATCCTTTAAGCTATCCTCTTCTTCTTTCTTTTTTTTTTTTTTTTTTTTTCCTTTTTGGTGTTCTTATTGGCTGATTTCTATTCCTCTGTCTTCCAAATTGCTGATCCGTTCTTCTTTATCATCTAACCTGCTGAAGATTCCCTGTAGTGTATTTTTCATTCAATTACTATATATTTTTTTCATTTCTGATTGGTGCTTTTTATATTTTTTATCTCTTTGTTGAAGTTATCACTGCTTTCCTCCATTCTTCTCTTGATTTTGGTGAGTATCTTTATGACCACTAATTTGAACTCTTTTTCATCATTTCATTCTCTTTTTCATCATTTCATTAGGGCTTATTTTCCAGGCTTTTATCTCATTCTTTCATTGCGAACATATTCTCTATCTCCTCATTTTGTTTGACATTTTGTGTTTGTTTCTCTGAATTAGAAAGAACAGCTAACTCTTCTGATTTTAAAGGAATGGCCTTGTATAGGAACATCCCTGGTATAGACGTGTGTGTGCCTCATGGCCTTGTCATGCTGGATGCAACTGGAGCAGGTACAGACAATTGGTGTCCCAGGATGTGCTGTGTCAAGGACAGATGGAGCTGGGGAGAGTATGGGCCAGGGCAGTCCTATGGTGTGCATTCAGGGGTGGGGCCGCCTTGACAAGATGACTGAAGGTGGGGTGGTCCTGTGGCATGGTTGGGTTTCCCTACTAGGCCAACTAGAGCACCTGGACCTTGCTCCCACCTGTACTATCAAGGTAAAGGGGAATGTAAGAAATACTTTATCACAATATCTCTGACCCAGGGTAGATTTTCTATATCTCCCTGTTTGGAGACTCTCTAGGGTTAATAAATGTATTTCCTGTACCTAATCTTAACTTATTCCTTTACTGAGTTGCTCCTTTAACTTCAATTTTTTTTTTTTTTCTCACTGTGCCCAGAGCAGAAGAGTCTGTGTGCAGCCCCTCAGTGATATCCCTCCTTACTGTAGGTTGCCAAATCAGGGGTGGGGTTCCCATAGTTACCATGTATCTGTCCTACCTTTCTTTATGTGGTCTCTCTATCGTTTATTGTGCAAAAGCTGTTCAATCAACCCCCAGGCTCTTCTTCAAGAGAAACTGCTGTATATGTAAGTATAGATTCCATGTATCCCTAGGAGGAGGTGGCTTCAGGGTGTTTCTACATCATCATCTTGGACTACCTTTCAATAAATATGTTGCTAAAACAAGAATGAATGTGTACAAGAGAGAACAGAAGTAGAAAACCTTAAAAAAAAAAAAAAAAGGAGTGAGAATGACTTGTAAGAGTTAAAAGCATTGGGGCGCCTAGATGGCTCAGTGGGTTAAAGCCTCTGCCTTTGGCTCAGGTCATGATCCCAGGGTCCTGGGATGGAGCCCCGCATTGGGAGCTCTGCCTGCTTCTTCCTCTCTCTCTGCTTGTCTCTCTGCCTACTTGTGATCTGTCAAAAAAGTAAATAAAATCTTTCAAAAAAAAAAAGTTACAAGCATTAATGGCATTTTTTAGTAGTTCAGAATATTATTTTCAGTGGGTGGATCAATCAATAAATGACTGAAATATTGATCAGTTTAATTTATAATCAAGCATTTCTAAATTCTCCTCAGTTTTCTTTGACTTTACAGAGACATTTATGGAGCCATTTACTAATTTCCTTTTGTGTGATTTTCTACTTAATTAGGTACTATTATCAGCTGTTCAAAGAATACCCAGAAAAAGGAATAATAAATGAAATGCAAATATCTAAAATGTAGAAATAAATGATAAGAAAATGTATTTCTTTTAGAAAAGTGTTCTACTGGACTAAAAATGAAATAATGCATTGAGATTCAAGGATTTTTCCTATTACCTTACAGTATGCTATTTTTCATTGTAAAAAGGTTTTGAATTAGACTACAATATCATAAGCAGCAAGAAACTCTCTTTCATAAGTACCTGGGAGCTTTTCAACATAGTAATGGAGTCTAAACATAATATTTAGAAAATAGTTGCTTTCTTCCAAATGGAACCAAAATACATCTATCTTCTAAAGACATACTGGATTAGAAGTTCCCACATTTTAGTTTGAGAGAATTTCTTTTTACAACTATATATTCTGGTAGCCTTGAGGCACAAAAACGAGACTATTCTACAGATTAAATAAATGGCCAATTCTTAAGCCATCTTTGACAATTCAGTGGACATTCACAATGGAAACTGCACCTTAAATCTTTTTTTAGGACAAGTTCATTTCTATGAAAAATAGAAAGAAGTTATATTTTTGTTCAATGCTCTTATTGTGAGCAGTAAAATCCTGGGTATGGAGACTGCAATAATATACTAGAAGTTTAAGACTGCGGCTCAAGGCTATATTTTAATATCAGACCCCAGTGAATCTATGGAATTGAAAACCCGTGAATTAAAATAATAAGTATACATATTTCTCAAATTTACATATATTTAAAATTAAAAAAGTCTCTGTAGTAAAGAGAACTGGCAATAAAATACTTTTATATCCAGAAGTGTAAATTGAGTTGAAATCTAGACATTCATTTATAAAAGGTTAGAAAAAATGATTACTTCTACTTGCTGGGAAAAAAAATACAGACACTTCAAAAAATATATTTCATAATGTTGGTTTTTCATCATTAGAAAATGATTTTGAGGTTCTTTCTGAAGTTGATAACTGTTGGGGCTAGACTGGCTACATTTAAATTCTTTTTAACCACTTAAAAGCCATTATCAGGAGCACATGGGTGGCTCAGTCAGGCCTCTGACTCTTGGTTTTGGCTCAGGTCATGGTCTCAGGATTGATTGGGAGATCAAGCCCTGGGTTGGGGTCCCTGCTCAGCTCAGAGTCTGCTTGAGATTTTACCTCCTCTCTGCCTCTCCTCCTCCCCTCTGCTCACCACTCCCACTGGAGCTCTCTCTCCCTCTCTTAAATAAATTTAAAAAATTAAATAAAAAAACTAAAAAAAAAAAAGCTATATTAGTTAATTTTTGATATATAACAACCACCCAAACTTAGTAAGTTAGCTCTTCCTCTCTGGGCATGGAGATAGTTTGCAGCACGGTTAACACACAAAGAAAGTTAAAACCATCAGTAAATATAGGACTGATAGAGTGCCTCCTTCAAAATATGGTGCAGAAAATTAAAATCAACCAGCATAGCATACATCTATGTGCTAAACAAAAATGCGTAGTCAGTCAGTGGTACTAGGGCTACACTGACATCTCTACTGTAAGAGCAAAGGCTGTCCTCAAGGGACACCTGGCTGGCTCAGTGGGTTAAGCCTCTGCCTTTGGCTCGGGTCATGATCTCAGGGTCTGGGGATAGAGCCTCGCATTGGGCTGTCTGCTCAGCGGGAAGCCTGCTTCCCTTTCTCTCTACTGCCTTTCTGCTTGCTTGTGATCTCTGTCTGTCTGTAAAATAAATAAAATCTTAAAAAAAAAAAAAGGCTGCCATCAAATAGTCTTAATAGAATTTTAAAAAATGGTGACAGTATAGATGCCACTATTTGAAAATATTTAACCTAGAATAAATGCATTAATTTAGATAATTAGATAACATCAATTTTAGTCAAAGCCATATTTTGTTTAGCTCATAATTCTGTAGGTTGGCTACTTGTTGTGATGGGTGGCACTTGATGCCGGCACCTGATGTTGATAATAAATTTTCATTGTTTCAAGCTATCAAGTTTGTGGTAATTTGCTACAGCACATTTAAAACGCATACAGATTTTTGGTACAGGAAGTGGAGTAATTCTGTAAAAATGAAAAAACGTGGATGTGGCTTTGGGATTGGATATTAGATAGAAGCTGGAAGAATCTTTTTTTTTTTTTCTTCCCTTAAGAAAACAGCACAAGTGAGGGGAGGGGCACACAGAGAGGAAGAGAGAGAGACTCTCAAGCAGATCTCATACCCAGTGCTGAGCCCAACGTGGGGCTTGATCTCGGGACCCTGAGATCATGACCGGAACTGAAATCAAGAATCTGATGCTAAACTGACTGAGCCACCCAGGTGCCTGAAGCTGGAAATATTTTGATGCCTATGTAGAAGCCTAGATTTTCTTAAACATAACAAACTGTTAGAAATATGGACATTTTAAAAAGAGAGAGAGAGAGAGAAATATGGACATTAAAGGCACTGCTTTTGTCGGCTCATAAGGAAATGATGGTTACAATATAGAAAACCTATTAAAGAATCCATATATCATCACAAAAAGAATATTGGTAGAAATACAAACATTAAAGCAGGGATAGAACTTAGAAGGAAATGAGGATCATTCTTTTGGAAGCTAGAGGAAGACATTCATTCATATTTACGGTCAGAAAATTTAGTTAAATTGTGTGCGACACCAGTGTGGACAGCAGAAGTTGTAAGTAATGAACTTGGGTTTAAATGAGATTTCTAAGCAAACTGTTTAAATTGTGGCCTGGTTTTCTCTTATTGGTTATATTAAAATGTGAGAGGAAAAAAAACAAGAGATGAAGAGCTATTTGGCAAAAAACTACTAGGATTTGATTTTTTTTTTTTTTAAATTCTCAGCCTATCTGGATTACAAAAGATGCTAAAATTCAGAGATTAACTACTAACAACACATGTTATGGAGAGAATATCAAAGCACGGTGGATAATATGCCATAGGCTTTTGCTGAAGAGATTAGGCATCCTGGATACTCTCAACCCTCTCAGCAAAAATCAGGAATGGAGATGAGGTTTTGTAGAAAGATCTGTGGACAACTCTCTTGTCTGAAGGCATGAATTCCCATGACAGACACAGAAATCTACAAGGTGTGGGGAAATGTTATACCAGGAGAAATGTTGCACTGAAAGGAACAGAGATAGAAAAAAAGAGAAAAGAATGCAGACTTTCAAACTTTCCTGTGCAGGAAATGGACTAAACTAGCGACTCTTTAACAAACGTGTGCATCCTTCAAAAAAAGAAAGAATAATTCAAAGGGAAGGGCTGCAGGCCCCGTGGTTGGAGCCTGTGACCACAAAAGATTACCCCCAGGCCTTAAAACTGACAGAATTTTTTTTTTTTTAATTTAAAAATGGACAGAATTTAACCTGATAGATTTTCAAATTGCTTGAGACCAGTGACCCTTTATTTCCTTAAATATTGTCTGTTTTGAAATGGAAATGTTTAAAATGCTCCCCTAAGCTCATTTCACCATTGCATTTTGGAAAGTAATCATTTGTTTTCTAGTTTCTTAGATCCACAGTCAGAAAGGGAATAAGCTCCAGAAGAATCACACCCAGAATGTCACCATATCGGTTGTAAATGATCTAGATTTGCTGGAACTTGGAGCACAGAACTGGTGATCTTCAGATGAGATTTTTGACTTGGAACTGCTGCTGTCGTGAGTTGGCGGCTGTACATCTCCTCTACCTGGCTGTTCCTGAGTCATGTCCTTTTACAATAAACTGGTAGTCTACTAAGTAAGAGGTTTGCCTGAGTTCTGTGAGCCCATCTATCAACGTATCAAACCCAAAGAGGGAGTCTTGGGAACTTCTGACTTATAGTCAGTCAGTCAGAAGTAGGTGTGTCAACCTGGACTTAATGATTGGTGTCTACAGAGTGGGGCACTTTTGGGGGACTGAGCTTTTAACCTGAGGAATTGGATGTAGACCATGTAGACAGTGTCAGAATTGGGTGGAATGGTAAGTGGCCCAGCTGATGTCTGAGAATTGCTTGGTGCTATGGAAAAAACCCATACCCATGGAAATCATTCTCAGGACACCTTCCCTTCTGTTTCCATCTATCTGTCTTCTCCTTCAGATAGTCCTATTCTAAATCTGTGACACTATTTGTAGATGTCCCACAGCCCTTGGATATTCTTTTCTGTTTTTCTCAGTTTGTTCTCTTCACTTTTTGGGTTTCATGTGCCCTCCTGATATTTCCCCTAGCTCAGAATTTCTGTCCCTAATTGTGTCCAGTTTATTAATAAGCCTATCAAAGGCTTTCTTCATTTCTGTTAAAGTGTTTTTGATTTCTAGGTAGGTTTGTTGTTGTTGTTGTTTTCTCCTTGGATTTCCATCTCTCTGCTAACATGACCCTCTGTTTTTGTCTGCTTTACCCAACATTTCCTCTATGTCTAGTTCTGGTCTTGCTTTGTCTTTTCAAGTTGTGTTTTTTGCTTTTCGTATGCCTTGTAGTTTCTTCTTAATAGCCAGATATGATGCCCTGAGTAAAAGGAACTGCTGTAAATAAATGACTTCAATCATTAGTGATAAGATTTGATGGGGGGGAGCATTCTGCAATTTAGAATTAGGTCTTAGTTTTCAGTGAGTCTTTGGACAGTGACCTTCGCAAGTGTGTTTCAGTCTTCCTAGGTCCACCCCATCCCTTATGCAGGAGAGGTTGGGTAGAGAGGGCTGGAGTTAGTTATTTCCCTTCTCTCAGGTCAGGTAGGCTCTAATCATACCCTAGCGGGTTATCTCTGGTTAATTAATTTTCCTGAAGGCAAGCCTTGTTAAGAAAAACAGAGTATTGTTGTGGATCTCAGAATGGTTCTCCTTTCCCTCCCTCTTTAGGAAATATATCTCACAATATTGTGCTCCACCATCACCATCATTCGGTCCTCCTGGAGTTTGTTTTTTTTTTTTTTTTTTATCTCTAGAGCTGGCTTCACTGAGCCTTCTCCAAGTTATCAATTACAGTTCAAGTTGTCCTATCCAGTCATTTGTTCCAGTTTCTGCTGGTGAGATTCTGCTCTTGTAAGCTGTAACCCAACAATCTGTCTCTCCAGTCTTAGCAGGGGCAATTTGTTCTGTGTCCTGTCCTCTCCTCTCTTACAGATTCAAGAAGAGTTGTTAATTTTTCAGTCTGCTCAGATTTTTTTTTTTTTTTAAGATTTTATTTGTTTATTTGACAGAGAGGGACACAGTGAGAGAGGGAACACAAGCAGGGAGAGTGAGTGAGGGAGAAGCAGGCTTCCCGCAGAGCAGGAAGCCCTATACAGGGCTTGATCCCAGGACTCTGGGATCATAACCTGAGCCAAAGACAGATGCTTAATGACTGAGCCACTCAGGAGACCCACAGTCTGTTCAGATTTTTACTTGTTGTTAAGATAGGGAGTGGCAACTTCCAAGTACCTTACATGCTAAACTGGTAAAGAGAAATCTAAACAGCCTTTTTTGTTGTTGTTGTTAATCATGTACTGAGTCTCTGCTTTAATTAAAGAAATATTATTCTTTTGCTAGTGTAATTTTAGGAAATTTTAATTCTTAATCATATTATTATGTAATGATGCTTTATATTATATATGATAAAATTATTCATCATAGAAATTGCATATTAGAACTGACAGATTTTCCTATAAAATGTTACTGGATTAATTGTGTCTGATGATAAGAAAAAATCCTAGTTGGTGCTAAGGGAATGCAGGATACAAAAGTATTTAGAGCTCAGGTTCTAAATTAGGAATGCCTCTACTCATTTTTTTCATCAGACATTTCCTAGTTGCATGATCTTAACTAAATTATGTAAACTTCCCTTTACTAAGCTTCCCATAGATAAAATAGAGTTATTATTTCTTATTATAGTTTAATAAGTTATATGTATCAAATTCTTAAAATAATTTCTTTCAAAAAGTATACCCACCATAAATTATATATTTTATTTTATTATCTATTCTTTGAAAATCCATAACAGATACTATACAAATACTAGTTTATATTTTTATAATGCTGCATATATTCCAGTGGCTAATTAATAACAAGGTTCATGAAAGGTTTCATTTTATTCTTTTTATTTTTGTTTGGTTTGATTTAGTGAAATCCATATTTGATTTTGGACTAAATATTTTAGATAAACAGAATTTTTAAAACTCTTAAATTATGTGTTTGTATTGTATATGTGCTAATCCATGTTTAATCTGTACATTTAAATATGAATTTCTATGGGTTAAGTCTAACCAATAATGAGAAATTTTAAACATTTAACTATTTCAAGGACTGCATATGACCAAGAATGGGAATACAAACAGGAAAAATAAAAAAGATGGAAAATAATTCAACTACATTCCATTTAGGTCTTTATTTAAGTACACATGAGCTGAGTGACCAGTTCATTACTTCCTCTGTAGGCCTTTGCACTGACAACCACCATTAATTATATTTGAGATTATAATTAATTTTTTCTTTAAAATTTGGGTTTTCTGAACACTTCAGCTTCCTATATTAATACCAGTTCAAATTCAAGAAAAATCATATATTATACTAACAGTTAATTGGTTACTTATAAAGCTATTTATTTAAATTTAAGTAGGTAACATAATCATCATAGTTTTGGTATAGTTATAATGATTACCAACATAATGATCATATAATATGTTAATCATTTTACTTGCCATGAACTACTATTATAATGAAAGAAGATGATATCATAGCAAATTTAGAGTGTATATAATTATAACAGTTTAAAATCTAAACCTCAGAGAAAGCTGAAGTGTACTAATTTTTGCTTTTGGAAAATGAAAGAAAGAATATAACATATAAAGTAACATGGTTTTATCTTCCCAGTTTAAAAAAGTACATTGACCTGGGGCACCTGGGTGGCTCATTGGGTTAAAGCCTCTGCCTTTGGCTCAGGTCATGATCCCAGGGTCCTGGGATCCAGCCCTGCATCAGGCTCTCTGCTCAGTGGGGAGACTGCTTCCTCCTCTCTCTCTCTCTGCCTGCCTCTCTGCCTACTTGTGGTCTGTCAAATAAATAAATAATTTTTTTTTTTTAAAGTACATTGACCTATAATAGCAGCTTTAAGTAAAAACTATGGGATACAATGAGTGCTGTGAAAATGTTAACCCTTTTTTGAATAAAGTGAAGGAAAGATTTCATATTGGACTTTTACTTTCACACACTCAGAACTCTTTTGATATAATTTAAATTGCAATTGCTTAAATTAAATCAAAATTGACTTAGTACAAAGTTCACTATATGTAACTTGACACTTACACTTCCTAGCAAAATCCCAAATCCATACAAATTTTAAGGGTAAATAAGCAGTCTTAATTAAGGGTTAATTTGCCTGGGTGCCTAGGTGGCTCAGTGGGTTAAAGACTCTGCCTTCAGCTTAGGTCATGATCCCAGGGTCCTGGGATCAAGCCTGCATCAGGCACTCTGCTCAGCAGGAAGCCTGCTTCCTCCTCTCTCTCTCTGCCTGCCTCTCTGCCTACTTGGGATCTCTGTCTGTCAAATAAATAAATAAAATCTTAAAAAAAAAATGAATTTACCAGTGAGGAGGGGGAGAAAAAAGGCAAAAAGGCTAACCATTTTATTCTAGTCTTTTTTAGAGAAGAAATATTTCCTAGTGACATAACTCCTATAGCAAATATTATTTATAGTATCTATTCAACTTTTGAAATTTCCTCATTATTTAGAATAAAAAGAGTTTATGTTCATCCTTGAATAACACCAATATTGTTTGATTGACATATGTTAATTACCAAAGCAGGTGAATAATCACTAAAGAATGTGAATTAAAATTTCATTTTTCTATAAAATAGCAGAAAAGTGAACTCCTCTTCTGTAGGATTTTGCCCCTCAAGCCAGTGTCTATTTTCTCTGTTCAGGTTTATCAGCCTGTTATAGGTAAGTGCAACTCCTTCCCATTAACTGCTACCTGGGTGTATGTCTATTTTGTGGTATACTACCTAATAGTTTTCGGAATGACTTATTCAGTAAGGGAGAAGAAAGAGGGAAAGAAAGAGGAATAAGTAAAGCCTTATTTTTAAATTACCATGTTGAAGAGTTACCATGTTTTCCCTTCTCAAAAAAAAAAAATGCTTTTTAGAACTTCTTAATCATTATATTACTTTTGTGTGTATAGCAGCTCTCGACTTAAAATACCTTGAATTGAGAGCTCTTGCTTTTATGATCCTTTTCATGAACTTTAAGACCCTGATGATGATGAGTTACTGTGCCATAGAAGAGGAACTGATGATTACAGGCAATTGCAACATTCAAAGCACTCTACTAGGAAGTGGTATTTGGCACTAGTGATATTAATCAAATGTGTTTCAGTTTTGTCATTCTGCATGTTTAAGAATAGGCACAAGCGCATATAAAAGAAAAGTTTTAGAGTCTGCAAAATATGCTTTGCGTGCTTTTGGATTAAGAATGATGGCATAATAAAATACTTCAAGGAAAATACAAAAGCAAATACGAGTTTCTCCTCAATCACAACATTTTGGATGAAACTACTATTCGTGAACCAATTCATAATTAGTTACCTAAAAATCACGAATGTTAGGGGCACAGGGGTGGCTCAGTGGGTTAAGGCCTCTGTCTTTGGCTCAGGTCATGATCCCAGGGTCCTGGGAAGGAGCCCTCCATCGGGCTCTCTGCTCAGTGGGGAGCCTGCTTCCTCCTCTCTGCCTGCTGCTCTGCCTACTTGTGATCGCTCTCTGTAAAATAAATAAATAAAAATCTTTAAATAAAAACAAAATTACAAACGTCAATTATAAAACCATTTGTCAAACACATTTTCTTTGGTGCTTGACTAGAAGAATAGTTTGAATCTTTCATTTATCAATACCTAAGTTTTTTTTTTAATTTATTTTTATTTATTTTCAGCATAACAGTATTCATTATTTTTGCACCACACCCAGTGCTCCATGCAATCGGTGCTCTCTATAATACCCACCACCTGGTACTCCGACCTCCCAACCCCCGCCCCTTCAAAACCCTCCGATTGTTTTTCAGAGTCCATAGTCTCTCATGGTTCACCTCCCCTTCCAATTTCCCCCAACTTCCTTCTCCTCTCCATCTCCCCATGTCCTCCCTGCTATTTGTTATGCTCCACAAATAAGTGAAATCATATGATAATTGACTCTTTCTGCTTGACTTATTTCACTCAGCATAATCTTCTCCAGTCCCATCCATGTTGCTACAAAAGTTGGGTATTCATCCTTTCTGATGGAGGCATAATACTCCATGTGTATATGGACCACATCTTCCTTATCCATTCATCCATTGAAGGGCATCTTGGTTCTTTCCACAGTTTGGCAACTGTGGCCATTGCTGCTATAAACATCGGGGTACAGATGGCCCTTCTTTTCACAACATCTGTATCTTTGGGGTAAATACCCAGTAGTGCAATTGCAGGGTCATAGGGAAGTTCTATTTTTAATTTCTTGAGGAATCTCCACACTGTTCTCCAAAGAGGCTACACCAACTTGCATTCCCACCGACAGTGGAAGAGGGTTCCCCTTTCTCCACATCCCTTCCAACACATGTTTCCTGTCTTGCCAATTTTGGCCATTCTAACTGGTGTAAGGTGATATCTCAATGTGGTTTGAATCTTTCACTTATCAATACCTAAGTTTTTAATCTGATATTTGCTAAAATTCTGTTTTGGAACGTTACTCTTGGTACAAATGTTACTGGTAGGAAGAAATTAAGAGAAAATAAGAAATCAAGCTTTAAATAGTTAGTTTCCATATGTGTCACGTTTATGTAGTTAGAGGAAACAATCCAGATAGAGCCCATGGATTTGCCAATGATCAAAATTCATTTGCACCACACTGATGTATAGGATCTTTCTAAATGAGAAGATGAAAACATTTAGGTGCTACATGCCTTACGATAACATTTAAGAGCTTGGTAGCAGCAGGCTAGCTGTTTACAAATTTAATGTTACTTCTGTGGGGGGGTGCTGCTATATGTGGATTATAATTTTGCAGATATCTTACTTTAATATAAAATGTTTTTGTGTTAAGCAAAAACAAATTCCTCTTTAAAAACAAAATAGGGTACCTTGAAATTTAAGTTATTATAGGAGAAAAAAAGTGATGCAGAATTAAGTGTGTGTGTGTGTGTGTGTGTATGTGTGTGTGTGTTAAACTTGGAAAACAAAAGTTTCCTTTTCAATTTAAGAATTTTAAATTTCACGTATGTTTTACAGTTTTATTGCATACATTTTGACATTTGCATACATTAATTTGTAGGTTATATAGTTCTAGGCCTGCTAGAGCAACCTCTACCTTTTAATGAAACTATCATTTAGTTGTTATAGTTTTATATAACTATTTTATATAATTTATAAATTAAGTTACTTAATTCATAGGTTTAACAAATAACAATCACAAAGAAAGAGTGGATGGAAAGTCAGAAAAATGAGATTTACATGCAGGAATTATTTTGTGAAAATCTTATCTCTTCAGAGGGGAAATGATTTTAAAGCAAGTAAACCACCCTATTATTATGTCTTAAAATTTCCATTAAAGTCAATCTATTAGCAAAGACAAGGAATTGCCAAGGACATCAATTAAACATTGGAGAGTATTATAGTTAAAGATAAATAAGCTGTGCATTGCATAAACATGTATTACTGCTAGCACCGTAGCTCAATTGTGCTGCTCTCAACAACAAAAAAGTTAATTTATAAGCATACTTTACTCATGCAGGAAATTAATGGACCAAAAAGACTATCTTCTTTTCTATTTAACTGAATTCACCATGAAATAATAGCTAATACTAAACCTGTTCATAAACCTGGTACCAAAAGGAATAGAGAATGAATGATCCTCAGGGTAGCATGAAGCAGAGCTATATGAAGGCTAATATATGCACTAAAAACACAATAATGATGTAGAATTACCTAAACATTTTCTACCATGCCTTGAATATTTGGAATAAGACTACAGTTACATATTTTTTCATGAAGCCATATGCCTTATATTTATCTTTTTGTAATTTATTTATATAAAAATTAACCTTATTTGCTTTTATTTATTATCAAAAGAAATGCTCACATGACAAAAAAGATTATCAGTGGTGTTACATAATTAATTTTTAGTAAATTATCATGGCACTGAAATTGTATGAATAAAAGTGTGACATTAAAAAAGAGACTTATTAAAGACCTAGTTAGGTTACATTTTAAAACTATCTTCTTTTTATTTTGGCAAAGATAGAATTAGGTTGTATTTACACTTTATTATTTTTTTTGTTAATGTAATTGTAGCTATTTTGCTAAATTGTATTTTTATGTTTTTGAAGGGACATACATTAAGAAAACAAAAATTGTAATAGATACTTTTATATTCCAAAAGTCCTAAAAGTAATAGTAACATACTTCTGATATTTGAATGCATACTACTCAGCTAAGCTAAAAGCCTACTTGCCTTAAAACTGATTCTTCAAGATGGGATAGGGAGGGAGACAAACCATAAGTGACTCTTAATCTCACAAAACAAACTGAGGGTTGCTGGGGGGAGGGCTGGGAGAAGGGGGGTGGGGTTATGGACATTGGGGAGGGTATGTGCTTTGGTGAGTGCTGTGAAGTGTGTAAACCTGGCGATTCACAGACCTGTACCCCTGGGGATAAAAATATATGTTTATAAAAAATAAAAAATTAAAAAAAAAAGAATTGCATTTTAACTATTAAAAAAAAATTGATTCTTCAGTATAGTGGATTTTAGGCATTTTGAGTTATCACATTAGTTTTTTTTTTTCTTAATCTGTTTTATGATCAAAAGCTCACAAATCTTTCTTCAATGGAATGCACATTTTCCAAAATAATTTTCTGTATCTAGAATATTTTAAAAAATGTTTTATGCTTAAATCCAGGCTACTAATGTTATATATACATATATATATATATATATATATATATATATATACATATATTTATATATATGCTGATTTTGGAGTAATACTAAAAATGAGTACAGGTAAACATAGAAAAAGTGTTTTGTGCTATAAAGTATCACAATTCTGATACTAATTTGACTAAAGGGAATTCATTTTACATAGTTATGATGCCCTATAGTCTCTAGATTTTCAAACTCTGAAAACAGTAAGAAAAATCTTCTGGATAGTTGGCTCAGAACAAGATCTCTCCTTTTTCACCAATCATTAATTTAAGTGAAACACAGGAAAAACAAGGTTTGAAATAATCAAATATGTTGTGGAAATCCACATAAGTAAACCTAAAAAGACATCCATAATTATTCCAAGATTTCTTTGACTTGACTTTACTACTATTTATTAAAAATCTCTCAGATTGGTTTATATATATGTTATGTTCCAAAATAATTTGATAATGCAGATGATTATCTTTTGGTTCCTTTACGATTCATTGAATGAGCCTTTAAAGTACTTTTGTAAGTCATTTTAAAGTTCAGGGAAGAACTATCAATAGTTAATTTCTCTTTTTTATCTTAATTTTTTATTTTAATTTCATTTAGTTAACATCTAGAGTAATATTAGATTCTTGTATGCAATATAGTGACTTACTCCATTTCTAAAGTCAGAGACAATGTTTGGTCTTCACCATATTTTTCAAACACATATGATGATACGGTCTGTGTTAAATAAATGAGATTCCCAATAATAAGAGTGTTTATTAAGGCTACTTGAATTATTACTTTTTAAAAGAAAATCTGTGTTTCTTAACTTCAATAACTCTATTTTTATGGCTCTTGAGTCATTTGTTCCATTAAAAAAATGTTTATTTCAGTTCCTATTTCAAAATTATGCATTAAACATTAACATTACTAAATCATACCAAATAAGTGAAACATTTTTCATTGAGGGTTTGCTTGATAGTGTTCTTAAATACTAGTGGGTATTTTTTTTATTTGTTTTCTTTTTCTTCTCTTTTATTTGTACATTTGCGTCTTTTGCTCACATTTTTTATTAGAGTACAGGTCTTATTGATTTGAAAGAATTCCATATTAATTTTTTTAAACTCACATTAGAAGCTGATTTTATTTTACTTCTTAGGTATAATTAAAAGATTTTTATTTATTTTAATAAAACTAATGGGTTTTAGGTTATTCTAAAACAATAACTTCAAAATAAGTCTGGGTATTTTCTTTTCTTGGTATACGTGGTTATAGTATTTTGGTAAATTACTGATATACAGATATTGATTAATATGTGATTTTTCAGACATTAGATATTAGCATAGTTAATATATTCACAAATTATGCCAATGTATGGATATATTAATTTCATTCATTATGTCTTTTTTAATGATTTTATATACTGGCTTTATAGTAAGCTTACAATGTATTGAAGTGATTTCATTACATTTATTCTCCAGAAAGATCCTTCTGATTATGTAGTGAATAATAGATTAGACCACAGTGTAACTGAAGACCAAAAACAATATTCCTAAGAAGGAATATATTGAATTATGCAAAATACTAACAGTAGAGAAAGAGAAACATAGAGAGATTTAAAGGGTAATAAAGAATAGGAAACAAACATTAATTTTTAATTCTTTTGGATTTGGGAATGAGTGAGAGAGAATAGTCAAAGATCAATATCAGATTTTACCATGAGTCAATGAAATAAGGGCTAAAACTAAGGCAGCAGTTATAACAAACACAGATAAATTTTATATAAGCTTACTTAAATGTCTTCGATATATGGAAGTAGAAAAAAGCAGAAAACAGATTCTGGAACTCAAAAAGGAAATCTGAAGAGTAGATATAAATTAAGACTCTAAGACAAAGGATAAAGAGACCAAGGTAGCATTTGTAAGGTAAACACATATGTAAAAAGTGCTAAGGGCAGATTAATAGTGCACACGAATTTATAATGAAGGTCCTGGCCCACGGATTATCCTTAGCAACAAACTGATTGGTTGTGATCTTGGGACCAATGTTTTATTGAGTGTGAAAGTCAAATTTCTATGGTTTTAGAAGTGAATGTCAGGTCGGAAAGTAAGGCAGGCTGTGAGTACGAAAAATTCTTACTAAATTGTCTGATGAGGTATAATATCCATGAATTTCAATATCCCAAATGTAAAAAAGAATGAAAAAGGTGGACATATTTATGCCGGTCTTTTGGGGGGGGGTTGTGTTTTTGTTTTTTGTTTTTTGTTTTGGTGCATTTTGCTGTGTTTAGGTGGAGGTTGATCACACTGAAATCTTCCGACAGAGAAAGAGAAGAATACTTTCCTGTGGTGGAATTATTTACCTGCCCTGCCCCTAAACTATCGGCTAAACTTCTATTTGTGAATTTTTTCAATGCTTTATTCTATATAGTATTGCTGTTGCACACGGAACTCATCTTAGAGAAATAGAATGTTCACAGAATTTACTTTTTTTTTCTTTTTGTCATATCCTTCATAACTCCTAAGTATCTGGTCTGATAGAATCCATAGCTCCAAGATAAGAGACTTTTTATAGAAGATGAAGTTATGTGAGAAAATGTCTTGGAGGGCCAATGAATACTAAATACACAAATAAAAGAAGGCTACACCATAGATTGCCAAATAACAATCTCTACAGCAACCAGTCCTGGAGACCAAACCACAGTCTTTGCAGCAGTCCAGAATGCTAAAAATTTGGAAAATAACTGCAGACTTCCATATGCTTTGCCCCCACTTCCAAAGCAGGATGAACCAGAAAAAGTCAAGTGTAGCACCCAAACCAATAACTTGAGATATGGCACTTTTAGTTAGCATGCCTCCAGATTCACCAAGACAGCAACCTACAGGTAGAGCCCACCTGAAACTCTCCCTTTTTCTCATATAAAGCATTTCCACTTTCTTGTCTGGTTTTGAATCTCTGCAAACAACACATGTGAAGATGCCTTAAGTCTATCACTACTGTTCTGAATAGCCTCTGTTCTTATTTAAGTAGATTTTTTTTTTTTCCCCTTCTGGAGGAGGCACTGAGACCTGGTATGCACTACCTATCACCATGGTCCCTAGCCTGTGAGCAAACACTTCACTTAGGGAGGTCTCTTGTGCATAATAGTAGTGGCTTGAAATGTCTGCACTGGTAATACAAATGGAGAGGAGGGGACACATTTAAGAACTGTTCCTAAGATGTTACCTAATGGAAATGAATTAAAGATTTTATTGATGATTTGTGTCAACAAATCTATATCAGGCAGGAAATATAAGAATAAAAAAAGATTGAGAATTTAAAAGAAAATTTAAAGTTTACAGTGCTTATAGATGTTGACCAATGGACAGGGCTTATATACGAAGTATGAGAATCCTGAAAAGAGCTTTGATGGTCACCACTCTAACAGCTTGTAGCTGAAGATATGAAAGTAGATAATGTCACTCAGATACTATCACCCAGAAATGTGTGAATATACAAACAGCAAAGGCCCACAAGATAACCTGAGGATCAACCTATAAACTATGGGTAGTAGACAAGAATTTCATTCAATACATGGACAAAGAACATTCACAGAGGAGAGCAGAGTAAGCGATGTCACTGAAATCAATGACATTGATACCTTTGAAAAAAGAAAGAAGACTGAACTCTGTTTAAATGCCATAAAAAGGATTAAGATAACAATTCAGCAAGGGAGATCACTGACAATATTAGTTAGCTCACATTCATTGGTATGATGGGAATAAATGCCAGATTATAATCAGTTGAGGATTGCCCATACCACAAGAAAGAACCATAAAATGGAACTTACTCTATAAAAAGGTGGGACAAAATTGTATACAGAATATACACTGCAAAAAGAATTTTAAGTAATTTAACTTACAACCTACAAATAAAGTAGCATATTATACAGTTTCAAAAATTATGCTATATAAGAATATTTATAATATGGGGTTACATTAAAATTTATTAATAAGGAGAAAGCAAATGAATAGAGTCAGATATATATTTCCAGCTTCAGAGGACCAAACATCTCTGTGATTGTGTTTACCAAAAATATTATTAAGCAGTTCTATGATGAGAAATGGTTTCCTATATTCAAGAAAAGAATGTTTGCTTACTTTCAAAACTATAATGAACATGTACTAATTTTTAAAATAGTAATAAAATCAGCAAAACAACATGGGCGTTTAGTGATGAGGAAGATAATTACTGTCTTTCTCCCATTTTTAATAACAAAATATATTCCTATTGATGTAAGTTTATATGTAAGTTTTCATGTTGATGTGTTATGACAGCTTTGCAAACCACTCAAAACAGCATGCTGAATATTTGGATCATGCCGGAAATTTCTTTTTCCTGCTGCCTAGTGCATTCCCTACTCCAACCAGAGATATGTCTATATCTATCTATACACACACACACACACACACACACACACACACACACAATTAAAAAACACAACTGATTTCTAGGTTATATGAACTATGAATGCTTTTTCACTGTTTGTAATTTATCTGTTTCCTAAGTGTTGACTTTTCATTAGCAGACACCTTTTATTTTATTTTGATGAAATCCATTAACATATTTTCTTTTATGATTAAATTGTCCTGTATAAAAAGTCTTATTTTACCCCAAATTATAAAGATAGCTTTAGTTATAGAAGTTTTATGGTTCTAATTATCCTTTTAGGTCTGTAATCCATCTTGGCTTTTATATAACATTTTAATTTTTATATTACTAATATTTTAATACTTTCAAATATTATATTTGTTAATATTTATATTAAGTTTAGCAGATATCAAGGCTATTTGTTTTTTCTTATGACCAAACAGCCATTCCAGCATCAGTTTTTTAAAAAAATCTTTTATTTTTCCCACTGAGTTATCTTGGTGCCATGGTCCAAAATCAATTTATCATACAGGCACAGAACTATTTCTGGAATTTCAATACTCTTTCATTTTCTATTTGTTTCTTTTATCAATATCATGGCCTCTTGGTTAATATTTTTGGCCATATAAATCATCCATATATTTTTTAATTTTTTTTTCAGGATTACCTTGACTACTTTAGATCCTCTGCCTTTTTTTTTTTAATTTTTTATTTTTTATAAACATATATTTTTATCCCCAGGGGTACAGGTCTGTGAATCGCCAGGTTTACACACTTCACAGCACTCACCAAAGCACATACCCTCCCCAATGTCCATAACCCCACCCCCCTTCTTCTAATCCCCCTCCCCCCAGCAACCCTCAGTTTGTTTTGTGAGATTAAGAGTCACTTATGTTTTGTCTCCCTCCCAATCCCATCTTGTTTCATTGATTCTTCTCCTAACCACTCAAGCTCCATGTTGCATCACCACTTCCTCATATCAGGGAGATCATATGATAGTTGTCTTTCTCTGCTTGACTTATTTCACTAAGTATGATACACTCTAGTTCCATCCACGTTGTCGCAAATGGCAAGATTTCATTTCTTTTGATGGCTGCATAGTATTCCATTGTGTATATATACCACAATAGCCAAACTATGGAAAGAACGTAGATGTCCATCAACAGTTGAATGGATCTTCTGCCTTTCAATCAAGACTTAAAATAATTTCAGATTTGGGAGGACAACCTTCTGACATATTGCTTGGGAATCCATTAAATCAATAGATAAATCTGAGTAGATGTGAAACCTTAATTCTATCGAATCTTTAGTATATGAACATTTATCCTCCCATTAGTCTGGGTCCTCTTTACTTTATGCCTAAACACTGTTTTGTAGCTTGTAGTGCATACAAACCTTAAGTTTGTACTCTTTAAGTTATGCCTAGGCATCGTTTTGTAGTTTTGGTAGTTTTCCATGCAAAGGTCTCACATTTTGGGGGCACCTGGGTGGCTCAGTTGTTTAAGCGACTGCCTTCAGCTCAGGTTTTGATCCCAGGGGTCCTGGGATTGAGCACTACATTGTGATCCCTGCTCAGCAGGGAGCTTGCTTCTTCCTCTCCCTCTGCTGATCTGCCTTCTTGTGTCTGTTGCTCTTTCTGTCAAATAAATAAAATCTTAAAAAAAAAAAAAGGTCTTACATTTTGCGATGTATTTATTTCTAGGTACTGGTTGCTTTTGATGGTATTTTTAAATGCTATTGTGTATATAAAATAAATTATATATATAATATATTACACACACACACACACACACACACACACACAAATTGTATATGTGACTAATGAATATAAAATCAGGTTACTATTAAAAAACAAAGAGAGACCAGCTTTGAATTTCCTGAGTGAACAAAACCAGTTCAGTCATATAAGTAAAACTTAATTCAGCTCATTTTGCAAGACTAACTTCAGAGCCACTTCTTGTTTGTGCCTCTGGAAATCATTTGCAGAGCTTAAACTATTTCCCAGTGTTAATATGAGATATCCATTAAACAATGTCTATCATTCAAGAAAATTCTAGTATTATACCCAGCCACTCTGAAGAGTAAACAGTCACTGTTCTCTCACTACATATGCTACTTTATAGTAATATACTCCATATTTTGGTTTGAGTGCTACTGCTTTGCAAATTGTCTTTTGCTGTGTGCTCAATAAGCTTTTACTAATTACTACATCAGGGATTCATTGGTTTTACTTTAGTCATTGCTGAACTTCTGGCATTACAACTGTTTGATATAATCTCTATGCATGTGTATTATGTGTACTATACAATATATCTGAAGTACATGTGTGTTATTTAGATTATAGACAAAGATTTCCTGACAGAAACACCTACATCTACAAAAAACAACAACATGTCTCAGGAGAAAATAGGTAAATAAAAACAAGTTGCCTAGAAGAAAGAAGAAAATACTTCAGACAAGAAGAGGCCCTGAAAGTAGACCAGATTCTTACACATCTGTCAAAAGGAATCCAAGGGTTCTTAGTTCAGCAGGCTCTTCATTTTTAAGTTCCTTCCCTGTGTAAAATATTTCACTGAATTTTTGTATTAACTTACAACATGGGCTTTGGTCTGTAACCATGTCTGATAAACATGATCTGAAATCCAGAGCTTAATCCTGACAGGGTTTGATTTATAGCAACTGCCTTTTCTACCTGATGAGCATCCATTTTGCCCAGCCCAAGACAACTTAGTAGACATCGGGGTCAGCAAAATTTTCAACACATTGTTCTTTCTCTCTCTTACATTCTTTCATTTTCTTTTATTTTTAAAATATGAAATAAAACTAGCAATATGTATATACTTAGAAAAAATGAGAAATAAAACATCTATTTCTGCTTTTTTAATAACATACAGCCATTCTCAATTATTTCTGCAATAGAGATCGCATTTTTTTTCATATTGTCTATAAATATTCCTTTCTTGGTCATAATTCTATGTATAAATAAAACTGTAACTTAACATCATTTAATTTTTCAGATACATCTCAGTGCCTGATATTTAAAATAACCAAAAATGTTGCAATAGTAATAAATTTTATATATATATATACATACACACACACATATATATACACATACATACATATATGCACACACACATAAGTATTCACATATATTCTATATTTACATACATATATACATATGTGTTCCACCAAAACCAAATCAAAATTAGGACATTTCCAGGTGGGTGGTGGAGGGAATGTCAGGGATGAGTCCAGAATGGAATGGATAGATGCAAGATTCCAGGAGGGATTTCTCTAAGAAAAAAAGGCTGAAGTGTATACTAAAATAATGCCTTCGAGAAAATATTTGTGGTCAGTAAATAGGAACAAAACAATGAAAAACAGTGATATTCGTAGTGTTAAGGAATGTGACATTTGTGGGAAAATTCAATCATTGCAAATTAATGTTCATCTCTGAATACTAAAACACGGACTTAGTCAAAAATTGATTCACTTATCTCTTTGGATGAGATTTACATGGTGTGTGAGGTGAAGATATAGAACCAGGAGAAGGAGGAAAATCTTTTTATTCCATAGTTACATTTAAAATATATAAAAATTTAAAATAAAATTAAGTATATGATCATATTGCTTACAATATGGAAATAAAACCACAAGAAATAGTTAAAACAGTTGGAAGTTATTTGCCACAGGATACAATCCTCAAGAGGGTCAAAGAACAAGAGGAGATATTGATACTAAAGTAATTAGCATTTTACATTAAGTAATGTTGTACTTAGGTGAATATACAAAAGTTTAAAGAAAACAAAAGGAATATATGAAAGATTTGTAATATATGCAAGTGAACATTGGACATGGACAAAATAATAATTTTTAATAAGGGAGAATGAAACAAGCAGACATGTCAACAAAGTATCAACATTTTTTACAAATTAGGATATGTTTTAGAAAAGACAGGCGTGATTTTGAGCCACACCTGAAGCAACGTGGTCTATTACTGGAGCCACTTCCCTTCTGAAATGCCTGTGTACCATCCTTATTGTCTTCCACTCTCCAGTAGGTATGCCTCCACAGTTACGCCTACACGTTCTAGGTCTATGATGCACAGTTTATAAAGAACTGGAGAATATATCTGACTGACATATTCTGTAGATGAGCATTCTTCTTTTGTCTGTAAAATGCCATTACCTAGTTCATGATGTTTTGAAGAACTTTGATTTAAGTCATTTTAATTTGCTAGAGAACTGAAGGTCTTTCATCTCCCTGTGTGTTTCCAGAAGGAAGAGGGTCATTTCAGTACTACTGCTCACTCCTTTTCTTTCTCTTCCTTTTCCTTCCTTCCAGATTTTATTTATTTGAGAGAGTGAGCGAGTGAGAGAGAGAGTACACAGAGGGAAAGGGGGAGGGAGAAGCAGGCTCCCCACTGAGCAAGGAGCCCAATGCAGGACTCCATCCCACGACCATGGGATTATAACCTGAGCCTAAGATAGATGCTTAACCAACTGAGCCACCCAGGTGCCCCACTCTTTTTCTTTCACCCTGATCACCTGATTGTGAATATTCCCTTACCTCATACTTCTCATACATCTTTTCACAACTTGTCTTTTAACATTTTCTGCAAAAGAATAAGCTGTTAACACTAAGGCAATAACCTTAAATCTGGTGCAAAACATGTTAATCACATCCATACTCCTACATTAGTGTTAGATATTTTTTCAATGAGTTTTTCTTTTCTCTATCAATAATGATTTGATACATTTTACATATATTAATGAAGGCACTTAATTATGTAATGTTTAAAGACCAAATACATCTCCCCTTCTGGTTAATTTAGTTTCTGCCAGTACCAAACCATGTGAAGAGTTTCAAATCAGGCTCATCAAATACTTTGTCATAAGATTTTTGTTTATATCTCTAAATCTACAGATCCTTTGTTACACAATATAGTGATGATATTAGAAGGATATACAGTAATAGGATAAATGAACTTTAATTACTTTCCCTCTAGATTTCATCAGAGCATCTAACAATAGCCATAAAAATAATGTTTGCTACTTTTATTTGATATTCTGTGTTTATTCACTTAACATATTCTCCCAAATATGTCAGTTTCCTCCAAATTATGATGGTAATATAGTCTCTTTTAACTTGTCTCAAGTTTGCATCTCTTCATATCCAACATACAAAGAGAACTATATGGACATCAAATTTTTGCCATTTCCCCTCTATTACCCCATCCCCCCCTTTTTTTTAGTTGAATACTGTCTTAGGCATTATGAGATATAGTTCTAAAAGCCAATTCTGTTGCTGCAAGCTGTTAGAACAATGGGTTGAATTACTAAAATAGATTATTTGAATCACAAATGTTGCCCAATTACAAATTTTACTAATGATATAAAAGTTTTGTCAAATGCAAATCTCAGATAAAATATTGTTTTCCTTGAGAAGAGTGAAACTTCTGAGAATTCTCAAACACCTTTCTCTCTCTTTCTCTTTTTCTTTTTTTGGCATTAGGACTGATTTTGGTTTTAAAATAAGAGTAATATATGTGCAACATTATTCACAAAGGGAGACTTTTAATGTTGAAACATTTATGTTATATACTCATTAAACACATAGGTTATCTAACTATCCATCAGCCTCTATCCAGCTATATCTCATAAAGCTATAATTGCTATTTTTGTTTACAATCTGGATATATGAGCTATATCCCGATAAACAATTTTATAAATGGAGGCTCCCCTTTCTGCTATTAATACCATTAGTATGTTTCCTAGCAGATCTGGTTTTTTTTTTTTTTCTTTTTTCTTTATTTTTTTAAATTTTTTATTTTTTATAAACATATAGTTTTATCCCCAGAGGTACAGGTCTGTGAATCACCAGGTTTACACACTTCACAGCACTCACCAAAGCACATACCCTCCCCAATGTCCATAATCTCACCCCCTTCTCCCAACCCCCTCCCCCCAGCAACCCTCAGTTTGTTTTGTGAGATTAAGAGTCACTTATGGTTTGTCTCCCTCCCAATTCCATCTTGTTTCATTGATTCTTCTTCTACCCACTTAAGCCCCCATGTTGCATCACCACTTCCTCATATCAGGGAGATCATATGATAGTTGTCTTTCTCTATAGCAGATCTGGTTTAAACCACTTGAACATTTATTTGAAAGTCTCTTCTAGGTTATTATCATTATTTTTTTTCTCCTGGGTCTGTAACAGGAAAGGTATAAATTCAGAACTAATATTTTATACTTTACTGCCTACAGACCATTTTCTTCTTAGTGTAATGAAATTTGGAAAATGCTTTTAAATATTCAGAGCATTCTGGGCTCCTGGGTGGCTCAGTGGGTTAAGCCGCTGCCTTCGGCTCAGGTCATGATCTCAGGGTCCTGGGATCGAGTCCCGCATCGGGCTCTCTGCTCAGCAGGGAGCCTGCTTCCTCCTCTCCTCTCTCTGCCTGCCTCTCTGCCTTCTTGTGATCTCTCTCTGTCAAATAAATAAATAAATAACATAAATAAATAAATAAATAAATATTCAGAGCATTTATATAGAATTGGTCCAGTTCTTGGTCTGACTCTCATTTATCAATTGCAAATTATAGACTTGTGCTTGAGAGGGATAATACTATATACTCATTAAGACATGAGCTCCTTAGTTATATGGTCTGGGTTTGAATTCTGGCTCTGACACTGATTACTTAAAAAACTTTGGTTAATTTCTTAATTTCTTCTACTTTACTTCCCTCATTTGTCATTTGGAGACATTAATGCCACCTAATCCATAAGGTCAATGGGAGTACTCAATGAGTCAATGTGATGGAAACCCTTAGAAAATGTATGACTTACTTTAATCCATGGCTGATGAGCTGTTCTTTCTTTTCCTTCCCCGTGAGAGGTGTCATTTGCATGGGTCTTCTCTAGACTCTGACACTGCAAAGAAAGCTATTTCTCAATAAATGTTCTCATTAGTTGCCGCACTCCAGTGACCTAGACCACCTTGTATCTATTTCTTGTACACTGTCCATTTCCAGTTCTCAGCTTTACACTTTACAATATGCCCCTGATTTAATCTTCCATTCCCCATTTCTTTTGAAAACCCTGGTTTATTTCTAAACTCATATCCTTTTGTAACCAACCAAATTCTTTAAAAGCATCACCACACAAAAACCTTAAGCTAAACTTAAAGCATTGAGTTTAACTAAATCACTGGATAAAGCTTTATGTCAGAGAATTTCTGCATCCCTTAACAATAGATTTACTTTCTCTTTATATTGGTAAGGAGTAATAACAAGCATCTCAGTCTTACATTTAAAAGCCAAACTCCTTTCAACATATTCCTTCTGGAAGATTGCCAGTCTATATTGCAGATAGGCACTAAATTAATTCATTTGGGTCCTGATTCAGCTGTGTTTGTTCAGGCATAATTTTTGCCTGAAGTACCATTGACTCTGAGGTCAATAAACTCTTTGCATGTATAAATTCTGATGAGTCAGATCTTGAACAAGTATCTTGCAATTTCTTTCAATGTGATTCCTACTATTGAATAGCCAAATGATATTTTATGATGGTTTTTAATTGACTTTGGAAGACAGGAGTTTTCCATTGAGCAGTAACATTGAAATTAAATAAAAGATAATATCTACTCAAAAATATTTTTTTCAATTATTAACATAAATAATAGTGCATCTATTTAAGAACAAATCATGTGTACATTCTGTTATAATCAATATATGCATTTTAAACGTCTTACATGTATGATGTTATAAATAATCACTCCTGGTATCTGTGTTGAATGAATAGTAGTAAATTGAATTATTTGCTTGTTGCGTTTTAAAAGATACATAAAATACTATTGACTTGTGATATGCCCTCAGATTTGTGTGGGTTTCTCTATGCTCCATTACAAATATAGAAAGATGAGACAGTGTGGTCTAATGAGGATAATCCTGCATGGTACTAATTCTTAAGCCAAATTTAGAACATTCAATACCCTTAGTATACCCCAAATGTGTTCAAACTCAGAGAATTAATTCTAAGTAATCAGATGTATAAAATGAGAATATTTTTTTAAAGATTATTATTATTTTTTTTTAATTTGAGGCAAAGGGAGAAAGCATGAATGGGGTGAAAGGTAAAGAAAGAAGCAGATTCCCTGGTGAGCAGGGAGCCCAATGCAGGACTCAATCCCAGGACCTTGGAATCATGGACTGAGTGAAAAGAAAGGCTGATGCTTAACTGACTGAGCCACCCAGACACACACAAAATGATAATATCAAGTAAAATAAAATCTGAAATAGGTCAAAATATTCTTATTTACTACCCAGAAAAGTAAGTTAAGATAAATTTAATAGGGACCTAGATACAGAGAGTTGAATTGTGTTGAGGAATACAGTGGTCCCTTTGCATTTGTTGTGATATATTCTAAGAATTTTACTGATCACAAATACATCAGTCAGGGAATAGAGAGGCGTTGATATCACCCTAAACCATCATCTGATGAGGATTTAATTGCAGAGTATATTTACAAAGGTATGGATGGTATTAAGGGGATTGTATCAATTAAAACTTGTTAAAAAAAAAAAAAAAGCTCTCTAAGACTTTGTATCTTAAACCAACCATTTACATAAGCTCAAAATTCTGTGGTTTGGTAATTAGGGTGCTCAGCTAGGAGATTCTCCTGGTTTTAACCATTGTAACTCATTCATCTCTGGTTACTTTTGGCAAGTGGCCATCCAGGATAGGGTGACTCCACAAGTCTCAGTTCTGTCCATATGATCTCTCATTCGCTAGTAGGCAGGCCAGAGCGTGTTCTCATGGTAGCTGGACAAGGCTGCAAGATAGACAGCAGAGGCCTTTTGAGACCTACACTCAGAACTGACTTACTGTCACTTCATTTTTACACAAAGTATTTTAAAATTTATAGCCACAGAGACATTTTATCTGTGGTCTTTAGAGCCCTTATGTTCACTGAAGTGATTCAGGGAAGAGCTGCCCTTGTCCAGAGCCTGATCCACAGTTCATGACCATGGAGTGATGGTGGCATCAAGATTTTTCTCAATTTAACAATTAAAGGACTATCAAAGATCAACAAATAAATGAAAAAAAAATCCTAAAACAGAAAAGAAAAATGTTAGGTCAAAAGAAAAAAAAAAAAAAACCCAGAAAAAAAAAAGAACAAGTGAATTAATAAAATTAGAAATTAGTGAAAATGGAAGTAAAAGAAATGGAGTTGTAAGAAAACTCAGATTAAAAATATTAACTGTTAGAGACAGAATATTATGAAAAAAAAGAAATTTTGCAGTTGTAGTGAGTGAATTTTCCAAAACAAAAACAAATGACAAAGATTAAAAGTGTTAGGAAAGGTAAGAGCTAAAAATAATTAATGTTGATATTTTGACAACTGTATTACGTTTATTACAAAAAAAAAGAAAACAGAAAAAAATTGAAGAGAAGAACCTCATCACTGAAATTCAACTGCATTTTCTGAAATTACAAAATCCTGAGATAAGAAGGGATCAATTTTTGCCTAGAACAGTGAGTTATAAAAATGCTTTCCCAAAACTATTGTGAACATTCTGTAATCATAAGGATAAATAATCATAACTTCAATGAAAAGACACAACAAAAGCACACAAACAAAAGGACACCTTGAATAGCAGGAGAATTAGGCTGTCTTAGATTTGACAATACACATCACAATTGAGTAAGCATTGTTTCCACTATATTGTTAGTTATTTAAGGCTGCTAGTTTTTTTTTTTATTGTTTGACCACTATATTCAAGATGATTCACACTGTTTCTAAAACAATATTTTCCATTAGTAAATATTTAGTCAAGATACTTAATGTTTGAAGTGGAGTTAAATAGGCATGCAGTTTACTTATGAGAATGATTTTAGGAAGAATGTATAAAAGTATTTTCAAAGTACAACTTCTCCTCCAATTCTCATCCTTTATGCTCTTTGGCATTGTGATCTTACAATTACTTCACAAAGTGTTAGAAACTATCTTTTCATTCTCTCAAATCTGTGCAGGTTTTGAAAGTTGCTTTGACCAATATAGTACAGTGAAAGTGTCAGGTCTAGGCATAGCCCTTAATTACCTTAGTGTTTCTGAATCCTACTTAAGCCATACAGAGAGAGCCCATACCACCTAAAAGGGTATGTATGGATTCTCCATAAATAGTATCTAAGGAATTAACAACTAAGAATGAACCATGTGAATGATCCACCTTAGAAGTTACTGTAATGGTCCCATAAAATTAACCTAAGACCCAGGCAATTAACAGAAGCAAGAATGAGCCCAAGGAGACTATGAGAAGCTAAAAGGACACTGTGATGGGAAGTTAGAGAGATGATAATATGTCTGTGGTGCCATAATATCTAGCAAAACTGTTGTCTTCTAAGATGTGAAAAAGAAAAAATTTGACTTTATGAATCCATGAATTGGTCTAAACAGATTGTGCGGGCAAACTGGTTAGCAGTGTCTGATGGGATACAGCTAGATAAACAAAAGATGGAACTTTTCAATATTTTAGCAGACTTTTCAGGACATGATGAAGGACTAGAAGACTCTACCCAGTTAAATATTTCTAAGGTGAAAAAATGATCTCAGGGAAAACCTCAAATCCAGGGTCTATGTATAAATCATGACCACAGAATAATTTTAAAATCGAGTGTGTAGGTGTGAGACCCTTGACTAAGATCTCAAAAGGATATAAGGTGGTGCTTTTTAAACTTTCTTTACTAGACAAATTTTCTTTTAAGAATAGTAAGGGCAGGGCTGCCTGGGTGGCTTAGTGGGTGACATGTCTGACTCTTGATTTTGGCTCAGTTTTGATCTCATGGTCATAAGCTTGAGCCCTGCATGGTGCTTCACACTCAGCATGGAATCTACTTGAGTTTCTCTCTTTCCCTCACCTTCTGTCCCTTCCCCTATTCATGCTATATCTCTCTAAATCAATCTTAAAAAAAAAAAAATAGTAAGGGCATGTATGCTTCCTAGGTTCTCTTTGATAGACAAAAATGCTTTCTGGATAGTCTTAATGGTTGGTCTAACATTTTCTCCAAAATGGATCCTAAGAATCTTAAAGGAGGTTTTTCCTCAGCATGAGAGTTCAAAGACCAATATAGAGAGGAACATATTCATAAAGATTTAAGGGTTTGGTTTTGTGTTTAAAAGACCCTACTACCAAAAGAATGGAAAACCATTTTAAAGAGAGTTTTAGTAACAGAAGCACCATTATTTTGAATCAAAGACAAAGGATGGTCAAAATCAGAAGCAAGCTTGGGGATCCACAACCTTCTGCAAATAATAAAGCTGAGAGAACTACCTAGATATAAATATAGGACATTTCTTACTGAAAGGAAGAGTGAGTCAGAGTGTAAAATAAAAGCTCAAAGAACAAAAGTTAGAGCCATGAAGAAAATTCGCAGAAGGCAAGGCTAGGCTCTACTCAAAAACTTTTCTTCAAAGTTAATCTTTCACTGTAGAGGGGAGCCAGCATTATCACTTGTCCCTTTCATTCAGAAAACACCAGACTGAGAAGATTCATATTTGAGTAAAGATTTGTCCACAACAGATTTAGATTTCAAAATCTGGAACTTGTAGTTGATGTCATAATAGAGCCTTAATCCATTTGGGCTGCTATAACAAAATCATAGACTGAATGGTTTATTAAAAACATACATTTATTTCTCATAGTTCTGGAAGGTAGGAAACCAAGATTAAGGCACCAGCAAATTTGGTGTCTGGTAGGAACCCACCTTCTGATTCATAGAGTGCCGTCTTTTTGTTGTGTTCTCACATGGCAGAAGGGGCTAGGGAGCTCTGTAAGGTCTCTTTTATAAAAACACTAATCTCATTTATGGAGGCTTCATCCTTCAAATTCTCACACCTGAAGCAATTACATTGGGCATCTATCATTAGGGCTCAACATATGAATATCAGGGTCAAAGAACTGCAGAGGGAGACAATCAAAGCATAGACAATAAGATAAGAGTTTAGGGAACTCGGAAAATGGGGTAAAAATATATTATGGGTGAGGGTGAGAAGAACTGCTATGGCCAGAAGGTAAGCTGTGGATGATTATGTTTTCCAAAGACATGCATATCACATCCTCTTTGTCACCTTTCTTGTCAAGAGATGGATTCTCTGTACCTAGTCTTTTCAATCTGTTTGGTTCCTGCAAATCTTTTACCAACAAGTGCTTTGCCAGTCCTGCACATAACCTTAATGTAGGCATCCAATCCCTTCTCTGTTGAACACAGCAACCATGCTGTGAGTGGTCCGAGCCATACAGAGAGACCTCAGGTAGACACTCGGTTTGATATTTCCTTTATTGTCCCCCAGTATCAGCTAGCCTCAACTGCAAGCCAGGTCAATGAGCCATTTTGGATTTTCCAGCACAATGGAACCCCTAAATGAATTCTCCTGCTGGAGCTGTATACTCATGAAACAAAACACAGTTTTTTAAAAAGGATAGAGCCAAACCATAGAAGATCTAATAATTCTGGTAATGATTATTTATTTACTTATTATATTTCCTGAAATAAAATGGAAGATTTTTATTAGGAGAATGGAGTGGACAAAACTCCTTATGGAAAATAACACCATGAGTGATAAAGATGGTGAAATCCCTCAATTCAACCAGAAATTGATAATGATGGTACAAAATCAAAGAGCTGATTTTTGGAGGTGGGGGGTAAAGACTGGAATCCAGCTCCTATCATCATTGTCAATGAGTACTATAATAAAAGTAAAGGCATTTTTCTAAAATGAAGAACAGGAATCATTGGATTAACACTTCCTTGAAATATCTGTAAAATGCAGTTTTCTGAGTCCCACTGTGGAAATATTTCTGCAGAGTACCTACTGGTCAATGTCGGTGAAATTTGAAAACCACTGACATAGGGAATGTAGAAAAGAAATAAAGTTTAAAATGCAAGTATTGCGTTCATTTTCAGACTTCCTGAATTTAAGCTGAAAGTCAAAAGTGAAGGGCTGGAGTTTTAGGAGGATGCCAGAGCTGTAGATCAGTATTTGGAGGATGACATACTCAATACATGTATCAAAATACTAGACATGTCTTTGAAGTAAAGAGTTCTTTCCCTTCAGTCTTGCTTTGCTTTTTCAATAAGATGAATGTTTAAAAATAAGAAAAGCAGTTTTATTTTCTTTTATGTATTTTAGAAATGAAATTTTGTTTTCTGCTAAATTATGACACTAAACTATTTCTCTCTTCTAATAATAGATCTTAAAATACCATGGATAATTTATTCATTTATGGTTTTAAAAAAGTAGGAAGGTAGAAATTAAGGGTTAAAGCAACTATAATGGAAACTTTCAGAATATATTTTCTTTGCATGGTTTTATACCTGGCAAGATACTGGGACATTGCAACGGGACACAAAAAAAAGAAAGGAGAAGAAATATAAAGAGAATGAATTTAACTTTGTTTATTCTCACAGTCAGGCAAAAAGCCCAACACCACTCTCCTGGGAATTCACTTATTTTCTGAGAATTTAGGGAAATGGAGAGGTCCATGGAGAACAATGTAAATCAATACCATTGTGACAATTACTTCCCTTTCTAGGTATGGAGTTTAGACAAAGGTAGAGTAATGAAGGCCAAGTTGTTGTTGTTGTCATTTTTTTAAGAATAATATAACACCACATATCCACAAATGTGTGTGCCCAGGAATCTATCATTAACTTCATAATCATTGTCAATTTAACATTTAATAGTTATTAAAGGTTGAGATTGGTGTATTCATTTACAAACAAAATTTGTATTTATGCTTATATCTATTGTTAATGTACCAAACAAAATTGATGACAATCAATTATTTGACTATGCAAAAATTTCTAGGAATTCAAAGTCCAGCATACAGCATATGGTTTTTAAATGTATTTTTAAGGGCATACATATATTAAAAGTAAAGATATAAGAAATAATGATTCATTGCAAGCACAAGGTGCTATTATCAAGAAATCGTCCCAAGCTATATAGAAAAATTACAGTCAGAAACTGGAAAATAAATAAAGGAGCTTCAAAAAATTATAATAACTTAAGTCAGAAAAATAAAAACACATTTATACATTTCTCAAATTATTTCTTTTCCCATTTAGCCAAATTCTTTCCCATATAGCCAAATTACTTTGGCTATAATCTAAAGAATCTTAATAGGCTACTTATTCTGTTTTTTGTTAATTGGTATATCTATTAGAGTGATGTTGAGAGAAAACATACCTTATTTTTAAAAGTTTTCTACTTATTTTTTGATGGACACAATTTTTTTTTCTAGTTCTCACTAGAATTAAAAAAAAAAAAAAGAAAGAAAGAATATGTTTCTCCCAGAAATGAATGTCAAACTTGGGCAAGCCCAAAAGCATTTAGTTATTTCAGATAGTGAAGATTCAAAAAATAATTCTAAAAATGTATGCAATTTTCAAAAACTACTGAGAGTAAATATTTGATGTTTGTAGATCCCACTTTCAGGCAAAATAAATCATTGCTTATGTTCTTAATGTGGTCCAATTAATGTTTTAAAACATTTAAACCCACAATGGTTTTAAGATAATCTTTTGGTAAATATTTTGATGAGTACTATAGAATAAATGATTACCTTTATCACTATTAACCTATTCAAAGAAATATATATGCTTTTACTTAAAAAAGTCATCTGTTACTGCTTTAAAATCTGCCTTTATCAGACACTCAACATATGAAATAATTTTGTTTCTAAAAGGAATATTTTATTTCACTAATATGTCTCCGTTTTCTTATGTTAGGATTATCCTTTTTCTCATCGTGTCTCTGTACATGCAAGTCAGTATTAATCACATTTAAAAAATCACTTTACTAAACATCACCTAGTTTTGCTTACATTTAAAAATATATTTCATTTTTAGAGCACTTTTAGATACACAGAACATTTAAGTGGAAAATATATCCTATATACCCTTTCTCCCCACTCACACACAGCTTCCCACTATCAACATCCCAGAACCAGAGTGATACATTTGTTACAATCAATCAGTGAATCCACACTGAAGTGTGGTTACCACACCAATTCCATTTACAGTAAGCTTACTATCGATGTTTTATATTGTATAGTTTTTTTCTTATAGTTTTAACAAATGTACAATGACATATATCTGCTATTATAATATCATGCAGAATAGTTTCACTGCCTTAAAAAATCCTCTGCGCTGTGCCTATGCACACTTTTTCCTTCCTAACACCTGAAAACCACTGATGGTTTTTCTGCATTCATAGTTTTGCCTTTTCCAGAATGTCATATAGTTGGAATCATGCAGTATGTAGCAGTTAAAGATTCACTTCTTTCACTTAGTAATATGCATGTAAGGGTCCTCCATGTATTTTCATGACTTGATAGTTGATTTCTTTTTAACACTCAATAATATTCCACACTTTCTCCATCTATTCAAATGCTGGAAGACATCTTGGTTGTTTCCAAGTTTTCGCAATTATGAATATACTAACTCTAAACATCAGTGTTCAGTTTTTGTTTTTTTTTAAGACTTTATTTATTTATTTGAGAGAATAGAGAGTGAGAGAGAGAGCTTGAGAGGGAAAAAGGTCAGAGGGAGAAACAGACTCTGTGCAGAGCTGGGAGCCTGATGCGGGGCTCGATTCCAGGACTCCAGGATCGTGACCTGAACCAAAAGCAGTGACTTAACTGACTGACCATGTAGTCATTGTATACAGTGTCTATAGGCAGTCACCTTGCTTCAGCATGCACACTTAGCTATGTCTTGGTTAGGGGACCTTGGGAAGCTTACTGTGTTTCTCTGTGTTATGTTTTTGTCTTCTTTAAAGTGGTATTTAAATGCATTGATAATTTAAAACCATTTAATATAATGTCTGCGAACTACCAGGCACGGTAAACATGTACTGCTATGATCATCACACCTATTGAGTCAAATCCAACAAGAGCTGGAGCTGAGTGAGGAAAGAATAGACCAGGGGAGGTGAGATACAAAGTGATTTTTCACAGAAAAATTAGATGACACTGAAACTTCCCATTTGCTTAGTTTTCATGTAAGAAATACCCCAACATATATAAAATTCTATGATACCCTTGTCTCACGAATTATTTTAGTTATTCATGCTAAAATGTAGTCTAAAAATATTCACAATATTAATTATAAAAATAAAACATCTTTTCAACAATAGGGAAATAGTTAAGCCAATTGTTCCATATTCATAAAATGGAACCCCCTATGAAATTGAGAAATAATGTGTCAAATACTATTTAGTAATAGAACATATTGACATTATAATGTTAAATATAGAAATTACAAGAATTTAAAGTTATGTTTTGCATTAAACCTGCTTAAAATATTACTGAGTGTGGATATATATGTAAAGAAAAAATAGTGAAGTTTATTTTAGAAAACTCTTTTTAAGCCCTTTTTCATAGGCTAGAAATCTTGTCATTCAGAACACTTTTGAGGGTCTCCCCTCAGTCTCTGAAAAAGCTGGGACTAAGAAAACACAACCACTCCTCATTATTATTTTCAGGTAAGTCCTAGAGAGAGCCATGTGTAACTTTCTTCAATACGTGAATCTCAAATTATTGTGATAAATTGAACATGAAATGCTTTTATTGTTCTGTGAGAAATCACTGTATAAAAATTATGTTAGCTTGCTGTTGAATGCTGATTCTAAATAACACAGAGGTGCTGCTTATTTAATCTTCCACAGATGGGTAATGGAGTTAGGATTGATTCTGATCACTGCCAATCACTTTTCCTTTAGAGAGGCTGTAAGAAGTTTGGAATATATACAAAGGCAGTTGTTGATGGGCAGGTAGCAGCAAATACTTTCTGTCTGCCATTAAACTATTGCGAGAGAAGTTCACTTCTGATTCGACTCAAAGAGAGTCTGATCAGTCTCAAAGAGAGAACACAAGTCTCACAGACAAAGGGCTAAAACCACTGAGGCAGTATCCTAATGTGATGACAAGGTGTTTGGTGTAGGAATACTCAGTAGATAGAACTAAACCTCCTCACAGGGTCTCTTCAGTCCTAAAATTTCTGACTCCCTACTTACGTTTAATGAACTAAAATCAGTCTAGCTGGGAGAAGCAGTCATTTCTAAATTTGGACTAGGTTAGTTTCAGTTATCTGTGAGTGCTATGATTATGAGCATCTTTATTTTCTACAATATGAGTTTGTTCTTTATACTTGCCTCCACTGACTAGTTCTGATTTACTGTAAATTGATAGATCATATAAAAATTATAGAACATCAAGGTTTGTTCCTAGCTCTGTCATTAAAACAGCTATCAATCTCTCCCCAACCCTTTCAATGTGCTTTAGAGATTATAACCCAAATTTCAAAGCACCACTGATAATTCCTATCTCTATGTTTTCTTCTGTGTTGTTTTGTTTTTTAAAGAGAAAGTTTCAGGTGCATCTGGGTGACTCAGTTGATTAACCATCTGCCTTCTGCTCAGGTCATGATCTCAGGGTCCTGAGATTGAGTCCAGCACCGTGCTACCTGCTCAGGGAGGAGTCTGTGCCCAGCCTCTGTAGATAACGGCTTCCAAGTGCATACAAACTCTCCTTGGGTCAGGAGCCCCCTGTTCTCCTCACCCTAGATGCCAGCCTACTCTTAGCCTAAGGCGGGATCCATGCAGTTTTTCGGTCCGATCTCTCCTCAGAGGGACTTGTCACTCTTCAGAACACAGTTCATTTGCTTTGCAGCTCTGCTTTCTGACGGGCTCAAGACAAGCTGCAATTTTGTAGATTTTCCAGCTTCTTATAACAGAAGTGACATCTTTTATCTATATTGTATGCAGAACTGTCACCCCACACTACCCCATGGCAGTCTTTCAAATGAAGCCCAGCCTTTTATGCACTTCTCTTAAGGACACGTGCCTTTAACTGTTTAATAATCATCTCTTCATTGTTTACTCCTTCATCAGATTCTATTTCTTCATGGGATATTCATCACGTACCTCAGCGTCCAAGGCACCATGGCTGTCTTCCTGCCTGCCACTGTAGCGTCCTCACTTCCCATGGGTCTCCCCAATAGCCTTCATTCCAAATAATGTCACAGTTTCGGATTAAGTCAGTACTCGGTGTTGAACTTACGACTATGTAAGTCATGGTTACATTGAGCCCAGAATGCATTATGAAATCGTCTCGTGCTCACTCTTTTTTTTAACCTCTTTATATAGGATTTCCTGAAAACCAGAGTTACCTTTCTCATTTGCTTCATTGTTTTAATTAATTATTTTTTAAATTCAAGTATAATGAACATATGCTGTTTTACTGGTTTTAGGTGTACAATATATAGTAATTTCCTAATTCTATACATTACTCTGTGTTCATCATAATAAGGGTTTTCTTAATCTCCTTCCCCAACTTCTTTCCTTTTGTTTTATGGATATTCATCATATAGGGAACATATATAAATATTTCACTGGCTGCCTTAAATGCAACTCTTCTGACATTGATAGGTGGTTGTCTGTGTTCTTGTCAATGTAAGGAAAGAACAAGTGTTCTCTTAGGTTCTTTCACAGAGATGAGATGACTCTATTTCAGGACCCAAAGCACAGGTACACCACTGTTCTTTTCATTCCCTGTCTCCATTCACTTTTTAATTTAATGTGTGTTTTTCTGAGAGTTGGATAATGAGTTGCCTTTTTCATATGTCAGTGTTAAGAGATAATTTTTAATTGCCGTTTTTTAGATATTTCATAGAAATGTAAAAAATGCCTCGTCAGGGCACATTACTAATCAGTGTTACAAAGCAGAGGCCTATCTAAAAAGTGTTGCATATAACTGGAAAGTAAACTCAAGTGCCTGACTTGGCTAAATATTTTCTCTTATGATTTAAAACATCTTGGCTAGGGGCCCCTAGCCAAGGGTGGATCAGTTGCTTTTAGCTGATTCTTGGTTTCAGCTCAGAACATGATTTCAGGGTCATGAGGTTAAGCCCCACACAGGGCTCTGTGGTTGGTGGGGAGTCTGATGTATATTCTCTCCCTCTGCTCCTTCCCCTCTTTCTTTCTCTCTCTCTCTGTCAAATAAATAAAGAAATCTTAAAAAAAAAAAATCTTAGCTAAAACCTCTAGTCCACTTAAAAAATGATTCTGTATGAACTAAAAAAAAAAAAAAGATTTAACCACAAAATATTAAAAAAATATATTTAGAAAACAAGGTCAAAAATTAGTAATAATAAATTTTAACCAACAATAGACTACAAGATCATGTAGAGGTCATGTTTTCTACTTTAGTTAGTATTTGATATGTAACCAGGAGAAGGTGATAGTTTTGTTAGCAATTTGTGTTCAATACCCAGAAAAAAGAGTAGTTAATACAAGGACTTTTAGCCTCATGACAAATGCTTTTCTCTAGTAGAGGTTTATTGGCCCAGTAAAAGATGTACAGAAGTAAAATGACTTGCATAGTGTTAGATCTCTGATTGGATGCATTTCTTTATTGGTTTAAGTTTCACACATATTGCAATGTAAGGAAACAAAGAAAGGTAAGGCTATGACTAGGCTATATGAAATTGAAGATCAAGTAATTATCAAACACCTAATTTATACGAATTGCTGAACCTATATTTAATGCTTCATCTAAAAGGTTTTTCTAGACCTCTTTTCATATGTATTCACAAGACATGGAACATGGTATCTGGCTTTGCACATCAACAATAGCACTTTTATTTTTTAAGTGTTATAATACTTTCGACTGTCTAGAGTGATTTATTGTCATCATACCAAAGTGAAATGTAACTTTTTCAAATGGAAGGGTTAGAAAATAATCAAGAAGTGTCCCCTTTCTTTGAGAAAGCATTTGTTTCTGAAACTCCTTCTTCCCTAAGCAATAACTGTTCAGCAACAGACAACTTCCGTGGAATAGCAATTCTCCAGGATAATCTTGCAATACTCAGTCTTTTTTTGTTTTTAAGATTTTATTTATTTATTTGACAGAGAGCGTGATCAAAAGAAGGCAGAGAGGCAGGCAGAGAGAGAGAGGGGGAAGCAGGCTCCTTGCTGAACAGAGAGCCCTATGCGAGGCTCCATCCCAGGACCCTGAGATCATGACCTGAGCCCAAGGCAGAGGCTTAACCCACTGAGCTACCCAGGTGCCCTGCAATATTCAATCTTATTGGGCTTCTTCTGTTTTAAAACACACAACAGAAATACTTACTTAGCTAAAGCGTGTAATTTCTAACCAGAACACTGAAGTCAAAACTTATTAATGTAGCATTTTAAAAAATCTCAAGTGTTGTCAAATTTACTGAATTCTTTAAATAAAAGTTCAGTGTTTAGAAAGGCTATGTTAGGGACGCCTGGGTGGCTCAGTTGGTTAAGCAGCTGCCTTTGGCTCAGGTCATGATCCCGGCGTCCTGGGATCGAGTCCCACATCGGGCTCCTTGCTCCATGGGGAGCCTGCTTCTCCCTCTGACTCTGCCTGCCACTCTGTCTGCCTGTCCTCACTCTCGCTCTCTCTCTCTGACTAAATAAATAAAATCTTTAAAAAAATAAAATTAAAAAATAAATTAAATTAAATTAAAAAAAATGTATGGAAGACTGTAATCTCTTTCAACTCTAAATGTGAGGTTGTACACTTGAAGCCATTAGACAAGTATGTTTCTTCTATTTATATGATTGTAGGTGTGTGAGCGCTGTGTGTATGTGTGTACACATATGCATATGTCTAAGGTTAGACTCTCCCTGAGCTGATCTTGCAATAAAGATCTTAAATTGAGTATTTCTTCGGGAAGGGATCACAGAAAGTATCAGTAAGATACAGTGAGAGTGAAGGAGATGGGAGCAATAAGTCAATGCAAGAGATGTTAATGAAGTCAAGACCACTGGAGACATCTTGGTCTCCACAGGGCTGGGAACTTCTAGGAGATGGTTCAAAATACGCCCTAGAGTCATTCCACCAAGGGATACAAATCTGGGGTTATAATCTACCAGCTCCACTCTGCCAAAAGTGGAGGGCCACTCTCTGGAGTATAACTGCCTAACATCCTCAGTGTGACCTTCAAGCAGCCCAGAGAAAAGCTTCAGGAAGAGGCACAGGTGTTTGCAGTAAGAAGACATGATAGCAAAGAGCACCCAGGCTATACAAGCAGGACACCAACAGGTGCGAGAATACACTCTTGTGTGATTATACACACTTATTTTAATAACTAATGTAAAATATAATTTTAGAGGATGGACAAAAATAAGAGCCACTTTAATATCCAAGCAAAATTAATATAAAGAAAAATCATTGTTTTTCAAAAATTGTTTTCAAAAATCATAAATCATTATTATTAATGATAAAAATCATTAATAAATAATTAAATCATTGTCAATGATTTAATTATTTTTGAAGATGATGAGGTTTTATATTGATTTCATAAAACTATTTGGCATAAAGCAGTGCAAGACTAAGAAGGAAGCTGGGAGGGTAGGGTTGGACAAGTGACAAACTCTGAACCCTGGCCTTAGGATAAGTCATGGCAAGATCAAATAGAGACATAGAGCAGATTTCCAGAGAAAGAAAAAAGAGCAGAGAGAGAGAAGTCTATTGAACACATAAGACAGAAGAATTTTGGAGCCACAAACATAATCTTTTGTAACATGAAGGAAGCCACTTTTTATGTTTCCAGAAGGGGAAAAAAATTACTTAATGTATTATTTTTCTGTTGACTTATGATATATTACCTGATTCATTCCCATTAAAAACTGTTCATAAAGCACAAGATATAGAGGAATTTAAAATCAACATGACACAGTTGCTTTGAAAGGATGTTTAAAGAGCAAGTGATAAATGCGGATGTGGAAAGTGGATGTACTTGATTTCTTTTATCAAAGCAATAATGAAAATCATATATATGTATTTGAACATATATTTGTGAATCTGTATGTGTACACATATGCGTGTAAATGCATGTTGTCAGTGTGTAGATGTGTGTGGCTTCTGTGGGACAAGGTGAGTGTTCATCTTGTGTGCATAAACATATAATTAACAAATACTATGATCATGACAATATATGAAAGAATACTTACAATAGTTATTTGTATTTACTCTTCTATATAATGTGTTAGGTTGCTACCCTGGTCTCTGTCATCTGTACTTGGGAACCAAGGCTGACACATTAGTCCCTGCTTATGATGCCCAGGCTCATGTTAAAGGGAAAAGAGACTTTGTGAGCAAGCACGAGCTCGTGACTTCCAACTGGAATGATCTCATTCACGTATATCTCATTGACCAAAGCAAACTACATGGCTCAGAGAATATCAGTAGAATGAAAAGAATAAGATTTTCCCAAAAAGGAACACTCAGGGGGAAAAATATGTACTGAGTACCAATATTAATCTACTATAGGTCACATTTACAAATATTTATAAATTTGGATATTTGTATATCCATAATATGAAAACCAAGACATTTTTTTCCCTAAAAAGTCTCAAAGACTGCTTTAAAGGGAAAGAAAACCAACAAGGAGGAGGTTCTCATATGAATAGCTTATATCAAGAAGACAATGAAAAAATGACTAGAGATTACTAATAGGAAAGGACAACTAAGGTGTTCAATATTCCCAGACAAGAAATCATTTATTTATCAAGAAAAAAAAAGGAGGGAGAATTTTGGCTATATAGTGGTTAATAGGATATACAACTGTATATTCTCTCTAAAGATACATTTGAATCAAAAGGAATGTTGAATGGGGATTAGAAAACTTTAGACTTATTGATTAATTAATTTTATAGAACCTGTATAGACAAATATAAAAACAATTATAATACAGTCAAATACATTAAATATTTTTAAAGCAGGAAAAAATAAATGTGAATGGTAAGTGGATACTTAAAAATAAATATTCCAAATTATGTGAAAATAAATCTAAGAGATGGGGCAGAGAGATCAGTCTGATGCAGTCAGGGTGACAGCAATAGGTTGATCAAGAATATTTCAAGAGGATGGTAGTTTGATACATTAACATAATAGCTCCTAACTTACATTTAATTTTGGCTGTTAAAGATCATCTATATGCTGGTGAAATGGAAATACTGGTATACTTCCTAAACTTATAAAGGTGAGGGAAAGAGAATGAGAAAGATTGAGAGGGAGAGAGTAAGGGAAAAAGGGAAAAAAAAATCAGGCAAGGATTAGAGTAAAGAAAAGAAAGACTGAAAAACCAAAATCTTTTAACTAATAAGCATAAAAACTAGAGTTTTATTCCAATTATGCAAAATTTCGAACCTAAGCAGTAGCTTAGGTCAATCACTTTATCATTATAAACATTCATGCTTCTCAGATACAGGTGTTCCACGATATTTCTGTAAATGATTTATGTGCAGTTCCTGCAGTTCTGCAGTGGATTTAAAAATGCATCTTTATCATTTAAGAACGATAATAATGATATCATTATTGAACCTGATGTAGTTAGAACCATGCGTCTCCATAAATTGTGGACAGGATGAAGGTGAAGCTTGCTCTCACTCAGAAAAAGAAGGAAACCCAAGAAGACAGATCAAGTTTTTTGACTGGTGATCTCAAATATATCTGGATACACTAATGTAAATTCGGCTGTGATATGCAGCACAATAGGACACAAGGAAGAGAGTCGAATTCATCTTGAGGTTGGGCAACTAACATTAATGCTATTCCTATTTGTGGAATCTTATCTGGATAATCTCTTTCCAGAATTAGTCAAGTTGCCATTGAGGGTACTATCATTGCAAATCAGTTTCCAGAACTACACTAAACATAGCTTTAAAGTTCAGGTTAGGGGAACACCTGGGTGGCTCAGTCAGTTGAGTATCCAACTCTTGATTTTGGCTCCTCATGGTCTTCAGGTTGTGAGATCCAGCCTTGCGGAGGCGGCGTAAGATTCTCTCTCTCCTACGGCACCTGGGTGGCTCAGTAGGTTAAGACTCTGCCTTTGGCTCAGGTCATGATCCCAGGGTCCTGGGATCAAGGACCTGGGGTCCTTGGGTCCTTTGGCTCAGGTCATGATCCCAGGGTCCTGGGATCAAGCCCCGCATCGGGCTCCCTGCTAAGCAGAGAGCCTGCTTCCCTTCCTCTTTCTCTGTCTATCTTTCTACCTACTTGTGATCTCTGTCAAATAAATAAATAAAATCTTAAAAAAAAAAAAAAAGATTCTCTCTCTGCCTCTCTCTTGTTCACTCTCTCTCAAATAAAATATAAAATAATAAAATAAAATAATTCTCAGATAATTCAAGATCCCTAATTTTAACAGAGATGTCCAAAACTCATGTTGTGGGAATCTTCATATAAAATGATTGGTGTAATTAATTTAGAACACTTCAGTACTGTTCCAAACTATTATGTTTCGATCATCAGAAACAATGAGCTAAAGTTTTTCTATCAAAAGATAAATAATTCATTTAAAGCCCAAAATATGGAGTTTTGGTTTTGTTTTGTTTTATGTTTTAATCAGAAACCTAGCCAAAGTGAAGTTACAAAGAAGGTTTGAAATAATTAGACTTTAAAAATGTTTAGCAACAACAATAATAATATTTTATTGACAAATATTTATGTGTATGAGATAAGCACGTTAATATTTCAGCATAAGGTAAAGTACTGTGTTACCAAATTTGAAGTGAAACATAAGTCCAAACCATAATGAGTTTTTTTTAGGAATTTGGTGAAATAAAATTCAATAAATAAATACATGAATGAGTAAATAATAAATAAAATACACAAATAAATGTTCATATATAAAGGTACTCATATCTAGATCTATAGATAGTTATAAATATTTATTACCAGGAAATTTCATACTGTAATATTCTAGGCAATGTGCTTATAACATTTCATTCCTCAGAGCATCCGCATTAATTGTTAGTATCATCTCAGAAAAAGAATTGTTAGTATTATCTTACTATAAACACGTGCAAACTTAGATTCAGAGACTGTCAGCAATCCTAACTCCCACTGCACCGTAGAATAAGGCTCTGCCTGCTTCCTGTGCCCATTATCCATTTAATGAAAGTTTGCCATCCAATCAGGCTAAGTAAATTGAAAGCAAAGTTTTACAAAATGTTTAATTCATTAAAGGAAGTCAGAAATCAATTTAATGTTAACCAACATCATTACCATGACCCAAATAGCATATACTTATATGTATAATTTTTCTATTTGCAACATGTGAAACTTAATTAATTCCATTGGTTTTTATCATAATCAACATCTTTATTCTATACCGTGCATTACAGTTCATTGCAGAATTACCTATATAAACCTCTTGTCCTATAGCCTGACACTTCAGTGATAAACGGATCAAAATCTGGTGACCATGTCTTTTTGTATATACATTACCAGAGTGCCAAGTGCTGATTCATACCCTGTTCATAATTGATTTCATCCAAGTGTAAAGAAAAAAATCTGCAGCCAGACAAATGTGATAGTAGTTGGGTGAGGCCCAACATGTTGTTTGATAAAAGAGTTTTGCCAACAGCTCATACTGCTTTTTCTCAGTGCCTGATATTTGTCATAACATTTGCAGCTATGTTTTACAAGCTTTAGAGAAAGTGTAATATAATTTTTTCCCTAAACCAGGAAAGCAACTTTCTATTGATGCCTCGGTTTTTATGTTCTCTTCTCTGCATTTAGAAATATAATTCATCAATTTTAAACTTGCAAGTGTTACTTTGTGCTTATTCTGTATAAAACTACAATTGCTTTCTTAGAGAGCAGCAAGCAATGCTGTTTTGAAAATGATAGGAAACTTTAGTAGCTTCATTCCACTCTTTATATGGTTGCCAAGAAAAGACACTGGGATCTGGAGCAAATGGATCTCCAGCTCAATTAAGCTCTTTTTTCCTATATTTTCATAATCAGGCCTATCTTTACCTTTTTATTTTTCAGGTGACTGGGCAACTTTTTGGGGCCCCAGACTTCATTATCCTAGCAGACCCTGGAGTTCAGTGATCTTTTTTACATGTATGGTATTTTCTTGTTATAGTTTTTCTTTTATTCTTCCCATCACTAATTTTATGTTATAGTAAAACATTGCTGATTCCTGATTGATCCTTGTGAGTTAGAATTATAATACACTCTTGGTGGTAATGCAAGCTGGTACAGCCATTCTGGGATTGTATGGAGGTTCCTCAGAAAGTTGAAAATAGAGCTACCCCATGACCCAGCAATTGCAATACTCGGTATATATCACAAAGATACAGATGTAGTGAAAAGAAGGAGCATCAGCATGCCAATGTTCATAGAAGCAATGTCCACCATAGCCAAACTATGGAAGGAGTTGAGATGTCCTTCAACAGATGAATGGATAAAGAAGATGTGGTTCATATATATAATGGTATATTACTCAGTCATCAGAAAGGATGAATACCTACCATTTACATTGACAGGGAAGGTATTATGCTAAGTGAAGTAAGTCAATCAGAGAAAGACAATTACCATATGGTTTCACTCGTATGTGAAATATAAAAAATAGCATAGAGGATCATAGGGGAAGGGAGGGAAAACTGAATGGAAGTAATCAAGAGGGAGACAACCATGAGAGACCCTTAACTATGGCAAACAAACTAAGGATTGCTGAAGGGAGGAGAGTTGGGGGATTGGGTGATTGGGTGATTGGCATTAAGGAGAGCACCTGATGTGATAGGCACTGGGTATTAAATACGGCTGATAAACTGTTGAGCACTACATCGGAAACTCATGATGTGCTATATGTGGGCTAATTGAATTTAAATTAAAAAAAAAGAATTATAATGCAGCAGACTATTAACAATGAAATAAACAACTCGAATAAATATAAACATTAATGTCAATTATGCTAGTCTAAGACCAGTGGAACTCTTTATAGTATTTCAGGATGTGATAGAACAATGACAGGATTCTCATGAAATATTTGTGTTTTATTTGAAATGGGTGGAATGTAGATAAAATAAGAATTATTTCATCATAGTAGCCCCTAAGAATGGCAACACACTTCACACCATATTGCAGAGTATAAAATGTCGCTAGCAGTCCACAGACAAAATCTTGAGATCCTACAAAGTTCAAGCTGAATTCACAGGTGTATTAAAAATCTGTGCTCATTCTGTCATACTACATAAGTACAAAGTGATTAAAATTTTTACAAAAGAAAAGAGGCTCAAATTATTTACAAACTAGACATTTATATATAGAGGGAAATATTAACATTCCACTAATCTGTTTATTTTCACCATAACCACCAGTGAGTTTGTGTCCTCCCTTAAATATAATTAGGAATAATAAAGTTTGTTACATGGCACAAAGGAAAGCAAGATAACTATTTATCAAGAAATAACTGGTTACCTAAGTGACCAATGTTTATATCATGGCTGCAATATGTATTAAAGAGACAGCTTACCCGAAACTTTAATATTGTTATTAAGGGATACTTGTCATGGTTGTTTAAACACACTGTAAATTTATATTTGTAATGAGTTACCCGACTCATCAGTTAGATACCATAATTTTATTCATGTTCTCAAAGTAAGTTTCTAGTATTTGAAATATATTAAAGCTGTATATTCAGAAAAATTAACTGTGCTTCAAAAACTGTTTTCTCTTAATAGTGGTCTGAATTACTAAGTTTGGGATTGCCTTTGATCTGACCAAAATTTAAAAGAATTATAAATCCCCAACCATATACTCCTGTTTATATATTTGTTTTTTAAGAGAGGAAGAGAAAAAGAGAAAGGGGTCGAGGGCAGAGAGGGAGGGAGACATTCTCCATACCCACCACAGAGCCTGATCTGGGGCTTGATCTCTTAACCCTGAGATCATGACCTGAGCTTAAATCAAGAGTTGGGCACTTAAACTCACTGACCCACCCAGAACCCCCTCCTGTTTGTAATCTACTTATAAAAATCCTGTTCTATATAAAAAATTTCAGCCAAATTACTACATTTACAAATCACATAGCAGATTTGACCAGAAGTATATCTTTCACATAATATAAATACATACATATTATATATATATATACATAGTATATATCACAAAATGTAAAAAAATTCCTCAGTAATGCCTTTCATATATCATAAATAGTTTATATATTTTTTTACATAAAGAATTCAAGTATTTTATTTGTTATTTTCAAGCATATAAAACACATTGAAAAAAGGTCTTTTTTCATGGAAAATTAGAAAATGTTTATGTAGTTTAAATTGTATTAACTTAATTTGGAAAAATGACTCTATAAAAATATTGGACATATTCTTCATAAAACATTGCAAAAATAGTATGCATGTCCATAAACACACACATTCAAAAAGCCATAGAAGGGTGCCTGGGTGGCTCAGTGGGTTAAGCCGCTGCCTTCGGCTCAGGTCATGATCTCAGGGTCCTGGGATCAAGTCCCGCATCGGGCTCTCTGCTCAGCAGGGAGCCTGCTTCCCTCTCTCTCTCTCTGCCTGCCTCTCTGTCTACTGTGATCTCTCTCTGTCAAATAAATAAATAAAATCTTTAAAAAAAAAAAAAAAGCCATAGAAAATCCGAGATTATCTGGCTTTAACAGCCTTTTGTGATGGCTTCTGATCTGCTCATTATGTTGGAGATATTACTGTTTATTAATGTATTTATCCTTGGGTAATTAAATAAAAATTATATAATTAGAAATAAGTCAGTTCATATATTGTTATTAGAAATTTATTTTCTCCTCCTAATGGAAGTGTTTTATGGTGTTTGGAGAATGGTATTTAGAAATAATCTTTGATATCATTCCAAAGTTTCAATTATTCATTCTTATAATTGTAGTATTTCCATATATCTCTATATCTCTTCTCTTTTAGCCACTTCAAGTGAAGGGTAGTTTATTAAATATACAGAGTTTATTAAGTATACTGATTAAATAGAATTAGTGTCTAATAAAGACCTCAGATAGTTTTATAGATTGTGGACAAGAAATTATTCTCTATTTTTATTGTGTTAGCTCACAAATTTGAATAAACATTACACAAAATACAGTTATGAATGCCAGATTTATGTACTCTAGGTCCAAGGATGAGCTTACCTATTTTTGACAATGGCTCCTAACGCACATATAAATATTAATGAATGAATAAGAAAAGCATATGTTTTACAGCAAACATACTTCTTTTTTACAGCAAACTTTTGCAGAATTATAGTATTTGGTTGGTTGTATATTCCATAGCAACAGAAAATATCCTAATTACAAAATATCTCATAATGCCTCCTATTATATGTAATGGGTGATGAATACAATGTTTATGGCCCTCTTCTCCCTATATTTCTTCACATGATATTTTCCTTGTCTGTGTGTATGTCTGTGTGTATGTGTATGTGTGTGTCTGTTTCTGTGTATGAGATTTCCTCTTTTTATAAAGATTCCAGTCATATTGGGTTAGAGCCTATCCTACTGATCTCTTTTCCAAGTAAGGTCACATTCTTGATCCAGGGGATTAGGATGGAGATTATATATATATATATACATATATATATATATATATATTTTTTTTTTTTTTTTTTCCAAGCAGGACACAACTCAATTTCTAATACCCAAGAATCAAAGTTCTGTTTGGTATACACAAGTCTCCTCATAGACATAAGCAGTATCAGCTACTGTGCTAAAGGAATCAGAAAGACGACAATGGGACTTTGGTGGTATTGAGTTCTGAAGAACTTGCAAGTATCTAGCAGGTTGTCTCCAAAAAGTGTGTGGCATAATATGAGCATGACAACAAAATTGACAGAATTTTGCAAGTTTCAATTTATGGATGTTTTCAAGTAGGACCAGAGGTTTGGAAAGAGCAGACTAAGGAATATGAATTCTTGAAACAAAGGCTCCCTTTGAAGACAAACTCCTGCTTTAAAGTGATATTGTTAGGAGTATAATCTAAATTAGATATGACAAAGACAACGAGAGGAAAGAAAAGAGATGGAACAGATAAAAAGTGGGTGAGTAAATCAGAGGAATCAAATAACAAAAAGTGCTAGGATATATTCTCTTTTTTTTATCAATTCTTCAAAACAATTGAAAAGGAAACTCTAAATCCCTGAAGCTAAGAAAGCAATTCTGTGCTCCAATCCCTGTTGAAAGTGCAAAATATTTCATATCGCCTAAACATAAGAAACAGAAAAATATCACAATTGCATCCTAGATAAAGCTGTTGTAAGAAAAAAAAGGGCAAGAAGCAGAAAAAAGTCCCAACAGATAATAAGGGCTGATGACAAAAATATGCCCACAAAACAAAAGAAAACTATAACTTGTTAAAGCAAAAAATGCACATAACTTTATATGTAGGGAGGGGGCACTTTATTTAAGACTGTTGCAACAGGGGAGAGAGATCAGAACCCAGTCTGAACTCAAGTCCATGGAATCAAAGGGCGGGCCAGAAAGTTTTTAAGAGCTGTGATTGGGGGTCTTAGGTTGTCTACATTTGCCAATTGTCTTACTGAAGGAAAAGTAAATTTTTTCTTTTCTTCATGAGAAGAGGTAAGCTTATAACTTGGAGCAAGGTAACTACTGGAATTAGACTTTTACTTATCAGAGAACTTGGGAAATGGGCCACTGTTTTCTTTGATGACTTTTCAGCGATTACTTCCAGGTGTTTGAAAAAGACAGACCTTGGAGCACCTGGGTGGCTCAGTGGGTTAAAGTCTCTGCCTTCAGCTCAGGTCATGATCCCAGGGTCCTGGGATGGAGTTCCATATGGGGCTCTCTGCTCAGCAGGGAGCCTGCTTCCCTGTCTCTCTCTCTCTTCTGCCTGTCTCTCTGCCACTTGTGAACTGTCAAATAAGTAAATAAAATCTAAAGAAAGAAAGAAAGAAGGAAAGAAAGAAAGAAAGAAAGAAAGAAAGAAAGAAACCCACCTGAGAAGAGGCTCTTAAAAAGATTGACATCTCAAAAGAGCAGACAAACGAATGACAGTAACTTGTTTTCAAAAGCAAATGCTCTGAGAACAGAGAAGGAAGGGACTGCTGCTTGAGACCAGCTGGTTTTATATAAGGGCCCAGATGGGAGGGAAGTCAGAAGCCCTGGCGTAGGAAGAAGACTATGTAAAGTTTAGTCAGGCTGAGGGGAATGACACAGTGCTCTCAGGAACACCCAATACTGTGTGAAGGCTAGCTACCATTTCTGAGGAGGAAAAATGGGGCATGTGCCCAATCTAGGCTTCCTGATACTGGATCTAGAAGCCCTGACCCCACCTCTCAGCCTCCTATTCACCTTCTCCTCAGGAAAGTCATCTCTATCCCTAGAAGACAGTCTCCAGTGGCTCTGAGGACTGCATTGAGACAGTCAGGCCCCTTGCTACTGCCACAATGTGGATCCTGAGGCCTAAAAGGCTTTTCATTGAATTTCCTTCCTACTCCACTCACTCAAACAGCCACTGTGGGTATATTCCCTGGGAGGAAAGGGGCTCAGGCATGGACATCCCCACATCTGCGGCTCCACCCATTGGGCTGTGGCATACACGCCACCCCTTGAAATCTATGGATTCTCCTCCGATCTACCCCACAATAATTCTTTGGTCTAGTTTTCACTCTCAGTATCTCAGACTTTACCACCTACCAACCTGAAATTTCAGTCTACACCAGCGGGCACTGAAGCTGGGGTGCTCACAGAGCCTTCCCACCTTGACCAGGTTCTACATACAGACCTGCTTCTCCTCACCTTCCCCTGTTCTCTAGAGCTAGATGCAGACATTCATACAGACCATCATTTGGAATGTCACACGTGTGTGGGTGGCGTCAGTGGCCTAATGTCCAAGAGACCAGGACTAAAGGGGCACCTGGGTGCCTCAGTCAGTTAAGCATTCAACTCTTGATTTTGGCTCAGTTTATAATCTCAGGGTCATGAGATTGAGCCATGTGAGGCTCCTCCTGGGCATGGGGACTGTTTTAAGAATCTCTTTCTCTCTCTCCCTTTCCCCTTACTCACCCCTACCCCAGCTCACGCCTGTGTGCTCTCTAAATAAGTAAATAAATAAAGAGGAAGAAAGAGAGAGAGAGAGATCAAGACTAGAAACAACTTCTTTCTCAGAAATGGAAGAAAAAGCATGGGGAATGATGGGAAAGGTCTTTTCCAAATGTCGCCAATAGAAGTGCTCTGAAAAGGGCATAGGTGTGGGGAGAGTAGCTAAAGTGAACCTGGAAAGTGAAAGGTGCTCTAGGAGGATATGATTGCTACCATTCAGTAGTGAAGGGATTTTGGGAAAGGATGATTTGAAAGAAAAGTGACTAAAAAACAAGGTAAAAGTATATATTAAACAACTCATAGATTACAAAAAGAAAAGTTTCAAACTATTTCTCTGAAGCAAATATAACATTTATGTCACAACCCAACAAATGCTGCTTCAGAAAGAAAATAAAGTCTAATATGACTTATAACTGTCAAAGGAAAAGATATTAAATATAATATTGCCCAACAAAATCCCAAGGCACTTTACAATAATACGTATATCACAGCCAATTGCCACTTCTTCTAAGAACACAGCTGTGAAACTCCGTTAGTATAATACATTACATAGAAAGAAAACTATACTGTCACCTCCATGGAGTAAACAAAACCTTTGGCAAAAGTCATAACCATTCATGTTAAAATTACTTCGAAAAATGAACAGTTATTCCTCAGTTCAACTGACATTTTATTTCACAAGGAAATATTAGTGTTCTTCCCACTAAACTCTAGAGCAAGAAAAAATATTCCCCTATCTCTTCTAATGTTCAATACTGTGGCCACTTAGAGTAGAAAATGCATGTAGAAAACAACATAAGCACTTCAAGATAGGAGGTAAACAGATCTCTACTAGGCGTTGATATGATCCCGTATGTGGAAAACCCAAGAGAATCAATTAAAAAAACACTGCACCAGAAAAGAAAATTTAGTATATAGATGTTTATAAAATTATACCTCTCACTATCAATCATCTATCTATCATCTGTCTATCTATCATCTATCTATCTATGTATCGTAGGAAAACAGAAGAAAAAGGTTTGATATTATATCAGAAGAGGATACCCATTTTTGGTAGCAAAAAGAAAAATCAAACACCTATGGATGAACTTACTATGGAATATGTAATTATGAAAAAATAAAGTTATGTGTTGGTTATTTGAATCCAGCAACATCACTTCCAGAAATCAAACCTAAGTTGACACAGTGACAATGCTGGAAAATTATGTATGTGCAAGGTTGTTTATTGTAATATTAATAATAACAAAAAATTTGAAACAGCATAAATATCCATTAAAAGGAGTCTAGTTAAATGACTGACAAATATCCATACAATAGAATACTATGTAGCTATAAAACACAATGAAGAATATCTCTTTGCTAGTATTTCTAACAATATCCAAGATAAATTGTTATGTTAAAAAAATGTAAAGTTAAATATAAATAGGCTGCTACTCTTTCATATAAGAAACCTAGAATTTGGGACACCTGGTTGGCTCAGCTAGTTAAGTCTCTGCCTTCAGCTCAGGTCATAATCCCAGGGTCCAGGGATCGAGCCCCACATCGGGCTCCTTGCTCAGTGGGGAGTCTGCTTCTCTCTCTCTCCCCCTGCTTGTTGTCTTTCTCTCTCTCAAATAAATAAAAAAACGTAAAAAATAATCTAGAAGTGAAAAGGGGATATTGGGTGTAGAATAGATGAAACAACACTACCATCAACTGATAATCATTGAAAGTCAGCTGGTGGATAAATGGGTATTCATTCTGTTAATATTTTGATTTTTTGTATAACATTTTAACTTTTCTGTATCACAAAGATTAAAATATTTTCCCCAGAATTAGAATAGTACTTGTCATTTGAAAAAAGTATTCATTTATTTAGTCCTATGATTTAGGAAAAATAAACAAAACTGTCATCAGTTTAAAATAACTACTAATATAAGTTAGCTAGATTTTGAGCACCAGCTGTGGACAAGTCATGAGACTTCACATGTTACCATAGTTACTACATATAGTTCTTCCATGAAATCTTTGTAATTTTTAATATTTTACAGTGTGGGAGCAAAGCAGTAAAAGTTTATAAATCATACAGATACAAACCACATTGATTTGAAGTCTATTTTATTATCTTGGGTCAGAGCACAGCATCCTCCTGTCCTTTGTTACATCAACTGATGTTTTCATCTTATGTTTGAAGTGCCAGTGTATTTAAAAGTTTATATAAACTAATGTTTCCAAATACATAAAGACTTTTTATGTATTTCTGTTCTATTATGTGTTTCTGTTCTTTTTTTTTTTAAGATTTTATTTGTTTATTTAGCAAGGAGAGATCACAAGTAGGCAGAGAGGCAGGCAGAGAGAGAGAGGAGGAAGCAGGCTCCCTACTGAGCAGAGAGCCCAATACAGGACTCGATCCCAGGACCCTAAGATCATGACCTGAGCCGAAGGCAGAGTCTTAACCCACTGAGCCACCCAGGAGCCCCTCTGTTCTGTTTTTAATATTTCTGTTCATCGAATAATCTTTGAATATCAGAATGATCTCAAAATTATTTCCAGGAAAAAATTCAAATAAGCATAATTCATGTTTAAAGTAAAAACTTATCAAAGCCATAGAGAAAAGAACTTACACATACACACGCTCTTCGTGTAAGCATGAATTGCTAAAAGCAAACATTATGAACAATATATTGTTGCGCCAGAGTAAAAATGACCAACATGCATGCCTTTCAATTGCTAATTTCTATCTGTCAGTGCATGTCCTATGTACACACACCGACAAGGATGGCATGCACAAAAATGTTCATAGTTGTGTTATTTGCAATGAGAAAATTTTAAAATATTCTCCATGAATAGGATAAATATTTTGACTTATTCAATTCAAGAATAAAGAAGAATGAAATTAATTTGCTTTATAGGATAAGTATAAACGTACAAATTACTATTAATACAACACATTACAAAAAGTGTATGTAAAAAAAGATGTAATTTTTACAGGTTTTTAAAGATTGTTTATTTACTTGACAGAGAGAGAGAGGAGAGAGTGCAAATGAGGAGTGGAGGGAGAGGGACAGAGAATCCTAAAGCAGATGGACCCAGAGATCATGACCTGAGCAGAAATCAAGAGTCCAATGTTTAACTTACTGAGCTCCCAGGTGCCCCTCACAGGTTTTTAAACACACAAAACTAGTACTTAATGTTTTTACATCTAACTTCATATTAAAAAAATGTGTGAACAATAATAAGAAAGAAATATATTCCAATTTAAGCATGAGGAAAGTCTGGTGAAATGGAAAAGGTAATAAAATCAGGGTGGATTAAAAGAGATACCTTAATGGTGTCTATAATATTTTAAAGACATATTTACTGATATATAATTCATATACAACAAAAATTCACCCACCTAAAGTATACAATTTGATGATTTAAAATATTTATGGAAAGATACAACAAACACTGTAAGTTTAGAAACCTTTCATCATTCTAAAAAGAATCCTTGTACATTAGCAGTTATACTTTATTATTAAAATCAAATGATATGAAGCCAATGTGGTCAAATAGGTTGAGCATTTGTTGTGTTTTTGGATGTTGTGTTTATTATTCTTTGCATTATTTGTATGTTAAAGTATTTTTATCTAAAGTAAATCAATACAAATCACAAAGATGGGATACATGTAAGCTTTTGGTTCTCAAGGCCACTGCAAGTCTAAAGTGATAGGAATAGGCTCTTTTCCTTTTTCCCTGTCCTCATAATTTATAGCCTCTCTCAGGGTACAATTAGAGTCGGATATCTGCACAATCTCAGGGCCAATGGCAAGGTTAAACCCTTTCACACAAGTATTAGACATAATACAATTGCAAAACTGCTAAATTTATTTTTTCCAACATTTGTGTAAGAATGAATTCTAAGACTAAAGAAAAAAATGACTTTTTATTAGGCTTAAAACTGCATTTAGATGTGTAATTAGAAAGATTATGACATGATTCATATGTCTGAGTTTGTTTCTGACCCTTTGTCCTGTTTTTGCCAAAACATAGGTTCAGGACTGGCCCATGATTAGTGAAATTACAATGTCAATTATTTATTGAGTTCTTTAGTAAGAATATTGGAGTATGTTATCTATAGGGACACTTCCATCAGTCTCTGGACTATGTCTACTTACAGACTCCAACAGACATTTCTTTCATGGCACTCTTAAATACTTTGGTGAAACTTATAACATATTTGGGTTATGCTCTAATGGTCTGAAATTATAGTAGAAGGCACTGCATTCAGTTGGCCTGTCTATTTTTTTCTGGGATGACAAAAACCAAAAGTTGTAAAGAACAAGATGGGTACAGTTACCACAGTATGGATTCAGAATTATCTAATCAATACCACTAATATAATTGTTGATGTTGGCTAATACATTATTGTGCCTCTAACAACAAAATAGAAATAATCTAAAGTCTTTCCTGACATGTATAACTATGAAAATTCCAACAGTATTTTGAACCAAGGTAATGGTCACCTAATTTGCATACCTTTGCCTTCACATATTCATCAATTCATAAATAAATGAGGGCTTAAGCAACCTTCTGGAAACATATATTTCCACATATGTTGTTAATATTCCACTAGATTTCTCAGCAGAATTATGGCAACTTTATAAGGATAATGAGCTCTAAGGGTGTTTCGGCAATAATTTTGATCTTGAACTTATTCTAGGAGACACGGTATCCCAAGGTGGTCTAGCAGTCAGAGTCAAGTTGTGTAAAGTTCTAGTTATACGTGGATTTTGTCAAGTAACAACTTAATGGCATTCTGTTTAACATCCTTGCTCATTTCTTAGTTCTTAAGCTCAGAGAATACATTTCATGATAACAAGATAAATCCATCTATTATCTTTCTTGACTGTAAAATTAAGAGCAACTTTGATAGAAAAGACCATATTAAATCTTTTAACTTTATCCTCCTTTCTAGAGTAATAAACCCAAGTCAGTACTATATGATAGAAATGAGCTCCATCTACTAAGGTGAATTCATGGGTCTTGATTAAAAATAAGCATTCATTTTTAATTGTAAATATTTCTAAGCAAAAATATAAATTACAACATATTTTATAAGGTTAACCACATCATTACTACATAATGCAGCTCTTGCCAGATGTAGTCTTTTTATGGCTCAGAGCGGTACATCTTTTAGTACATAATATGTAGATCTGTAACTACTGAATATCTTTTTTTTTCTCTTAAAATAAGCAAAAAACTCCAGAAAGGCCTCCCCCTCCAAAGTCTTGCAAAGAAGCACAGTTTCCCTATATCAGCATAAAGTTATATAACTATATTGGCTTTCCATTGCTGCTGTAAGATTATCTCAAACAAACTTGGTGATTAAGCATGACACATATTTTTAGTGATTAAGCATAACACATAGTTCTGTAAGTTTAAAGTCTGGGTTGTTCTACTATTTTTTTTTTTTCTGCCTTGTGACTCAGAGGCTGAAATGCAGGTATGGTCTGACTTGAACTCATATCCAGAGCCTCTAGAGAATACGCTTCTAGGTCCATTCAAGTTGTTGCCAAAATTCTTGTGGTAGAGCTGGAATTCCCACGTCCTTGATGGGTTGTTCCATAAGATTCTCTCACTTCCTTTAGGTTGCTTCCAATCCACATTACATTCTCTCCTCTGTCTTCAAAGTAGCAACAGTGTATCCACATTAATAAAAGAAGGGATAAGAACTATACAGCTCTCTCAATAGATGCAGAAAAATTAGACAAAGCACATCATCCATTCTTGATAAAAACCCTCAACAAAATTAAGAATAGAAGGAATATATCTCAGCATCGTAAAGGCCACATCCAAAACACCCCAGCTAATATCACATCCTCAAGGGGGAAATGAGAGCTTTTCCTCAATGCTCAGGATGAGGACAGGGATGTCCACTACTTTCACCATTGTTTTTTTATCATAGTCCTGGAAGTCCTAACCAGCCATCAGACAACAAAAAGAAATAAAAGCCATCCAAATCAGCAAGGAACAAATCAAACTTTCACCATTCACAGACATGATACTCTATGTAGAAAAACTGCAACACTTCACCAAAAAAATTTGCTAGAACTGATCCACAAATGCAGTAAATTTGCAGGATAAATTAAATCTGTGTACAGAAATCTGTTGCATTTCTATATACCAATAATAAAGCAACAGAAAGAGAAATCAAAGCATCGACCCCCTCCCCTTATAATTGCAGCAAAACAAAATAGCCAGTTGGGGTAGGGATAGGAATGAGTAAGGCACATAGGATGGTTAGGGCAGTGAAAATACTCTGTATGGTGCTATGATGGATACATGTCATTACACATTTGCCCAAACCAACAGAATGTATCACACCAAGAGTGAACCCTATTGTAAACTAGGACTTTTGGGGATGATCACATGTCATTATAGGTTTATCAGTTATAACAAAGGGGCAGAGGGAGGGAGGAAGTTCTTGATAATGGAAGAGTCTATGAATATTTGAGGCTATAGGGCATATTGTAAATCCATATAGCTTCCTCTCTCATTTGCTGTAAACTTAAGTTTGCTCTAAGACAAATAATATCTTTAAAAATATTATATTGGGTAAATTACAGTGTTCTCAGTAATATGCTTTTCTAAACTTTGGGCCCCCCTGTCATTAAATTAGAAATGCAATGCTTGCAAAGACTTGAGATTTTGGAAATAACATACACAATTAGTTATGCTGCTTTCATAAATTTACTGAATGATAACAAGGTTTTGAGGTTTGATAAAGTTTAAAAATAGAAAAGTTTCTTTATTTAAATGGGAAATGCATCCAGTTTCAACATACCATTGTCTGATTTAGTAGATCCAATGTTGCATGGGATGTCTGAGGCAGAATAGGATGTGTGTGGATCCTGTGGTAAATCATGACATAAGACTCATAAAAATAGTCCCCTCAGGCTTTACTCTGAAGCTATGCTCTCTGGAAGGTAATTATTTTTCTTTTGACACATCGCTCATGGATCGGTAGCTTAAGTGAAGAATGAAAATCTAAACACTGGGGAAAAGGTAGCTATGTGATCTAGTTGTCTGTCATGAAACAGACATTATCTTTGTACCTTGCACAAAAATAAGATACAATCATTGTTTACAAATTAAGTAGAGTTGTCAATATGCCCAACCAACTCCTGGAGATTTGAGTTGCCGGAATACCTTGCTTAGTCTCTCGGTATAACTACCCTGGGTAAGATGCTACTTCTCTCTTAGTCAGCATCTGCATTCTCCTATGACCAGTTAACAATGTTGAAGCTAATTTAAATCTGAATCTGTAAGATGCAGCCCAAGCTGGCAGTGACCTGTCACCTCTTTTTCTGCTTCAGCCTGGGAAGGAATTGGAGGACAATAGAAGGAAGAAATTCTCTCAGAGTAAAGAATTTGAAATTGTACACTTATTTTCCATTTATAATGGAAACAAGGGATGATCTAAGGTAAAGATTTAAGCTGATTTATTGGCAGATTCTAAAAAGTACTATGATTTTATGGAATTGTCATTTATAGATACATACAAAAAAGATAGATTCCATACAAAAAAAAAGAGCAAAACACATTCTTCCAAGCATATATGGAACATTCTACCAAGGTAGGCCATATTTTGACTGATAAGACATAACAAATATAAAAGAATAAAATTATAAAAAGATATATTCAGACCATAGTGAATTGAAGTTAGAAGCCAATGACAGAAATATTGCTGAAAAGTGATCAGCTCTCACTTAACATATAACATATGAGTATAACATGTGACATGTGAGTCAATGAAAGGTCTTGAGAAGTTTCAAAAACATAACACAAAAAAAGACTCAAAATAGATGAAAGACCTCAATGTGAGATAGGAATCCATCAAAATCCTTGAAAAGAATATAGGCAGCAACCTCTTTGACCTCAGTCTCAGCAACTTCTTCCTTGATACACCGCCAGAGGCAAGAGAAGCAAGAGCAAAAATGAACTACTGAAACTTCATCAAGATCAAAAGTTTTTGCACAGCAAAGGAAACAATCAAACAAAACCAAAAGACAGTCGACAGAATAGGAGAAGATATTTGCAAATGACATATCAGATAAAAGGCTACTATCCAAAATCTATAAAGAACCTATCAAACTCAACAGTCAAAGACCAAATAATCTAATCAAGAAATGGGCAGAAGATATGAACAGACATTTCTGCCAAGAAGACATCCAAATGGCCAACAGACACATGAAAAAGTGCTCAACATCACTCAGCATCAGGGGAATACAAATCAAAACCACAATGAGATACCACTTCACCCCAGTCAGAACGGCCAAAATTAAGAAGTGAGGAAATGACAGGTATTGGCAAGGGTACAGAGAAAGGAGAGCCCTCTTACAATGTTGATGGGAATGCAAGCTGGTGCAGCCACTCTGGAAAACAGTATGGAAGTTCCTCAAAAAGTTGGAGATAAAGCTACGCTAAGACCCAGCAATTGCGCTACGGGGTATTTACCCCAAAGATTCAAACGCAGTGATCCAAATGGGGACATGTACCCCAATGTTTATAGCAGCAATATCCATGATAACCAAACTATGGAAAGAGCATAGATGTCCATTGGCAGATGAATGGATAAAGAAGATGTGGTGTATATATCCAATGATATTATGCAAACATCAAAAAATGAAATCTTGCCATTTACAATGATGTGGATGAAACTAGAGGGTATTATGCTAAGCAAAATAAATAAATCAAAGAAAGACAAATAATGATCTTGCTGATATGTGAATTTGAGAAACAAGACAGACGATAATGGAGGAAGAAAGGAAAAAATAAAATGGGATGAAACCAGAGAGGGAGACAAAACATAAGAGACTCTTAATCTCAGGACACAAACTGAGGGGTGTTAGAATGGAAGGGGCTGAAAAAGATGGGGTGGCTCCATGATAGACGTTGGGGAGACCATAGTGAGGGCTGTGAATGTGTAAGATTGTTGAGTCACAGACCTGTATCCTTGAAACAAATAATACATTATATGTTAATAAGAAAAAATTTTAAAAATTTAAAAAATTAAAAATGTAATGTATACAAATACAGGATGCAACAAAAACAGGAAATTTAAAAAGTTTAGGAGAAATTTAAAGCCTCATATGTGTATATTAGCAAATAAATATGACTAAAAACAATAATCTAATCTGCCATTTAGAAAACATGAAAAATATAAGTGATGCCAAAGAAAATAAGTAAAGCAAAAAATAAGCAAAAATAAGTAAGCAAAAGAAATAAAAATTAGAGCAGAAGTCAATGACATTCAAAACAGAAAACAGTAGAGAAAATCAACAAACAAAAGTTACTTCTTTGAAAATTTCAATAACTGTTAAGTTTTTAGCCAGGCTAAATAAGAAATAAAAGAGAACATTCAGAGTACCAGTATCATAAATGAAAGAGGGGTCATCATTTAATTAATTATAAATACTAAAATAATAGTATAGTCATGCTATCTATCTATCAATATATTTATAAATATAAATATAAATAAATTTATTCATATATATGAATAAATTTGTGTCCTGTAACTTGATAATTTAGGGGGAAAAAATCCTTAAAAGAAAAAAACACCAAAAGTCATCCTAGGAGAAACTGGTATTCTAAATATTTATCTAAATATCTAAATATTTCTCTTTCCATTACAGACTTTGAATTAATACCAAATAAGCTTTCAAAAAATAAATCTCTGGGTAGAGATAGTTTCATTCGTGAATTCTACCAAGCATTTAAAGAAGAAACAATTGAAGAAAGCTTTTCAATCTCTTTCAAAAAATAGAAAAGGAAGGAGCACTAATTCATTCTGAAAGGTTAATGTTACCCCTAATGTTATATATCACTTCATATTGTAAGATACAAAGATCAGGAAAAAGGTATTACACGAGAGGAATATTACCAATGAATGTTTCTCATTAACATCGATGCAAAAATATTTAACTAAATCTGAGCAAACCCAAATATATAAAACAAAGTATATACTATGACCAATCTTTGAAAAACAAAAACATTATCACATTAACAGGCTAAAGAATAAAAATAATATGAGTGTACCAACTGATGCAGAAAAAAAATTTGAATAACCTAAGTCCTATTCATGATTAAAATTAGGAATAGATGGGAATATCCTTGAATTGATAAAGAACATCAATGAAAAAAAAATGCACAACTAAAAAAATGTTTAGTTGTGAGGGACTAGAGGGTTTCCACATAAACAAGGAATTTAAAAACAAAATGTTCTCTCCCACCACTCCTATTCAGCATTGTACTGGAAGTTTTAGGTAAGGTAATAAAACAAAAAAAAAGGAGATAAGTATATACAGATCAAAATAAAAGAAAACCTTCTTTATTGTTGATGACATGATTGTGATGTAGTGAATTCCAAAAAGCAGACAAAAATCTCCTGAACTAATAAGTATAACAATGTGAGTATACTCAAAGTATAAAATAAATCTTCATAAGTCTCTATTGGCATGCATAAGTTATTAAGAAAATAACTAAGTGGGGAATAGAGACCAAATTCCTTTACAGAAAAATTCTAAATGATTTATGTTGATACTACACACTCAAGATGGAGCCCAACTCCCCACTCCTAGTCTGGGCTACACGCTAGTGACTTCCTTCTGCAAAGTAATGTATAAACAGGGGAGTAATAAAGTAATTTTATAATTGAAAATCCTGGTAAGAACCACCTTGGTCACATAACAAAGGCTACATCAACAATGAAAATCATGTTGATAACATGATATACTGAAAATGATATTTTAAACCTGTGCTTTTCCTCTCCCAAATCCATATTCCCAGTCTACTCATGAGAAAAACACCCCCCAAAATAATCCTAACAGAGAAATATTCTATAAAATGCCCTTCAAATTGTCAAGGTCATTAAAGACAAGGAAAGTCTGAGAAACTGTCACAGCCAACAGGAATCCAGGAAGAATGACAAATGGAATATGGAATCCTGGATGGAATCCCAGAATGGAACTAAGGATATCTGAATAATGTATGGATGAGCTTTCATAAATAATAATTTATCAGTATTGGTTCATCAGTTGTAACAATATACCAGAATAACTAATGTTAGATAATAGCTGGAGAAATTGGATATATGATATGGAAATGTTTTACTATCTTGCTAATCATCCAGAAAGAACTTAAAGTGTTCTAAAATTTTAAAAAAAATGTTTAATTGTCCCATTTATGATATGTAATATACACAGATACAGATATTTTAAAAGCATATCATGCAAATAATTGTGTTGTCCTTGAACGTGAAATCCAAAGGCCTATTTATTTTTATATAATTCATCATCTACATGGCTGTAATTGTTAAACTGACTTTAGTTTTGCACCATGCAGTCAAATTTTCCTAGTCAGACAAATAATAATTTGACATATTAGAGGTCCCTATATCTGCAATAGCTGTAATATTCCAGTCCTTATTTCTCTACTCATGCTAACAGGTAAGCTGTTCTGTGTTTTTTCCCATCCTCCTGACATAATCATTCCAAATTCTCAACATTTCCCTCGCCTTTCTTTATGTGTAACTTTTTATCATAGATAAGCTCTACCATTTATATGAGAAAAAAATCCTAAAAATATTTTAATAAAATCAATATGTTTTAGAACTCATGAAAGTTGAGAGAACAAATTCATTGCTACAAACTATAGTCTCTCAATTTTCTCCAACAGGCATTTAAATTTTGATCAAATTCATTAAACAGCTAGGGAATTCATCTCATTTCCATATTTCCTCAAAAAATGATTAGCTTTGGAAGATTTACTTGAAAAATATATATTTATAAACAAATAGAAAGTGTTAGGATTTTTACCTCTATGTTTTATTTTACATGAGTGCTAATAGAAGGTCATAAGCTGTTTTAAACAAATGTAGAAAAAGATCACTAATGCTGTGAATGCAGATGCAAGTAGTATCAGTCTGGGTAGAAGCACTCTAATAGAAGTTTCATAAATAAGAATGAAGTAAAAATTTACTTTGGGATTATTTTTGGGGGGAGGCCTAGTGTATTAGATTTTGAGGACAAAATAGGGAATATACATATGTGGTGTCAAATATTTTAAGCTAGTTAAAAGCTGTAATGAGGAGCACTGGGTGGCTCAATGGGTTAAGCCACTGCCTTCGGCTCAGATCCTGATCCCAGGGTCCTGGGATCAAGCCCCGGGGAGCCTGCTTCCTCCTCTCTCTCTCTGCCTGCCTCCCTGCCTGCTTGTCATCTCTCTCTGTCAAATAAATAAATAAATAAATCTTAAAAAAAAAAAAAAAGCTGTAATGAGATAAAAAAAAGCGTTGCTGGATAAAAACAAAAATAGATATTTATAAAACAATATGATAAAAAATAAGAATGGAGAAACAGAGGGTGTTATGGATATCTAGGAAAAAAAAAAGAGCGGCTAAGATGGGTTTAAAATGGCAAGAACAGAGTTATCTCTTCTGGGACAATTTAATCTTATGCTGGGGCTTGAAGAATGAATTGAGATGAGCATGGCAATGGAGGGAAATAGTGTTCCAAGACAACAGAATCCTATGTCTGTCACTTGGAAGTGGGTTCATTCCTCAATCTGGAAATCCGGGAGCAGTGGAGTGAGGCAGGTGGTTAGTGAGAGCTGAGACCCTAAGGTTATCAGGGGTAAGATATGTGGCTTTGCAAACCAGGGTCAGGCAGTAACTGTGAATCTGATGGAGGGCAATTAAAATTTTTCAGCAGAGAGGAGGCACAGAGAGCATTTTGTAGAACTCAAGGTTAAACAATGGTTATATATAGACACCAACAGAGCAATGGCAATGGGGAATGCAGGAAATTGCACAGGGCTGACAGACTATTATAAAGGACATCTAATTGGTAGTACTTGGTTAGGTATGAGGTTGAGAGAGGTGTAAATTGAGCACGTTTCAATAGAAACTCCCAGGTGTTTGCTTTATTTATATATTTATTTATTTATTTTTAGATTTTATTTATTTATTTGACACAGAGACAGAGAGATCAGAAGTAGGCAGAGGCAGGCAGAGAGAGAGGGGGAAGCAGGCTCCCGCTGAGCAAAGAGCCCGATTTGGGGCTTGATTCCCAGGACCCTGAAATCATGACCTGAGCTAAAGGCAGAGGCTTAACCCACTGAGCCAACCAGACGCCCCCAAGTGCTGGCTTTAAATCATTGATCAGATCCTAATGACTTTTATTAATATATAAAACACAGACAACGTTGTGTGTTTGTGGTAGAAAGTCAAGGGTCCCCTGTGGACATGTTAATCATGAGACAGTTGATATGACAGTATTGTAGGTGATTGAATAATCAGGTCTGGTTCTTAAAGCAGCAAGTGTAGCTCAGCAGGATTTGGGACTCATTCTTCTGGTGAAGGTATGTGAAATCGCCAGAGTAAGTGATGCCGACTCTAGCTACTGGCAGAATAAGAAAAATAGAGACATATGTCTCGTTTCTGCAGAAGTCAATAGTATACTTGCTTAGTAAGAAAGAGGACATAGGTGAGGAGTCAGAGAAGAAGCATGTACACAAGTGGAAGAGTTTGTAGGAGGTTGCTCTCCCATGAAAGGCAGAGTAGAAGAACGTTGGAAATAGTAGAAACATAGTGTGGCCATGTTCAAAACATAAAAATAGTATCAATAGACTAAGTGGTTAAGTAAGAAAAAAGTATTGAAAACATGCTCCTCCAATTTAGTAAAAGAAACTCACTAATATCAGCAAAAGATATCTTCTTGGCACGTTGAGGCTTATTCCAGAATTATAGACAATTTCAAAGGGAATAAAAGGGTCTTAAGTGTAGACAGACAGCAGGACACTAAGCTGTCTTAAGAACACAATGGGTATGGCATAGGGTGGTAATATGAAGGAAAGATATGATGGATGAGAAGCTTTCTTTAAGGGAGACACATAAGCACATTCATATATTTAAATGCGCTTTTTTTTTTAAGATTTTATTTATTTATTTGACAGACAGAGATCACAAGTAGGCAGAGAGACAGTCAGAGAAAGAGGAAGGGAAGCAGACTCCCTGCCAAGCAGAGAGCCTGATGTGGGGCTCGATCCCAGCACCCCAGGATTACAACCCGAGCTGAAGGCAAAGGCTTTAACCCACTGAGCCACCCAGGTGCTCCTTAAATGTTCTTTTGACATGAGGAAGAATAATATATTAACAGGGGGCATAGAATTGCCATATATGCAAACGTGTGTTAATTTATTGGGAATTCTCTGATTTTTTTTTATCATTATGTTGATTCAAACATATGAACCAGAGTTTCTCAATCTCAGTATTACTGGGTTTGGGGGCCAGACAATGTCTTGTTATAGGATGTTGTTCCTGTGTGTCCTAGAATGTTTAGCAGCATCTCTGATCTCTACACACTAGAGGTTAATAGCACATTCCCCGAGTTGTGACAACCAAAAACATCTCCAGACATTGCAAATCTACCTTGAGTGAGGGTATAGAGACCCTATTTGGGATACCACTGACCTAAACTAAAGAATAATTTTCAAAACAAAATTTCTAACAGAGTTTTCTACCTTTAAAATGCAATTCTGAATATGGTTTACTTTTAATTGGTCTCTAAACAAGAAAGGGGCATAGATTTTAATGTATATCTTATTTAGGTATGTTTTAATACCTGCATTCTAATGAAGTGAAATATTTTTGGAAGTTACCATGGTACTTTATATTAGTTATAGCCTGCAACTCACTTTAAAACATTTTTACTGTGTGGAAACTACAGTCATCCTCAGAGAAACCTAATTTAGAGGTTAGTGTTCAAGTTATGTATACAGCCTTAGGAAAAGCATAGGATGAGAAATGGAAACTACTTATGGAATTTAATGTTACCTATGGAAATGGGACTATCCTGTATAATTTGGAGGAAAGGAGATTATAGCCCTTAAAGTAGTACTTTGGAAGAAATAAAGAATTCAGAGTGAGTAGATATATAACATTTATAAGTGATGTTTTCCACAAAATATTCATCATAGATTCTGTCAAATTCTTTATTAAAAAAAAAAATAGGCGGGTAAAAGACACAACTTCTTTTTAAAGATATAAAAACTTAGTTCACTCTTGGCCAACAGGCTCTTTTTAGTTTGTGGATTCCTTTAAATCAAGAGTCTTTAATTGTTTTGTGTGACATGGATCCCTTCGGCGGTCTGCTAAAGTGGAATAGACTTCTCAAAGTGTATGGGTTCATTTTAAATCTATCAAACAAGGGGCGCCTGGGTGGCTCATTGGGTTAAGGTCTCTGCCTTTCACTCAGGTCGTGATCCCAGGGTCCGGGGATCGAGCCCCACATCGGGCTCTCTGCTCGGCAGGGAGCCTGCTTCCCTTCCTCTCTCTGCCTACCTGTGATCTCTGTCTGTCAAATAAATAAAATAAAATTTTAAAAAATCTATCAAACAAAATATAGAAGATTACAAAGGAAAATAATTATATGGAAATACAGGTGTCAAAATGTTTACATATGATGTCATAGTATAAATTATAAATGTAGGAGAAATAATGGCAGGTATAATGACAGCATAATCTCAAAGCGGAGATTACATATATGGTATATTGCAATCTATACATTATCTAACATGAAAATATTTGTGCTTTCTATTTGTTACAAAGCCAAAGCTTCTGCCATTACTGTGATTTCACTCTCTAAGTGAAGAAAATACTAAAATTCATTCAGAGGTTACTTAGTGGTTCACCTAGTTTTATCCTTTGATTATTGGGGTTCATTAGAAAACAAGATACTTCAAAAGCATACTTCTAATGCTTCTTAGAATATTTTTTATTATTTTTTTCATAGTTTGACAATAAGTGGAAATCTAAAATTGCCTCTATCTTTTTTTTAAAAATGAACACTCTTATTAATGATTAAAAGGGAAGACTCTTCGAGCCTGTTCTGATTAGATTCCAGAAGAGTGCTACCACTGTTCAGTGATGAAAGCAATTTTTCATTTGCTTTTTGCTTGAAATGGAGCCTTGGTGGTCAACACAAAATCAGTTTAAACTTCTTGTGAGAAAGATTATAATAATCACTGTAGTCCCACTGCTTCCTTGTAATATCAACACATCAATAATTTCCACTTACTTGATTATACTTCTCAAATTTCAATATCATTGACTTCTATTTTCATATTAGAAAAAATCCATAGATTCTCTGACATCAGAATTTCTTGGTGTTGTAAATTGTCTTTGCAGGGCTTTCTCAACCTCTTTTGTAAGGTCCTTTTGTGCTACTCCTTATCTAAATACTGTTTCTCAAGTCTAATGAACAGATTTGTTTCTCTTCAAGATGTCCCATTTCAATAAGTCTCTACCACCTATCCCATTGCATGACTCAGAATACTGAGGCACTTTCTTTTACCCTTTACTCAATCAAGTTTTGATGCCCAGTGATTTTTACCACAAAAATACATTTCTTTAATCTACTCACTTGTCTTTATAACCACTCTTAAATGACTCTAGCTGAGGCTGTTATGTTATTTGAATTTTTGCTATGTTATTTGAATTTTTGATAGTGATAGAATTTTTAGCTGTCCATATAAATGTTATAATGAGACCATGAGCTCCTAATATCTCTTATAGTTTGATCCAGACATGTGATTAAAATTTGTTCAGCATATTACAAGAAAAAGTGATATGTATAACACATAGATCATGTCTACGAAAAAATTCTCATGCCCCTTCTTCCCTTGCCTACGTTTTGCTTCCTGGAAAGAAGATAACAGTGATGAATCACTTTGGGCAGCACAGACAAGAACATCTTAGAAAAGACATAGACACAGAGCTCTGCATCCTTGTTTAATATAGTTATTTTTAATTTTCTATTTTTATTGTACTATTTAGACACAGACAGATGTTGGTCAGTCCCCCTTCTTGAGCAGACGATTAAGTCCATATTCCCAACTATTCCCTCTCTGGTGCTCTCACAGTCCAGGGCCACCAGGCACCTGCCTAGTTACCCCAGGCCAGGTACCAGACTACTAGGCACAATCTCTATATCTCAGAACTCACTGAAGTGATTCTGAATTGAATCAGCTGAATTGCCAAACCACAGAGTTCCCTTAATACTTAGCTAACATTACTCTGGTGCCATGGAGTTATTTAAAGTTGTAAGTAGGAAAGAATTCTGACTTTCGTCTAATCAAATGTTACTGTGTTGTTTCCCACATCAAAAGATATTTTAAATCTTATAAAACATCTTTATACTTTGGAGCCTGATCCTATGGATCATAACTTCCTTTGACCCTTTTGTCCTCTGACCCTTACATGCTACGAAGCATGTTTCTATCCTATTTCAGTACTGTCTGTGTGTGTTGATCTTTGTTTAAGGGGCTGACACTGTGTTAAGTACTATATCCTATTTAGCATAAGTGTGGCTTCCAAAGCCACTTAAGGCACAAGGAACTTGGAACATGAAATTGAAATTACTAAGTAGTTGGCATTAAAACAGAGAAATTATCCTGGATTATTTGAGTAGTCTTAGTGTAATCATATGAATCCTGTGGTGATTAATTTTGTGTGTCAACTTGGGTAGTCTATGATGCCAGACGTTTGGTAGTGTAGATGTTGTTGTGAATAAATGTAGATGTAATCGGTTGACTCAGTCAGAGAAAGACAAATACTGTATGATTTCACTCACATGTAGAATGTAAGAAACAAAACAGATATGCTTAGGGAAAAGAAAAAAAAAAGAGAGAGGGAGGCAAAGAACTATAAACCATAGAAAACAAACAGGATTGCTGGAGGAGAAGTCAGTAGGTTGATAGGCTAACTGGGTGATGAGTATTAGGGAGGGCACTTGCTGTGATGAGCACTGGGTGTTATACATCAGTAGTGATGAATCACTAAATTCTACTCCTGAAGCTAATATTCACTATATGTCAACTAACTAGAATTCAAATAAAAACTTGAAAAATAAAAATAATAAGTTATATTATATAGGTAATATAAAAAATCAGTTGACTTTAAGTAAAGAATAATACTCTTGCTAATGTTGGTGAGCCTTATTTAACTGGTTGAAGCTTTAAGATCACAAGTTTCCCAGAAAAGAAGTAATTTTTTCTCAAGGCTGTAATATAGAAATCCTGCCTGAGGGTCCAGTTTGCTGGCCTGCTCTACAAATAAAAGACTTAAGAGTGCAACTCAATTTTCACTGAGTTTCTAGCCTGCCAGCCAGTCCTACAGATTTGGGACCTCATAATCATGTCCCTGTGAGCCAATTCCTTAAAATCCCCCCTCTTTTTTTCTAATATAATATAATATAATATAATATAATATAATATAATATATAGCATAACATATCATAACAACATGACATAACAATATAACATAACAATATAACACAAGGTAACATAACAATATACTGCAATTTAATGTGATGTAATGTAATGTAATGTAATGTAAATTCTGTCTTTCTGGAAGACCCTGACTGATATATGCCTTTTGAAGCAGGGCCAAAGGGAAATCAGAGATACTAGAGCACAAGAATTTGAGCCTCTTGGTGTTAAGATTTATGTTGCTTTGACAAATTTATTACATAATTTAAATGAATGGAAAAGAGTACAGCATATGTGAAACAATTCAGATATATATATCATTATGTCCCAACATTTTTAATAAAATGTTAGTGTCCTCAAATATGATAATGTATATTTTGAGAAAAAATATCTACAAAAGTTATTTTTCCTCTATTATTTAACTTTGAGGCTGGAATTTAAAATATTTGAAATGAGAACAGTAATATTTTTTGAATTTTGAGCAGTGTTTTTATTTAAGAGTATGAGTTGTGTCCCCATGGAAACCAGGAGGCTGTTAGTTAAGCTCATATAAAATAAGTATCTATCTATAACTAAGATGACCATATGTTTCTATGCATCCTGGTCAGCCTTTATTTGAACATAATACTATTGTAATTATCAATAACATCCCTTTAATTTCAAAGTGTCCCAGTTTTGCCAATTTTGCTTATCATACAAAAAAACCCTACAAATTGTGTGTCTATATATTTATAACCACATATTTAGGTATGTATGTATGTAGGTATGTATATATGTATGTAGTTCTCTATTTGCTTACTTATGCTTTATATACAATGTGGCCATTATTGATAGGGAAAACATCAGTATGAAATGTTGTGATGTTAAATAGATTATTTATTTGGACAGAATATAAAACAGGAGCCAGAACACCATGCACTCAGAAAAAGAGAGCATTGGCAAAACACCTATAATTCTGGAGGAGGCATCTAACTTCTGCAGGAAGGGAGCCTTTTGGAGACCAGGAAGAGAGACCACCACTGGAAGGGCACTGTGAAGTAATAACAGTGTAGTGCCATGGACATTCAGTCATGAGATGGAGAAAGATGATAAAGAGAGTAGTGTATGTCATTCGACTCCATGGAAAGATAAGGAAAGGCAAATTGATGTACATAGAATTGATGTGCACACGCGCTGGAGAGCACCCCAGGATGCTAATTTGGACAGAGATGAAGACATGAATTTCATGTGTTACAAGTAATGCAAGATCAGAGCTATTACAGTTTGACCATTAACTAAAATACAGCCTATGTTTGTATCTAATTTGGAGAAATGAAGCATTTCAGTTACATAGGCAGGCAAATAAGCAAGTGGACGGATGGATGGATGGATGGATGGATGGATGGATGGATGGATGGATGATTAAGAGTTCACAGGCTGCAGATATAAATATAAATAACAGGGCTGGTATACTCCTTGATTTCTAAACATTTAGTTCACTGACTCCTCTACAAACCAAGCTAAATTTCAGAACAAAATCTTGTCAATTCCATCTACCACTGACAAATGTTAGTGATGTTTTATTGTCACTTTTGTCTCAGCCATCTAGTTATTATCCCTTCAAATACTTGATATGTTTTGCTGAGTTTTGAGAGATTTCACCAAAATTATTTACTCCATCATTGCTGAAAAGTGCAGATGCTATGACAAAGATGAAAGCACTGCTAAGAAGCCGTGGAATATGATTGTATTGAAAGTAAAATAAATTAAACTGATAAAAAAATGATTAAATGTACCCATGTGAATGAAACAAATTGTAGAGTAGGAAAGATGCTGAAGGACAAGGCATAAATAATACCGAATGTAGAAAGTGCTATGAGTATGCCACTGACAATGATTATCAAGACAAATAGATGATAAAAAGGAAGACAAAAAAGGAGGGGGGAGGAATGTTCTATACCTAGATGTGAGCCCTAGACTTTTATCAAACAAAGCAAAACAAAATCTTAGTTACCCATTAAAACAAGGAAGCAAAGGGAGACATAACATTGCAAACTTGTTCCAGATGGCTTTATAGGTATAAAACTTAATTGTGTTCCACACACATTCCCTCTTTTGGTGGTAAAGGCAAATACGATTATCATTAAGGTGTCCCAGAAGGATTAGAGACTTTTATCAAAGAGGTTATCGTGGGACAAAGAGTGAAACAAACATTTAGTATGGATAAAATTGATTTACTTTGGGAAAAGACAAGTAAAGGAGGAAGATCACAGTATTATTGTTAAAACATTTTGGGAAAAGACCAGTAAAGAATGAATATCACAGTATTATTGTTAAAACATTTGAGGAACTCACTTATGGAGACGAGACTTCACTCGTGTGGCTCTCTTCCCATTTATCTCTCAGGTGACAGATGCAAAAAGAAAGGACAGCACTTAGGAGGTTTTTGTAGGTGAAACCTAGAAGTAGCTACATCATTTAGATCCATATTTCAATGGCTAGAACTCAGTTACAAGGTCACACTCTGTTGCCAGGGTTGAAAGGTCATGTAGTCTACCTGACTGCCCAGAACTAAAAGGAAATCGGGTGTTACCGAAACATACTGACATCTTCTAAATAGGTTCCAGTCCTATTTTAAAGTTTATGTTTAACAATAAAGTTGTTTAGAGGAAAACATTTAACCTCGACTTCCCTTTGGTTTTGTTTCAACATTCTCTATTAGATACAGCTGACTTTCTTAAAACATCATAATAGCATTTGCTGTTAACATTTCTAACTTGGGGAATTCATTGACTTTTTTTTGAGATATGTTAGTGATTAAATCTGGTCAACGTTACCAGGATTTGTGAAAAAGGGGATAGTCTCAGTTTTACAGTTTAAAGTTCAGTGTATCAAATAAGTTGCTTTTATTATTGAAATTCATTTACTTTTTCTACTTCATCTGTCAAATAGTATTATTAGTCTTTTATATTAAAATGCTATAAACCCATCCAATTTTTATACCTGTTCATTATTTACATTAATAGCAGATGTTACATCATATATTCTGATGCTAATGCTATAGTGTGCATAAAGCTTCTTAAATTCGTTGTTGATTATTTAAATGTAGTTCATAAAATAATATGAATTATTCATTTAGTCTCATATTTAATTAGATGTGATTTCACTATGAATTTTGCCACTCAGATTTAATGCTCTTTGTATTTGTTTGATGTGTTTCAATTCATTTTATCTTATATGTTTACCTTCAAACATTTTTGCCAGTGTATTTTTGTGTGCCTCATCTAATCAACATATAGATTAAATTAAGCTCTATTTTTTTGTCCTTCCCTTTACTAAGACCATGTAACTTATTATATATAGTTACTGTTTCTGTTTTATTTACCATATTTCCATTTTATTTCAGTTTATCTTATGGTTCAGTAGCCATTTTCATATTTTAGATTCATATTTTAACAAAAAGCCTATTTTTGTTTAAATTTATCTCTACTTTTAAAATGCTAATGGTTTTTTCATTTTGTATTTCTTGCTATGTTATATAGCAAAGCAAATAGGTACTATGATTTCTTATGTAATATAGAATCTGATATATTTTTGCAATTTCTTTTTGTTCTCCAACTCCTTGTTTTTTCACCTTTTTTTTTTTTTCACCTTTCTAGTCTACATTCATTTCCTTAGGTGAATTGAGCCACTCAATGTATGTATCATATTTTAACAATAAATCACCCCTCAGGGTAGGTAACTTGTTTCCCCCCCCCCCCCATATTTGCAATGTTCTTTTACACTTAACATCCATTGATTTTAATTCATATCAGTTTTTATTTATTCCAAGTTTACCATTTTAATTACTGTATTTATTATTAGCGAATGGTGTGATTTTCATAATATGTTTTTCTCACTGACGTATTCATTAATTATCTTCAAACTACTCATAAAGAGGCTTACCAGACATCTTCATGCAGCCGACAAGGGGCAGAGTCAGGATTTGAACACAGGCTCTGGGCCCCCAGAGTCTGTTTTTTGCCACTACTGAGCTGTATGGCCACATTAACTGGTAATATGCCAAAATGGTTTTGTGGTCTTTGTACATGAACAATACTTTACATGTGTACAAAATGGTTTGGTAAAGCATATTTTATCTCAATGCTCTTTTGTGTAGAGCTCATATCCAAAATACACTTTTTTTCCCCCTTTGCTGTTAGAAAAATTACAGAACAAAAATTCCCTCATTGTTTTTTTTTGTTTGTTTTTGAGGGAGATAAGAACTTTTCAGAGTAGAACTCTACATTGTTCCACTCATATACATTGATTATTTTGCATACACCTAAATTATTTTTTAAAAGCGTTTTCTTCTTTTTTTTGTACCTTAGATTTATCTTTTTTTTGTTTTTTTTTTTTTTGTTTTTTGTTTGTTTGTTTTGAAAGAGAGAGAACGAGAGTGAGCATGCAAGAGCAGGGGGCAGGTGCAGAGAGAAAGGGAGAGAGACAATCTTTGTGTGTGTGTGTGTGTGTGTGTGTGTTTTTATATAATTTTTTATTTTTTATAACATATATTTTTATCCCCAGGGGTACAGGTCTGTGAATCACCAGGTTTACACACTTCACAGCACGGAGAGAGACAATCTTAAGCAGGCTCCATGCACAGTGCAGAGCCCAATACCGAGCCCAGTCTCACAACCCTGAGATCATAACCTGAGCCAAAATCAAGAGTCAGATGCTTAACCCACTGAGACACCCAGGTGCCCCTAAATCTATCATTCTTAATGCAGAGTCTACATTGGCAATGACATATTTTGGATGTCATTGGATGAAGTGTCTTTTGCTTCTATATTGTCACCCAGTTTTCATCTTTCAGAAGACACACTTAGGAATTCTTCTCTCTAGGAAAAGTGTTATTCCATGGACCTGATTGTCTGCTGGTGGATTATCCCCCCTTAGACTCAATGGTCTTCCAGCTTCCTTAGAGATTCAGAAAGGGTAAGGGTCAAAATATATAGGCTGCATTCCCATTACTCTGACCCCAACATGGACTACTTATAGACATTCTCAATCTGTTACTTTTTGTGATTTTCTTAAATATTATTATGTAAAGTATCTAAGTAGATAATGATAGAGAATGTCAGAACTTTGACTTAGAATATAGTCCCACACGGGGGATGACTACATTATTTGTTGATTATTTTCCTAGACAATAAATGTTCTAAACAAGGTTAATTAAGACTGTATAATTAACTCAATACCTATAGTATCTATATCAATATCTATTTATGATATTGGAGTATATATTTAGTATTATATATGTATATATTATTGGATTATCCATATTATAGTATATAGTATTTATCAATGGATGGCCATACTATTTTTATTCCCATTCAACAAGATGCCTCCTCTTAATTTCTGTGGACAGTACCTTCAAAGGAAAGGACTGCCTTTTTACACCAGCCCCTTCCACATCCTTCACCTCTATCCACACATTTATCAACTATCAAGCACTGCCAAACAATTACTCTTTTGTGTTCTTATTTATCATTTCAATTTTCTTTTAGCTTTTGGTAGTTTTAAATTCTTTTTACCTTTTCAACTTTGCCATGCACATTTTAATAGGAAGTTACCAATGCCACTTACATGGCTTGAGGCCCAGGAGTATTTTATAAATTTTATTGACTTATTTTAAATCAGTCTTATGAAACACTTTATTCTGACAGTTCTAAATCATGACATATTCCATGGATGCCATATAGAGAACTGAAGTCAACTCCAGCCTGAGAGTTTTCTATTTAAATAATGCTTTTGCCTTTGCATAGTGGTAGGGCTGGAGGGTCCGACTTAAGTATACCTAGACCAAAGCTTCATTTCTATAACATACCCACGACTTTTTCCTCTCTCTGTACCCCTTGCCCACTGCTTGTGCTTTCTCTCCCTCTCTCTCAAATAAAACCTTTATAAATAAATGAATAAATAAATAAGTAAATAAATAAATACATAGAATTTAGATATATGTCTATGTAAAATAAGGCATTTCAAGTTGATTAAAGGTTGGTGGCAATGGAAATACTTTGTTTTACGTATCTTTTATGTTGTTATTTCTTTCCTTGTTCACTGTGTATCATCCTAGAGATACACCACCAAAACAGACACAGAATCTGTGTGCCTCAGATCTTAAATAAGATAATTTGTGTATTTCTTTCTTTGTGAAGTTTGTAAAGACATTTCCTTCATGGCATTTCTCAGTAATCCTAATACGTCCTGAGAACAAACTGAGACTCTCATAGTAAGTAGCTTTGAAAAATGCCTTTCATAATCAATGGGCTTACCCCAGAGGGGCAATTATTGTCCCTCTAGTCTATTTGATAATGAAGACTGATGTGTACTTTGTTTTTATGTTCTTTTTCTAGTTGTGTATTAAAAATCATGTGTAAGCAAATATTTTATGTCACTGTGACCTTTGTTTTATCTACCTTATATTTGAAATATAAATGTTATTAATTTTAAATGACATTTTGATAGTGATGATTTCAAGGGTTAATGACAGTGAAGAATATGGCTGAATATAATTTAATCTCAGCATAATATAAAAATATCATTAAGTGACTGTTGAAAACACATCCTTATAAATGCCATTGGAAAAAAAAATGTTGATGATCAAACCTTAGGGAAAACTAGACTGTTTCCATAGTAAGTAGTTCTGTGGAAACAAATTTAAAATACATACACTTTGTCCTACTGGGGTTTTGAATAACTCAACAGAATATTTCAGAAGAAGCCACAAGTGTGTTAAGAAAAGAAACTAATGCATGGTGATGCCAGACTAATCAAGGAAAATAGTGCTAGAGCATATGTTGTTTTCTCTGTAGAAAAATCCAAATGGGACGTTCTGATGACTGAGGCTGAAATTAATTTTATAGGCATTAACATTTGTGGGTGTTTCACACATTCAAGTACAGAACATTTCCCTTGATGGTAGAACAAAATGTGAGTATCAAGAGGGACATAAATTGAAACTCACAACTCTTTACAATCAAGAGTTTTACATCAACTTTGTTTTGGTTATTCTTGCAAAATTTATACAAAACTTTGTTTTTAATATCTCATTATTTTGGGCTTTTATCTTATTTCATCTTTCTTTTTTGTCTAATTCTGTTTTATTCCCTTTATTGGGATTATTATTAACTTGCAAAAAAGCTGTGTATTGTTATTAATAAATTAATTAGCCCATAATTGTATTCATTTTACTTAGTTTTTAATTAAAATTCAATTAGCCAACATATACTACATGTAATGTTCAATAATTCATTAGTTGTATATCACACACAGTGCTCATCCCATCTCGTCCCTCCTTAATGTCCTTCACCTAGTTTCCCATTCCCCTACCTACCTTCCTTTCCACAACCCTCAGTCTGTTTCCCAGAGTCAAGTCTCTCATGGTTTGTGTCTCTCTCTGATTTCTTTCCGTTCAGTTTTCCCTCCCTTCCCCTATAAGCCTCTGTTATTTCTTATGTTCCACATATGAGTGAAACCATATGATAACTGTCTTTCTCTGATTGACTTATTTCACTTAGCACAGGACCCTCCAGTTCCATCTAGGTTGAGGTAAGTGGTGGGTATTCATCCTTTCTGATGGCTGAATAATATCCCACTGTATATATGAACCATATCTTCTTTATTCATTCATCTGTTGAAGGACATCTAGGCTCCTTCCACAGTTTTAGCCCATATATTTTAATAGGCATACTTAGCATAACAAATAAAATGAATCTTCATTTACACCATTTGTAGATCACATCACCTGACTTAGAATACTTTATCGTAGTTATTTTCCCATAATATATATGCCATTCTATTGTACTATATTGACACATTTATTTGTATTTTGTCTTTATATATTGTTGTTTAATACAGTAATATTTGCTTAGAATTAGTGAGATATTTACTACTTCTTTGTTCATTATTTCTTTAGGGCTCAGAACTTTATGCTTGAGGAAGAGTATTTTGAAATGTTTTTGATTAAGCTCTATTTTAAGAAAACACTGTTCATTTTTTCCCTGACCATTTATATATAATTTATATGAAAACACAAAGGACTTAGAATAAATAAGGAAATTATGAATATAAAATAGAAACGAAAAACAGTTCCTATCTGAGGTAAGGTAACAATAATTAATACAGTGTAAGGAAAGAAATATGGATCAATAAAACAAAATAGAGAGTCCAGAAACATCAACAATGTATAATAACCTATTTCTAGCAAAGATACCATTGCAATTAAATGGGGGAAAAATATACATAGTTCTGGGTTATTTGATTATCCATGTAACTTGAGGTAGATTATATATATAAATGTAAAATGTAAAACAATATACTTTCCAGAGAAAATAATGGTCTCTTAAACATGGTAGTATTATTTCCTAGTTCTCTGCAAAAATGACCATAAATATAAATATAAAAGTCCCAAAGCAACACAAATACATTACCTCAGAAATCTGGAGAACACAAGTCATAAAATCAAGATATAGGGAGGACTGCATTTCTGGATACATTAGGGAAATATTTGTTTTCTTGAATTTTTCCAGTTCTAGAGGTCACATGCTTTACTTGGGTAAAGACAGCTTTCTCCATCTTCAAAGCAATACTACAGAATTATTAATTCTCTCTCTCTTCTAAGTCCTCTTGATTCCCTCTTCTAAGGGCACTTATGAATACATTGGACCCTTTGCACAATCCAGAATAATCTCTGCATCTCAAGATCCCTAACTTAATCAACTTAGTCACACCTGCAAATTCTTTTTGACACCATATGGTGGCAAACTCATATATTCAGGAAATTTGGCTGTGGTCATTTTGGGGAGTGACTTCTGGTCCTGAGAGATGCATGTCCATCCACACATAAGCATTCACCCGTCCAACATTCTGAAAAGTCTTAACCCATTATAGCATCAATTCATAGTTCAAGATTTCACTTCATTTCTAGCAGCTCAAAAGCTTCAAGTCTTGTCATCTACATCAGGTATGAATAGTCTGGTGTGATTGTCTCTGGAGCAAAATTCTACTCTACTTGTGGCTGTGAAACTTGAAAATATGCCATCTGACTCCCAAAATACAATGGTGGGACAGGCAAAGTGTAACAGTTATAGATGATGCCCTTTGAAAAGGGAAAATAATAGAAGGGATAAAGGATTCACTCATCAAACAAGTTGAAAATCAGGTTAAGCAAACAGCATTATGTTTCAAGGTCTAGGAATAATTCTCTGTGGTTCATAGGCCCATCATCTGGCTCATAGTTCCACCCTAGGAATCATCCGTCCTTTTTCACGAAGAGTATTATATGTTTATAGTTGATAAAAGTTATGCAGCAATTTCCTTTCTATAGAATTTTGGGACTGTTAGACAACCTTCTTTATTTTATGTCCCTTCTGTCCCTTTTAGTCCATGATGGCAGTATCTCCGCTGGTGAAACATTTGCAATAACTTTCTGGGTTTCTGGTGTATTTCAGAAGAATTTGTTAGTTTAGACTATAGTGACCTTTATTAATATTTCCTGGAGACTCTTCTCTCTATTTCTGGTTCCTGTGCGGATATGGCTAAGGGGATCCATAAATCCTATGTTTAGTCTATTCAAAAAGATGTTTTATGACTGAATAATCAGATCTTTCCAGGGCACTAACCAAAGGTTTTCCAACTACATCCCCAGTTTTCTCTACAAAACATGCTTTCTAACAATCTCTTAATTTTAGCATTTTCTACTATTTGGATAAACAGAATTTTCACAATCATCAAGTCAGGCTATTTTTGGCTGTACTGTTCTTCCCTCCTTTCCTATATAAGCAACATTTCACTATAAGCAACAAGAAAAACCTAGGTCAGACCTTCAACCGTTGTTTAGAAATCTCAGCTAGATATCAAAATCTACCACTTACAGATTCCACCTCTTAATAGCTACAGGATGTAATATAGCTGTGTAAGATTTCTTCACGGTATAAAGATCCCCTCTCAATCAGTTTCCCATAACATGTTCTTCATTTCTTTCTGAGCCTTCTCCAACTGTTCTTTTATTCTTTTTTTTTTTTTTTAAGATTTGTTTATTTTTAGGGAAAGAGAACACATAGATAGAAAGGGCAGAAGGAGAGAGAGAGAGAGAATCTGAAGCAGACTTCACACTGAGCGCAGAGTCCAAAGCCGGGCTCAATCTCGTGACCCCGAGACCACAACCCGACCTGAAACCAAGAGTTGGATGCTTAATTGACTGTGCCACCAAGGTGCCCCCCCCAACTGTTCTTTTAATGTCCATATTCCTACCAAATGCCAGTTTATGATGATGTAATTATTCTCTTAGAAATGTAGGTTTTCTTTACCATGCTTCTCATTTTCTGAGTTCTCATTAGCAAAGTTCTTCATATCCATATTTTACTAACACTGTGTTCTAGATAAACTAGCTTCTCTCTATTATGCTTCTCCAATTCTGCTTGCCCTATTCCTTACTCAGTCTTAGAGCAAATTGTTATTTTGTAGGTGTTTGTTACAACAGCACCTCACTTCCTGATACCAAAATCTGTATTAGCTTCCTTCTCTTGCTTTACAAATAATTGCAAATGCAATAGCTTAAAACACACAAATTTATTGTTTACCCTTCTGGAAGTCAGAAGTTCCAAAAAAAAATCTATGAGCAGGTTTCTTTCTTTCTAGAGGCACCAGGGAGAATCAGTTACTTAGTATTTTCCAGTTTCTACTATGCATCTTGCATATTTGACTCATGCCCCCTTCTTGCTTCTTTCAAAGACAGCAGTGTAACTTCTTTAGGACGGTAACTTCTACTGTATCAATCTTTTCTGACTCATATTATTATAATTATAACTATAATTATAAGGATGTTTGTGATTACAATGGACCCATCCAGATAACCTAAGATAACCTTCACATCTCAAGACTTTTAAATTATCCATTCATCTGTTGGAGGGCATCTTGGCTTTTTCCAAAATTTGGCTATTGTGGGCATTGTTGCTATGAACTTCGGGGTACATATAACCCTTCTTTTCACATTTATATCTTTGGAGTAAATACAGAGTAGTAAAATTGCTGGGTCATAGGGTAGCTCTATTTTTAATTTTTTGAGGAATCTCCACATTGTTTTCTGAAATGGCTGCACCGACTTGCATTCCCACCAACAGTGTACAAGGTTTCCCATTTTTCCACATCCTCTCCAACAGTTCTTGTTTCTTGCCTTGTTAATACAATGGACTATTACTTGGCCATTGGCAAGGATGAATACCCAACTTTTACATCAACATGGATGGGACTGGAGGAGATTACGCTGAGTGAAATAAGTCAAGCAGAGAACGTCAATTATCGTATGGTTTCACTTACTTGTGGAACATAAGAGATAATGGAGGACATTTGCAGAAGGAAAGAAAAAGTGAAGGGGAGTAAAACAAAAGGGGAGATGAACCCTGAGAGACTGTGGACTCTGAGAAACAAACTGAGTGTTTTAGAGGGAGAGGGATGGGGGATGGGTGAGCCTGGTGGTGAGTATTAAGGAGGGCACAGATTGCATAGAGCACTGGATGTTACATGTAAACAATGAATCTTGGAACACAGCATCAAAATCTAATGATGTGCTGTATGGTGACTAACATAACCCAATTTTTTAAAAAAGCCTTAAATTAATCTAATGAGACTTTTTTGTTAATTTAGTAAAACATTTTTTGTTCCCAGGGATTAGGACTTGGTTGTGTTTATTTGTTTATTTTTTTGTGTTGTTGTTGTTGTTTTAATGGAGAGGACATTATTCAGGCTACAACATAGTCTAAGTATTAAAATTGTTATGAGCTAGAGAGGACAGATATACTCAACTTCATTAAATTAAGAATTTCTATAATCAAATGCATCATAAAGTAAATGAAAATATTTAATATTTTAAAATGGCCAAAGTCACAGATAAATCATTCATAAAATAATATTTTAAAATCAGAAATAAACAAATAAAAATTACTCAAACTTTATTAGACATCAGGGAAATACAACTCCATATTGAGATAACATTATATACACACAAATTTAGCTAAAATTTAGGTATTTGATCATCAATACACAATCTGGAACTTCCATATTTGTGCACACAGGGGGGGAATCTTCCATATTTTTAACATTTGTTCACCACAGAGTTTTTCATTAGTTTTGCTTCTTAGAAATATTGTGTTAAAGTATTATTTATCTCGATCACTGAAGTTTTGGGAGGCCCCAGGAACCTCTTATCTCTCTTAAGTCCCAACTCCTATTTAAAGTGCAAAAATGAACAAAATCAATAATGATAGATGTCAGAATACTGGTTACTTTCCCCTATGTTCATCTGTTTTATTTCTTAAATTTCACATATGTTTGAAAGCGTATTGTATTTGCCTTTATCTGGCTGACTTATTTTGCTTAGCATAACACTCTCTCACTCCAACCACATTGTGTTTCATTCTTTTTGATGGCTGAGTAATATTCCAGTAATTAAAATTATTTAATTAAATTATAATTTAATTATAATTAAATATATTATAATCTCTCTCTCTCTCACACATCTTCCTTATCCATTCAGTAGTTGATGGGCATCTGGGCTAACATAAGATTTAAAAAAAAAAGAGGGGGGATGCAAACCAGAAGAGTTTCTTTTTTTTTTTTTTTTTTTAGGAATTCATTATGATTTTATTTTTTTTTTATTTTTTTTTTCAATATAATTTTTATTTTTTATAAACATATATTTTTATCCCCAGGGGTACAGGTCTGTGAATCACCAGGTTTAAACACTTCACAGCACTCACCAAAACACATACCCTCCCCAATGTCCATAATCCCACCCCCTTCTCCCAAACCCCCTCCCCCCAGCAACCCTCAGTTTGTTTTGTGAGATTAAGAGTCACTTATGGTTTGTCTCCCTCCCAATCCCATCTTGTTTCATTTATTCTTCTCCTACCCACTTAAGCCCCCATGTTGCATCACCACTTCCTCATATCAGGGAGATCATATGATAGTTGTCTTTCTCCACTTGACTTATTTCGCTAAGCATGATACGCTCTAGTTCCATCCATGTTGTCGCAAATGGCAAGATTTCATTTCTTTTGATGGCTGCATAGTATTCCATTTTGTATATATACCACATCTTCTTGATCCATTCATCTGTTGATGGACATCTAGGTTCTTTCCATAGTTTGGCTATTGTGGACATTGCTGCTATAAATATTCGAGTACACGTGCCCCTTTGGATCACTACGTTTGTATCTTTAGGGTAAATACCCAATAGTGCAATTGCTGGGTCATAGGGCAGTTCTATTTTCAAGATTTTGAGGAACCTCCATGCTGTTTTCCAGAGTGGCTGCACCAGCTTGCATTCCCACCAACAGTGTAGGAGGGTTCCCCTTTCTCTGCATCCTCGCCAGCATCTGTCATTTCCTGACTTGTTGATTTTAGCCATTCTGACTGGTGTGAGGTGATATCGCATTGTGGTTTTGATTTGTATTTCCCTGATGCCGAGTGATATGGAGCACTTTTTCATGTGTCTGTTGGCCATCTGGATGTCTTCTTTGCAGAAATGTCTGTTCATGTCCTCTGCCCATTTCTTGATTGGATTATTTGTTCTTTGGGTGTTGAGTTTGCTAAGTTCTTTATAGATTCTGGACACTAGTCCTTTATCTGATATGTCGTTTGCAAATATCTTCTCCCATTCTGTCAGTTGTCTTTTGATTTTGTTAACTGTTTCCTTTGCTGTGCAAAAGCTTTTGATCTTGATGAAATCCCAATAGTTCATTTTTTCCCTTGCTTCCCTTGCCTTTTGCGTTGTTCCTAGGAAGATGTTGCTGCGGCAGAGGTCGAAGAGGTTGCTGCCCGTGTTCTCCTCAAGGATTTTGATGGATTCCTTTCGCACATTGAGGTCCTTCATCCATTTTGAGTCTATTTTTGTGTGTGGTGTAAGGAAATGGTCCAATTTCATTTTTCTGCATGTGGCTGTCCAATTTTCCCAGCACCATTTATTGAAGAGGCTGTCTTTTTTCCATTGGACATTCTTTCCTGCTTTGTCGAAGATTAGTTGACCATAGAGTTGAGAGTCTATTTCTGGGCTCTCTATTCTGTTCCATTGATCTATGGGTCTATTTTTGTGCCAGTACCATGCTGTCTTGATGATGACAGCTTTGTAATAGAGCTTGAAGTCCGGGATTGTGATGCCACCAACGTTGGCTTTCTTTTTCAATATCCCTTTAGCTATTCGAGGTCTTTTCTGGTTCCATATAAATTTTAGAATTATTTGTTCCATTTCTTTGAAAAAGATGGATGGTACTTTGATAGGAATTGCATTAAATGTGTAGATTGCTTTAGGTAACATAGACATTTTCACAATATTTATTCTTCCAATCCAGGAGCATGGAACATTTTTCCATTTCTTTGTGTCTTCCTCAATTTCTTTCATGAGTACTTTATAGTTTTCTGAGTATAGATTCTGTGTCTCTTTGGTTAGGTTTATTCCTAGGTATCTTATGGTTTTGGGTGCAATTGTAAATGGGATTGACTCCTTAATTTCCCTTTCTTCTGTCTTGCTATTGGTGTAGAGAAATGCAACTGATTTCTGTGCATTGATTTTATATCCTGACACTTGACTGAATTCCTGTATAAGTTCTAGCAGTTTTGGAGTGGAGTCTTTTGGGTTTTCCACATAAAGTATCATATCATCTGCGAAGAGTGATAATTTAACTTCTTCTTTGCCGATTTGGATGCCTTTAATTTCCTTTTGTTGTCTGATTGCTGAGGCTAGGACCTCTAGTACTATGTTGAATAGCAGTGGTGATAATGGACATCCCTGCCGTGTTCCTGACCTTAGCGGAAAAGCTTTCAGTTTTTCTCCATTGAGAATGATATTTGCGGTGGGTTTTTCATAGATGGCTTTGATGATATTGAGGTATGTGCCCTCTATCCCTACACTTTGAAGAGTTTTGATCAGGAAGGGATGCTGTACTTTGTCAAATGCTTTTTCAGCATCTATTGAGAGTATCATATGGTTCTTGTTCTTTCTTTTATTGATGTGTTGTATCACATTGACTGATTTGCGGATGTTGAACCAACCTTGCAGCCCTGGAATAAATCCCACTTGGTCGTGGTGAATAATCTTTTTAATGTACTGTTGAATCCTATTGGCTAGTATTTTGTTGAGTATTTTCGCATCTGTGTTCATCAAGGATATTGGTCTATAGCTCTCTTTTTTGGTGGGATCCTTGCCTGGTTTTGGGATCAAGGTGATGCTGGCCTCATAAAATGAGTTTGGAAGTTTTCCTTCCATTTCTATTTTTTGGAACAGTTTCAGGAGAATAGGAATTAGTTCTTCTTTAAATGTTTGGTAGAATTCTCCCGGGAAGCCGTCTGGCCCTGGGCTTTTGTTTGTTTGGAGATTTTTAATGACTGTTTCAATCTCCTTACTGGTTATGGGTCTGTTCAGGCTTTCTATTTCTTCCTGGTTCAGTTGTGGTAGTTTATATGTTTCTAGGAATGCATCCATTTCTTCCAGATTGTCAAATTTATTGCCGTAGAGTTGCTCATAGTATGTTCTTATAATAGTTTGTATTTCTTTGGTGTTAGTTGTGATCTCTCCTCTTTCATTCATGATTTTATGTATTTGGGTCCTTTCTCTTTTCTTTTTGATAAGTCGGGCCAGGGGTTTATCTTAACTCTAAAACAGGTAAGGTTCTCAGAGGGGAAAGGGTGTGTGTTAGGGTAATTGGGTGATGGTCATTAAGGAGGGCACTTGATGTAATGAGCACTGGGTGTTTTTTACAATTGATGAATCACTAAATCATACCCCTGAAACTAATAATACACTATGTTAACTAAATAGACAAAAAAAAAAAAAAAAAAAAAAACCAATACTGGTTACTTTTCAGGAAGATGACATTGATTAGGAATAAGAACCAAGGAGCCTTTAAGTACTATTTAATTATTACGAGTACTGATTGTTGGGTGTATAACTACATAAAAATTCATCAAACCACATAATCTTTATACCATACTGTGTATAAATGCAATTGTTAATCCAGATATTTTTAAAAAATAGTTTTTCAAAATGTGCCGAATACCTTTATATCCTCTTTCTTATTCCAGCAACCTATTTTCTATCACTAAATGAAATGTCCATGTCTCCCATAAGGGGAGAAACTTATATTCTTAGCATGTTTTTTATTGAAAAGTTGTAATTTGGTAATCATATTTATGTGGGAGGTCGTTTCTTTTTTTCTTTTTCTTTCTTTTTTTTTTTTTAAGATTTTATTTATTTGACAGATAGAGATTACAAGTAGACAGAGAGGTAGTGAGACAGAGAGAGAGAGAGAGGAGGAAGCAGGCTCCCCGCTGAGCAGAGAGCCCGATGAGGGGCTCGATCCCACATCCTGGGATCTTGACCCAAGCCGAAAGCGAGGCTTTACCCACCGAGCCACCCAGGTGCCCCTGGGAGGTGGTTTCTATTTGATTGCAGAACTTGGATGTACTCTACAGTTTGTTTAATGTTCCCTGTTTCTTGTAAAGCCATGAAAAGCCAACTCAAATTTTCTTATGGTGAAAACTGTCCTTACTTAATGTTCTTTTTGCTTTCTTGTGTTATTGATCCCCCTTAGTTCTTAGTCTCTGAGAAATTCTTATTTTCTTTCTACTTTATCATTACATTTAAAGATATTAAAACAAAAACATACATATCCATCTGTTGTGAACTGAATTGTGCATCTCCACCACCACGCTGTAAATTCATATGTTGAAATTCTGGTCCATAGAACCTCAAAATGTGATTTCATTTAGGGATAGAGTCTTTAAAAAAATAATTAGGGATGAATGGGGTTGTGTGTGCAGACCCATATCTGAAATGACTGATATCCTTATAAGAAGGAGAGAAGATATGAGGTATGCATGCACATAGGCAAAAGACCATCTGAGGACACAGCAAAAAGACAGTCATCTGCCACCTATAGAAAGAAACCTCAGGAGAAACTCATCCTGTTGACACATGGATCTTGAACTTCCAGAGTGTAGAACTGTGAGAAATGTATTTCTATTGCTTAAACCACATGATCTGTGATATTTTGCTGTGTGGGTCCTAGAAAATTAACACACCATCATTCTTTGTTCTTGGGGGGGGGGAGTGTATTTTAACTAACATAATATGGGATTATGTAAAATTATGAAATGTAAAATTATGTAAAAAATGTAAAATTATGAAATCTCCATTTTGAAAATTTATGTCTGAAATATATAATATAGGGATATATGGATTTGGGATTTAGTTTGAGTTTTTATATATGACTGAGAGTTCTGAATAGACCTCTGTTGTTCAAAAGGTTTTTGTAGAACCTCGTCTCAGACAGTTTGGGATCTATGGGGAATTTGCCTTTCCAAACTTTTGAATTTTTAAGCTTTGAGTATCTCTCTACTTACTTCAATTCTGCCTGTCATAAGACAAATATTTTCTGAGGGTTTTTTTTTTTCCTTATACAGGAATTTATGCTATGATGCAACATAATATAGTCCTGAAAAGCTTTATATTTTTCAAAAGAGTAAGCCACAAATGAACTCTGACAGGATGGGTAGCCCAATCAAAATCTCCATGGCTTTGTAAACAAAGCAGATATATATATAGATCTAGATCTATATATATATATATCTTAAGAAAAGAACAACAAAGTTTAAAGTGATACATAGTACTAATAAAAACTTACACTTTCTCTGGTAGATATATTAAATTCATCTTTAAACTTTTGGTTTATGTATGTAAGGAAAGGTTGAGTAAGTGGACTGTGACAAATACACAAAGATCCTACATTCAAGGTGACGAGCACTTTCCATACAGGACATGTGGCTAAACTAAGTGAAAAGGAGAAAAGTGAGCTGCGGGAGTATAATGAGTAACTGCATCTGGCCTGGGCTCAGCATTGCTAATGTATGTGCAGTCAGTTGCTATCACTAGGTGGTTCAAAATATTAACATGCAAGACAATAAAAATCATTACCCAACGTGTCTTCTGCATTATATTGACATCACTCCCCATTCATCATTTATATATGAAAGAATTTGCATAACAGAGATACATGTTTTAAAAGAACAGAATGCAAAAGGTTTAAGAATGCAGCAAGTAACTATCAGGATATAATAACATTGTACATTCCTTGTTTCGCTCTAGCTGCAGGCTATGAAGGCTAGATCTGTCTTCCGCATTATCTGAAGAAACAGTTTTTCCAAATGCGCAAGAGTATCCATCTCCTAAGCCTTTGATAAATATTTCTTTGCCACCAGCTGTGTGAATTGGTAAGCACTTCTTGTAACAATGTCTATAATAGGAAAGATAACACAAGCTACTCTAACAAACTCCAAACTTTAGTGGATTCATAGGTAGAAGTTTATTTCTTAAATTCTTAAAAGTTCAAAATAGAGTTTTTTTCTATTTCTTCAAAATAGAAGTTTGGGACCAATTTGAGCATGAATAAATTCCATTTTACAAAATTCAGTTAGGGACCCATCTGAGGGATTCTCTTCCATCTTTGTACATGATTTTCACAATAACTTGACATTAGTATTCAGCTTCCAAAAAAAGATAACACAAAATGGAAAACACACACACACACACACACACACACACACACACACACACACACACACTTGATATTAACCACTTCCGCCTTGAAGTGAAGGCCATTCCTTTCACTCACATTTCATTGGCAAGGAAGAGTCAGATGGTCCCATCCATGTTCTAGGAAGTGTAGTGTCTTACAGGAAAGCCACTTCCAAAATCACATTTATATAAAATGGAATGGGGAAAACTTTATTTCTTTCCTTTAAAAAAAAATCAGCTAGCTTTCCTACAGTTGTATTTGAGAATTTTAAAGAGTAATTGAAAACTTTCAGTATTTGTTTTCTGATTATGTTCAACATAAATAAGAATTTATTTTTCACATTAAAGAAAAGTAAAATGGCTAAGAACATGGACTATGAAATCAGACAGCTTTAGTTTGAAGTCTCACTGGGCGACTTTCAATTTTCTTTCCAGAAAGACTATAAAACAAAGGAAAAAAAAAAAAAACTAAGGACAGGGGTTTCACTGGTCAAATCTAACATTTAAAGATGAAATAACACCAATTCCACAGAATCACCTCCAGGTAATAAAAGATAAGGCAGTATTTCTTTACTCATTTTATAGTAGCATTTTCCTAGTACAGAAAGCAGAAAATGACAAGTAAATAAAACTATGGACTAATAATTCTTAGAAAAAAAACCACATAATCATCTTTATGAAATATTAGCTATTTGGACCTAGCAATATATGTAAAGGGGAGATTTAGAAGAAAGAAAAAAAAAAAGGAGGAAGAAAAGGAAAGGGAAGGGAAGGAAAAAAAAGAAAGGAAAGGAAAGCAAAGCAAAGGAAGAAGGAAGGAAGAGAAAGAAAGAAAGAAAGAAAGAAAGAAAGAAAGAAAGAAAGAAAGAAAGAAAGAAAGAAAGGAAGAGAAAGAAGGAAAGAAAAAGAAAGAAATGGAATGGTGGTTGTCACTTGGAGTATGCAGTCCTGGGGGTTATTGTTAAATGGGTACAGAGTTTGAGTTTTATAAGATGCAGAGTTCTGGCAATGGATGATAATGATAGTTATAAAATAGTATGAATGTATATACTTAATGTCCTTGAAATATACACTTAAAAATAGTTAGGGTAGTCTATTTTATGAAAAATGAAAAACATTTGAAAAGGTAATACATAATAACTAACTGTGATTCATCATAGAAATGCAAGTCTGGTTCAATATTTGAATATTAGGGAATATAAATTAATCATATTGATTTAGAAAAAATATAAGTCTTATTGATAGATGCAGAAAATTTACAAAATTCAACAACTACTCATGATGAGATGCACCAGCAACCTAAGTATAAAAGGGGTGTTCCTCAATCTTATAGAAGACATCTATGCAAAATCTACAGGTGACAGCTGGGCTCCAAGATAGTGGTACAATTAGATGTCATATGGAAAAATAGAAACTTTGCAGCATACCTTATACCTGATAAAATTAACTGAAGTCACATAACTAAACATACACTGTAAAATCATAAAAGTATATATGGGAGAAAATCTGTATGACCTTTGGGCTAACAATGAGTTTTGAAATAGAACACCAAAAGCATGATCTATGAAAAAAGTGTTAAGTGGGACTTTACAAAAGTAAAAACTTCTATTCTGAGGAATACACTATCAGTGGATTGAAATACAACATACATGATTGGGAGAAATTATTTTCTAAACACACAGCTAATAAAGGAGTTATATCTAGAATATATAAAATACTCTTAAAATATAACCACATCCCAATTAAAAAAATGGATAACATCTTTGAGGAAGATAATCAACTTGGAAGTTGATATCAAGAAAAGTACATCTATATAACTATATCTATATTTTTATATCTGTATCTATACCACTTTTTTGTGTTTATTCATATGTCACTAGATACTTAGTTTCTTTCTTTATTCTAGTCTTTATTATTATGTGAATAATGCCACAATGAACATGGAAATGCAGATATCTCTTGAAGATATCTGATTTTATTTCCTTTGGATATATACCCAAAAGTAGGACTGCTGGATTACATTATAGACTTTAAGTGTATATAACTTTTTTTTCAGAAAATTAATATTTATTCACACTGTGTGGCTTTCTTTTTTAATTAACATATAACGTAATATACGTTAATTTAATTAACGTATAATGTATTATTTGTTTCAGGGGTACAGGTCTGTGAATCATCAGTCTTAAATTCAGAACACTCACCATAGCACACACCCTCCCAGTGCCCATCACCCAGCCATTCCATCTAGCCCACCCCATATATATATATATATATATATATATATATATATATATATAGATAGATAATTTTTATTTTTCAATTATACCTTAACACATCTGGAATAAATTAGAAAAAGAAAAGAAAGCTATTAGGAAATCTTAAAAATACATACATCTGTATGTAAGTATTATATTAGTAGGACAAGGTTGTATACTAATCAGCATTTGAAAGTGGTCATATTAGGACAGTAGTTAATAAGAATAAATGGTTTGACTATGCATTTCCTTTCATGTAAGTCTTATATTTTGTTGCTTTTCCTGTCCCCCAATTTTTTCTAGGTGCTTGTTTCTGTTTTTATTGTTTAAGTTATAATATTCTCAGCAAAGTCTCTTATGGGCAGTGGTAAATACAGTGGATGTTGATGGAAACATATAAATCTTTTGGTTAATGAGATCTAAATACGTGTATTAACTTCTTGTGGCTATCACATCCTGCAGAATTCTTTTAGGCTCCTCCTCCTTACCAAGTCTAAAACTGCTTCTATATTTTATAGCATCACCCTAATTCCGGCTACCAAAATCTGTATTAGTTTCCTATGGCTACTGAGATGAATTAACACAGATTTGGTTTAAGAACAGCAGAAATATTTTCTTTTGTGTTTCTGGAAACCAGATCCTACACCAAACGGTTGCAAGGATGTACTCCTTCTGGAAGCTCTAGGGGAGATTCTGTTCCTGGCCTGTTTCTTCCAGTTTTGGTGGCTGCTGGCGTTCCTGGGCCTGAGGTCCTATCATTCAAATCTCTGCCTTCATCTTTACAGCTTTCTCCTCTGTGAGTGTCAGTAACCCAGAATGTGCATTTGGGACCTAACAAATTCCAGGGGAGATTCCTCTCCTAGAGGCCTTTAGCTTAGTCCCATTCTTTCCCCATAAAATAATATTTACTTATTCCACATCAGACAATATTCACCCGTTTTGAGCATTTGGATGCTAACCTATCTTTGGGCTACAGTTCAGCCTACCATGCTATGTATATTTACACAATGGTAAATGAAAACTAATGAATATGATTAGCTTTTTGCAATGAATCCATAATCGTAATGTATTGTTATACATCTTTCCTCATTCTGTTGCAGGTTAATTTTTAGAAACAAAGCTATAGTTATGCAATACATTCTGTTGGATTTTGAATAATTGAAGCTATGCCAACATCAACATTTTATTATCAGTTTGGGTAATGATCATTTAATTTTGACTTTATTATGAAATTCAATGATTTCCCTCTGTGCTCTTCTAGGAGCTGAAAATATTTAATACTTACAGTCACCTTTTTTTTTTTTTTTTTGGCCACTTTCAGCAGTAATTCCTTACTACTTACAAAGATATTGCTCCTGCCTGAATGAACTGCCTGCTTCTTCTCCATATCTGATACTCTTCTCCATGTAACATTTTGTCACTTCCCAGAGGCACAGTGCAAGTAATTTATTTGTATTTGAAATGTTCATTCCAAAAGAAGCCAAAACCTTGTCACAAGTTGAAGGCAAAGGGCGAAAGGATGCTTTAAAAGTGTGAGGTGAGCCAGGGGGCAAGATGGCAGAGTAAAAGAGCACAGGCTTTGAATTTAGACAGACCATTAGCCATGGACCCTTAGGCATACACAGAACTCCCATGAGGTTCAATTTCCAGAACTGCAAAATGAGTATAATTATCTAGGCAATACACATGGTGGTCTATAAAGGTGATCACAATCCACATTCATGTGTTAATGTTGGTTATTTAACATTATTGAGCTCAGGTGTATAAATAGCACGAGGTCTGGCATGAGGTTTTGCTTTATTTATTTTATTTTATTTTAAATTTCTAGTGTTACTAAGATATAATTGACATACGGTGCTGTTTAAGTTTAAGGCATATAGGATAATGACATACCTATATTGTGAAATGATGGATCAAAATATGTTTAGTTAACATCCATCATCTCATAAGGACAGGGAAAAATTTTTTAAAAAGAGAAGAAAAAGGTGTTTTTTCCTTGTGATGAGAACGCTCAGGATCTATGATCTTAACACCTTTCAAATAACTGCTATATTCATAGAGCAGTGTTAACTATGGTCCCCAAGTTATACATTATACTTCCAGTATTTATTTCTCTTTTTAACTTATATAAGAGCTTGTACCTTTGATCACCTTCATTCAGGGGTGGGGAGTAGGGGAATTGGATGAGAAGGATTTTTCCTTTTTCTTTTTCTTTTTTTTTCCTTCTTTCTTTTTCTCTTTCTTTTCTTTTTTTTTTTTTTCTAACAGTAACTATTATTTTGTTAGCTATGGGATAAAATATTCTTCATTATGTCATGGCAGACTATGGTAACAATGCCCAAGTCTCAGGCACATAGCAAAATAAAGGCATTTATTTATTTATTTATTTATTTATTTATTTATTTATTTATTTTTTCATGTTACAAGCCTGATGTGGAGTACCAAGATGGCTTTTGCTCAGACAGGTCACTCTAGGGCTGCAGGGACCCAGCCTAGGTGGAAGTTGAAACTCAACACCACTCACAGGTCATTTGAAGCAGGATGATAAGAATATGGTGTCTTGTTTTCTGGACTTTGAAATCTCCACATTAAAATTATTCATATTACTCCCCATCTTAATTTTTTGGCCTCCACGTCACCGAGAGCATACCCAAGTTCAAAGTGCATCAGGAAGTGTAATTTTATCACATTCCTGGGAGAGAACAAGAATATTTGTATAATGCTTTTAAAATTATTTCCAAGCATATGAGTAAAGGACCTAGCAATTGGAAAGGATTTTTCACTAATCAAATCCTAAATATAAATTAGGAAAACGTTGAAGTCAAAATAATGCAGTGCGATTTGCAAGAATGTAACAGTGACAACTTGGTGAAATGTGTGAAATGCACTGATATTTCTCTAACTTCATGTCAATCCATGGGGAGATCAGAACAGAAATAAGTACATCTACATGATGAAAATAAAAATTTCCACAGACAGTTTACTGATCTAGTAGGCACTTACTCAGCAATTCAGGAATTGGGCAACATCCAGTTTATCATATAGAAAGGAGCTCCAGAAAAGCTGTACAGCATGACAGATTTGTATGCACCTAAGTGAGCAGGAATAAGGAAGTTATACTCTAGCATTTGCTGGTTGCTTAAAGCAGACTTACTTTCCTTATATGGAGCAAAGGGAAGTCTTGGGGCTGCATCAGATAACTTGTGCTGTGATAGCAAGCCCTGATTCTTTGAGCTATGCCTTCCTCTTCTGAAAGCCAAGCACAGAAACAATGAAGTTTAGCATGAGCAACTCCATCTTGAGCCTAATCCAGTGATCTTAACGCAGGAGATGCACAAACAGCAACATGAAAAATGAGTATCTGGCACTGAAACTCAAAGAGACCAATTAAAAATATTTATGGAATAATTAATATATGTCAGACATTGTCCTAGCATGGCTTAGAGATGGTAGTGAATAAGACAGACACAAAGCCCAGGTGCTTCTCACATTACAGATCATTTGTTAATGTTGGTTATTTTATTTAATATCAAAAGAAAAAAAAAAGAATCTGACTTTCTGTGATATGGAAGTGGCATCCCCAACTAATTACATGAGAATTTTCTTGTGAATAAAATGATAAGGGGTGTATCCAAAACTCTGTTCTCTAATTATTTTTATAACCACATCCCAGATGGGCTCACTAAGTTGTGACCTACAGAGAGATAGCCTTCCTGCTAAGGACATAGAAAGAAGATCCAGAGTAGGCAAACGTCAACACTAGGACCAAGCTACCTGGGATCAAGTACAGACACAACTACTGCAAGGTGGAAGACCTTTGGTGAGTCACTTTACCAATCTCTGGCTTTGGTAACTGGCACTTGTGGCTGGTGATGAGTGAAGCCTGGTCTACATGGTCTAATACATGTGAAAGAGCAGTGACTGGCTAATGATATCATTAAATCTCCCTGTGGGTATTTGGGCATGACAGATGAATATGTAAAATATGACACTTCTCATCCCCTGTCAACATTACCATAAAAAAAAAAAAAAAAAAAAAAAAAAACTTCCTTTGAACTTAGGGGTGAGGAACTGGAAACCGTTGTTGTTAATCACCAGTAAAACTTGAAAACTTCCCAGAGATTCTGTTGCTACCTGGACATTTCTTTTGAGGATGAAATGTTCCTAATCTATCAGCAGTATTTAATTGTGGTCCAAATTAATTTTCTCACTAGCCTGTTTTACATTATTCATATTAATTATGTAATAAGTAAATTACTAATTTATTGCATATCTCCCTAATAGAATATAAGCCCCAAGAAGGCAGGAATTTTATCTTGTCTTCTTCTCTGTACCTGTATCTAGAATACCATCTGACATATATATGTTAACCATATTTCTAAATTCATGAATCAGTGAGTGAATTACTCTTTCTACTTTTCAGCTTTTTAATAGAGACAACCTCCCAGTAAAGATTCTACCTGTAAAAATTTGTTTGACTTGAGAATTTCCAACAATTTATCAGACTCTTTAACTTTTAGTGATTATAATTTTTCCTTCTTTTTAAGTGATGATCGCCACTGGTGCCAATTATATTTTCAAGAAGAGAAGAAGCTGGAGGTATACAGATAATTTACTTTTGGTTGAATTTCTAAACATAATTGTTTACAACTGAGCTTAATTTGTTTTCCCTCCAAGGGGAATGGGTAATAAAAATTATATATTTTTCTTTAAAATTAGGATTGTAGAAGGTAAAATCCACACACAGTAAAATGAAACTTTTTAGATGTATAGTTTTGACAAATGTATAAAATTGGGTAACCACTACCATAATTAAGATATAGCATATCTTGGGGATCCTGGGTGGCTAAGTGTCATTAAATAATGACATTTAGGGGCACCTGGGTGGCTCAGCAGTTTAAGCTTAAACCTCTGCCTTCAACCCAGTTCGTGAACCCAGGATCCTGGAATTGAGCCCTGCATCAGGCTCTCTGCTCAGCAGGGAGTGTGCTTCCTCCTCTCTCTCTGCCTGCCTCTCTGCCTACTTGTGGTCTCTGTCTGTCAAATAAATAAATAAAATCTTAAAAAAAAAAAAAAGATATAGCATACCTCCATCATCCAAAGGTACTTTGTGTCACTTTTGTTCAATTTCTTCCTCCCACACCTACCCTGTAACCATGAACCTGAAAATAGTTCTCACGGTTTTACATTTCAGTATGTCATATAAAAGGAATCAGATAGTATGTAGGTTATATTTGATATTCATATTATATATAATATTATATTTGATATTCCGATTCTCTTTTGAACTTCCAAGTGGATTCAGAATTCTCTAATTTTCCTGAAAAAATGAATGTGTGCGTGCACACACACACATATGAATGTGTATATATATGTGTACAAAGAGAGAGAGTGTGAACATGTAAAGTGCTAAAAATACTGACATATTACAATTGTTTTTATATTGTTGTGGTGACATTTGCCTTTTTGTGATGAGTAGTTACCCTGTTCCACATGGCTTCCTTGTACAGAGCCCTTTCTTGTGTGATTTAGCAACCATGACTAAAATATCTGCTGTAGAGACATAAGTATGATGAATGTAAATTTTTAATATATTTTCTATATACATATATACACAAACAAGTGAACACTCCGTGATCTCCTCTATTCCTCATCCCCACCCCCCACAGATCAACTCCTCACTGTGATTTCTGGTTTCAGTAGAAGCATTTTTTTTTCTTTTGATCAACACTGACATTTGTCTCTCTTATGACCAATATTTTGTCTTTCATTAAATATTTGTTTCTATATAATTTCTTACGAGGAAAAAAAAAGTATCTAGATTTCCAAAGACAGGTTTCTACTCATTAATTCCTTACTGACAAATAATTCACTTGTTTCCTCAGACTATGGAAATAAAATAAAAACACATTTGCTTTGGAATCTGTGCTTTCCTGCTTAATGAGATTGCTCAGTAAGTCAAATGATACAACAAGAAATAAGTCAAATTAGGAATCATTCTGCAGTTATAAAGTTTCATTTTCTCTGCCACTATCCTAAGTCCCCATTGTTCTGCTGAAAGTTTCCTGACTGGTTGAATCTTCTAATCTTCCTGTGCTCCAAATTCATTCCTTGCCTAGCTCTTAATTTTATCTTTTAAAAACACAGTTCTAATCCTATTATTGCCTTGCTCTATTTTTCTTGATAGTTTCTCACCACTGACCTAACTAAACCCAGATTTCTTATCCTGTCACTTAAAACCTCTGCAAGATGGTTCTAAAAAAAAATATTCTTTGTTTTATCTTTCCATTTCATCCCTACATATCCTTATGCTCTCATTATACTGCATTTTGTGCTATTTGTAGAATGAACCCAAACTAACTTTGTCTTCATTTGGAAGATTCTGGCACATTTGTAATGCAAAATAAATAGTAGCTTCCATTAACTAACCAAGAAGGGAAGTAGGCAATATCAAACCTACAATTTTGAGAGGTTTTTGAGTTAAGAAATAAGCAGATAATAACTATACTATTATTATAATTACTATTATTTTTATTTAGCTATTATAAATTGCATTTAGATTAGAGTTAATTTTATGAGGCATTTCTTGTATGTGAGAGTTGTGTTTGGTAAGTGATTATTATAACAATAATTACAATATCATAAATGTCATTATTTATTTATTTATTTTTAAAGATTTTATTTATTTATTTGATAGAGATCACAAGTAGGCAGAGAGGCAGGCAGAGAGAGAGAGGGGGAAGCAGGCTCCCCGCTGTGCAGAGAGCCCGATGCAGGGCTCAATTCCAGGACCCTGGGATCATGACCTGAGCTGAAGGCAGAGGCTTTAACCCACTAAGACACCCAGGCGCCCCTAAATGTCATTATTTAATGAACTAAATGTAAATAATGATCATTTTAACAATACATTGTAAAAAATTCTCTGTGACCATGAATGTTTCAAAATTTACTTAAAAATAGAGGGAAATTGGAAATTAGGTAAGTTATGCAAAGAATATTTGTGACAGTTAATAAAGTCTAAATTGTAAAATCTAGGCAAAACTGTTACTAAAAATTCCTCTATGATGATAATTTTAAAAAAATGAAATCTAAGGAACCTCTTTTTCTCTCTCATACGCACTAGTGCATACACAAAAATTCACATATATGAAAATTTTGTAGATGGGATTGGAGGTTGTGTTAAGATTTTTAATCATCTACATATGCATTGTGGATTCACAAAATACTTAAAATTCTCTAATTTTATTAAAAAATGTGTGTGTACATATATATGTATATACACATATATATGTATGTATGAACATATATTATATATATATATATGGAGAGAGAGTGAACATGTACGATGTTAAAAATACTGACATAATACAATTGTTTTTATATTGTGGTGACATTTGCTCAAAAATACTCAAAATATTGTGCTGAGTCCTCAAACTACAGCTCCTGAAATCGAGAAACCCTTAACTGTATGTAACTGTACATTTATCATATAATTAATTTTATAGTCATTGAATGGAAACAAACCTAGATATTATTCTGAAACTAAAGAACATATAGATGATGAACCATATTTTGAAAGAATAAGTGTAGGCATAATTCAAGCGAATAAAAATATTTAATTTAGAAAGAACTATGTCTTCTCTAATAATTTCCATAGCTTCATGCAAAATTATAAATGTTCATATGCAAGTGTGTCTGTGTGTTAAAATAAAAGATTCTTTCTCTGAATAAGTTTACTGATTGATTCTGAATATAAATATAAACAGGGGCAAATGTATGTAGTTAAGATATTTTGATTAAGATAAGTGCTAAATATTTGCCATTTTTTAAAAATTTGCTTATTGGAAGTTTTATTTTTATATCGCTTAGGTATAGAGTGGCATATACCCATATGTTTGTATATATGCATAGATATTTATTGATATGCACAATTTCATAGCAGCTTTTAGTGCTGACCAAGGACCCATCATTCTGAAACAATGCACAATAAAATATTAATATTAATATTATTAATATTAATAATAAACTATTAATTCACTTTACTACCATCCTTGTGGCAGGTTTACTCAGACCTGTTATGCCAATTCACTAGTTAATACCCTGGATACTTATTTTGTTAAATTTTACTGATGTCCATGATTTAACATAAAAGCAGTCAACACTACTGGCATTTTTTTCACATTAATATTCTTGTGTTTAGATATTTACATGGGGTGGTATGGATTAGTGGTTAAACTCATGAAAACTAAGTCTAATTACCTAAATTCAGTAATGGTTCCATTACTCCCTAGCTGTATGATCATGAAGAAGATACTTAAACTGTCTGTGCTTCGGTTTTTTTCATGTGTAAAATGAAGTTGGCAATCTCATAGTGTTATGAGATCTGAGTTAGTATCTACAACAAATGTAAGATCAGTGACAGACTCACAATAGGCATTATTGTGTAAGTATTTATTACATATGATAAAATTGTCCATTTTTATTTCTTGTGGGTACTTAAGAAACTGAAGTTTTTCCATCATGCCAACCATATAATTTTATGGGATTCCATATTTTTTTTCCAACTCCTCTGCTTATCCTTTTTCTGTAATTAGAATTTAATCTCTAATTATGTCATTTGTATACAAAATCTCCTATATTTAGAGGTGGAAGACCTGAGTATTTTTTCTTTTGGGGGGTACTATTAATTTCCTTTCTACCTATGAGATAGAGGGGGTGCGGAGAGAGAGGGGGAGACAAACTTTTAAACCTGAAACATCTGTAAAGTTACTCATTTCGTAGATATTTACTGATATCTTATCAAATATTTGCACCAGGGATAGCGAAATGATTAGTAAAGACATGGTCTATGCTTTTAAAGAGCTAACATTCAAGAGTTTTTATAAAATCTATTCAACACTGAGGCATAAAAACAAATAACATTCCAATAATTGCTATATCAACCTGATCTCTCCAATACTATTTAATGCATCACTTCATGGACTAATTTTTTTTTAATATCAAGAACAAAAATGTAACACTGTAATTTTTTTTCAAATTGAATCATATAAAAATCAATGTACCATTATATGACTCCACAGAAAGGGAATAGAACTTAATAAAAAAGTAAGAGTGACATGCATTAAGAATAAAAAGCAATATTTCACAAAAATAGAGTTGCAATTAATAAATGTCAATTTATGTAAAAGCCAATTTGAAGATAAATATGGAATTTTAAATTGAAAAGATAGAAAACACAGTTTAAGTGTTAATTAGGGCTTGTCAACGTATCACCCACTCTGGAAAAAAAACCTCTTCTATTTTACAGTTTTAGTTAAATACAGCAGATTGAAAATCCACAATTACAAAGCAAATGGAGATTACCAATGAATAAATGAAACTTTGAAAAGAAAAAAAAGAATCCAAAATTGTGAAGGGACGGGCTATTGTGTTTATGGACCAATTAAGGCAAACAAGAGTCCTCATGTAGTACCACTGCAAGACAGACAAGATGAGAAAGAAACAATGACTACAGTTTCCATCTGCCCCTAGCATACCATTTTCTTCCTGTCTAAAAGAAAAGATTGCTGATCTAGAAGCACTAAACCTGTACTCACAGCTAGAATACCTCTGTTCCATACCATTTTTTTAAGCAAGCGAACAGAATTTGAGGAATCTAGATACTTTAGGGAACTAAAAGAAACAAAGCTTCCATTATTATATTTAGTGTATATGAAAATATTCTTACATAAATTAGAGTTGGACATTTTGAGACGAAACAATTGGAGAGCAATTAGATCTTAGAAATTGAGACTTTATTGAAATTTTACAAATCCATCTTAAGCATCATAATGTAATATCAAGGTAATTATCAAGAGTGCTAAGAACACCTCTACCACCACCAGCGAACAAAGGAGTAAAAATCAAAATGGCAGCAGACTCCTCAATGGAAACACTGGATGCTAGAAAACACTAAGAGACATTAGATTTTTGAAGAATAAATATTTTTAAGGTAGAATAGGATTCCTAGACTATGAATTGATTATAAGAGCTTTGTGAAAATATTTGCTTTCATGAACAGACCCAAACAGTGTCCTTCCTAGATTTCCTTTCATGAGGACTGATTTGTTCCAGGAAAATGAAAGAGTAACTTAAGGAAGAGAAATGTTCAGAATAAGTGGAGTCAGTCTGAGAAAGCAGAAGAGGGAAGCCACTCTACGCCCTCCATGACACTGGCCTTAATGAATAGAGTAACCAGCTCACTTGGGAGGAAATTAAAGGCAACTAGGGCTTGACAAAAATGGAAGGCAGGGTAGAGAGGAAGTTGCCTTGTTTCTTTAAGTCACGTAGATACTAATACTAAGGACAATATTGAAGAAAAATTATATGAATGATATTTCAGTTAAAAACATTTCAAGTGGAACCATGTTTAGAGAATAAAGGTTGTGTTTAAAGTTATTATGTATTGAATATACTTTCATTACTAGAGAACAGAGGAAAGTTCTAATATGAGCTCATTAGTCAAAGTAATTTACCATGGTACTGTTTGTTTTACAAAATATGGGGAGGAAATGCAAGTGATATGAACAATAACTAAAATAAAAAATGACCCTGTTAACTTACCTTGGCCTTTATAATGCCTCTTTTCACACTGTTTTGAAACATTGGAAGAAAGCAAGCATATTATAAAGGGAAAACAGGTAAAGAGCACTGAGAGGAAGTATTTATATTGTTAACCTATGACTTTCTGACCTTTAAGACATCAAAGGTTATTATTTTTAAGTGCTTAGGAGAAAAACAACACAACAAAACAACATAGAACATTTCTAGCATCAATGCCATAAGAAAAAAAAAATCATTAAAATGGTGCACACTTCTCACATACATTGTTTAGAGAAGAACCCTGAGGTGAGTAACCTCAGTTCTTACACATATTAGTGCATAATAGTGGAAGGTCAAGAGCATATTTATAATGGAATGAAGTAATTTTATGTTTAATGGAATATTCAGATTCATATATATTCATATTTCTAAAGCATATCAGAAAACAGAAACATTTCTGGTTGCTTCAATACATGTTGATCATATATCAAATCTAGTCTAATGATAGCTACTTCTAAGCTGGGCTTGCTCAGCTTTGTTTCCATGTAATCATGTTACTTCTTGCAATATTCTAGTGCAACTGGAGATGACTTGGAAGAAAATTGTCCTTGTAGGACTAAAGTTCTTAACAAGTATTTTCTCCCCCTTTTAAAATTTAAAGTATTTTGTACCTACACCAGATTAGGAAACGTCTACATCCTCTGGATGTCTTCATCATAATTGAATTGAAAACTACCCACTCATTTTATTCAAAATAACTTCTGTCATCACATTCTCTTTCATCACCATTTCTTCACTAATAACTACTGGGAGATTTGGAGTTGAGCAAAAAATAAGGGATTTATAGGATAATGATCTCAATCTGAATAAAAAAAAAATGACAGCAAAATCACTTGGTTGTCATCACAATTTAAAAAATGGGTATTTGTTGATCCATGCATTTTCTATTAAAGCTTAACAAATTTCTACACACTTAGCAGCTTATCCAGCTCAAATGTGTTATCCAAGAATTGCCTTGAGTTAGGTGCTTAGGCAGAGATTCACTGGGTTTTCTGCTCCAGATCTCACCAGGAAGAAGTGAATATGTTGGTCATACCTGAGTTCTTCTTTGAGCCTGAGGTGTCTCTTTCAAGCTCTTTCAAGTTGTTGGCTGAAGCCAATTCTTTAAAGCTCTAAGACTGAGGTTCTGTTGATTTGTGGGCTTTTGGCAAGGGTTTGCTCTCAGCTCCTACAAGCTGCCTTCAATCCTAGTCATAAATCTCTCTCAAAACACGACAGCTTGTAGTTTTACACTTAGAAGGAGAATACCACTTGCTTCAAATCTCTCCACCTAATCTCCTAAATTGGAGTCTCATATAATGTAAATATTTAAGAGTGAAAATCCCATAAGATCCACAAGTTCTGCCCACACTCAAGGGCAGGGGAATATGCAGAACCTTTATACTAAGGCACAGGGAGTCTTAGAGGATCCACCTTAGAAATTTGTCTAGCAGAATTCAACAAACCTATCTGAATGTCAACAGTGTATCAGTAATTAAGAACTGTATTAATACTCTATTAATGGCCTCAGTAATTCTCAAAGCTGGTATCTATTCAAATCAAATGTTAAGCTTCAAAATACAGGAATCATTAACTTCCAGTACTGCCAATTAAAGTAGACATTCTGATAATGCAGCCAGAATATAATGTATTTAGTATTTTTTCAAGAGATTCTAAAAGGCAACCAGGGTCAAAACCCACTTCCTTTCATACAAAAAGAATGAGCATCTGTGTTACTATAGCTTATATATTCTTGTGAGTCTTAGGTTTGCTTTTTTTTTTTTTTAATGCTTCTTCCTTTTCTTCTTCTTCTTCTTCTTTAGTTTTTATTTAAATTCCAGTTAGTTAATAGATAGTGTAATATTGGTTTCAAGAGTAGAATTTAGCAATTCATCACTTACACAGAGCACCCAGTGCTCCTCACAATTGCGCTCCTTAATACCCATCATCCAGTTAGCCCATCTCTCTACCCCTCCACTCCTTTTGCAACCCTCAGTTTGTTTTCTAAAGATTTTATTTATTTATTTGACAGAGAGAGATCACAAGTAGGCAGAAAGGCAGGGAGAGAGGAGGAAGCAGACCCCCCGCTGAGCAGAGAGCCCAAAGCAGGACTCTACCCCAGGACCCTGGGATCATGACCCGAGCTGAAGGCAGAGGCTTTAACCCACTGAGCCACCCAGGCACCCCCCTCAGTTTGTTTTCTATGGTCTAGAGTCTCATGGTCTCCTTCTTTCTTTTTTCTTCCTGTTTAAATTCCACCCATAGAATTAAATTCCACCTATGGGTAAAATCACATGGTATTTAGGCTATTACCTATCTGGAATTTAAAAGTAACTTTATCTAAGGAAAATTATTAATTTCAATAGAAAATTAGTACAAACCCTGGTGTATTTTAAGAATGAGTTACATATTTGTTGGATAAATAGTAAAGGGATATTACTTAATTTATGGGAAGGCATTAGCATGTAGTATAAACCAATAGAGGAAAAAGAGAAGGAGGCAAATAAAATTATGTAAGTGTGTGTGTGTGTGTGTGTGTGTGTGTGTGTGTGTGTATACCTATGTGCATATGTTATAATATTGAGCACATCCAATAATAATAATAAATCAAAACATTTAAATGATTAATTACTAGTGTTAATAGATGAAAGCAATGGAATTTTGAGAAATTGAATATATTGCTATGACCTTGTAACTAATAAAGTGTAGAGGGGTAGTCAATCTAAAAGTCTTTTCTGTTGCAAAGCCCTGGGTTACCAATGCTCAAACAAGCCCTGCACTAACAATACATTCTACAGGGGCACCTGGGTGGCTCAGTGGGTTAAAGCCTCTGCCTTCAGCTCAGGTCATGATCCCAGGATCCTGGGACTGAGCCCCGCATCAGGCTCTCTGTTCAGCAAGGAGCTTGCTTCCCTTCCTCTCTCTGCCTACTTGTGATCTCTGTCTAATAAATAAATTTAAAAAATAATAATACATTCTACAGAAAATTCTTTTCCAGTCTTGCCTAACACTTTGATACAAAGTTTCTATTTTCTTGCCCTGTTTCTATCACTAGCTGCAATTTTATGGGGAGAAAAACTAATTTTACTTTTCTGTTGTGGACTTTATAGTATTAATGAAATGATGTGTTTGGAATGTGGATTTAAATCAGTCTGAGTCCATGAATGAAAAGCAGAAGATGTAAATTTTTAATATTTCAGAAAATACAACATTTTATATTTTCAGAAAATATTGCATTTTATGTTTCAGGAAATATAGCACTTCATGTTTCAGAGTGTGTAACAGGGAAATGAAAATAGCTGTAAACTCATCGACTGGTTGATATTTAAGTTTCAGAGGAATCACTGCAGAATTTATAAATTCAAATGGTACACAAACTGAATGAGATGGTATCTCAGTGTCATTTGTATGTAGAGATGATAATTATCCTTCTAAAATAAGTACCCTGTTTTGCCTTCAATTTAGAAAACACTTAGATTTGGGTATATGTCTTTATTGCCACCAAATAGATTCTTGAATGTTGCTGCTGCCGTATAAAGAGCATACAAGAACACTTGCAGTTTGGAATTGCAGGAGTCTGGAACAAAATTCTGGAGTGTCTTGCCAACTATTTCCTACCTTTTGCTTTCCGAGGTGTGAGTATAAGATGCTGAGTAATTTGTAGAATAAGTGATAGCCTCAAGTCTGAGAATAGCTTCTATCGGTAATAATAAATATACACGTTTATTTCTCATGGTTACCAATCATATTCAGAATGTGTCTAGCAAAAAATACCTGGAACATGATAGGTACCCCATAAGTGAAATTTAGTAATTTAGTAAATTTTAGTAATTTAAAATTTAGTAATTTAAAATTGTATCCATTAGAGGATATTTAAGACTTTTTAGATGTATTTCATTTGTCATAAAACTTAATGCATTATTTTGTAGTATTGAGAAGGAGTTGAAGGTGACTGGTAAACATAAAGAAGATGTCAATTTAATGCAAAATTTGTGTTGATTCATATGTTATTTTTCCCAGTTCACTAATGTTTAACATAATTAAGTTACATCAGATGTATTCAGAGTTCATCAAATATCAAAATGCAAATAGCCACAGTAGAATCCCATCACTTACATGTCCATTCCCCTTGTATTCCTGCTGCTGTGCTTACACTGACCTCAAGCTTTGCATGAATCTGTACCATCGTTGTGTGTGTTGTGCTTTTTGTTCTCCATGATTCAGAAATCTCAAGTATTGTCACCCATTCTTTAAAGGTTATGTCCTTTATGCATTATAGTGTTTACTTATTTTTGGGGAAATTAACATGTTTTTTCGATTAATTTTATTAGGGTTGTTTTATTTTTCTTAGTGCACTTGTCACAAATTTGCATTTATTCTATAGTGATCTTCCCCTAAATCAAATTTCCTCCACAAACCCTCTTCTTTTTAGAGTAAATTTTGCTGAATGCAACCCTTACAAAAACATTTATATGACATTCTTTTTATTTAATGTCCTGTTATACTGGATAATATAATTAGCCAGTAAAGGGGTACCTGGGTGGCTCAGTTTTTAAACGTCTGCCTTAGGTTCAGGTCATGATCCTAGGGTCCTGGGATTGAGCCTCACATTGGGCCCCTCACTCAGCAGGGAACCTGATTTCCCCTCTCCCACTCTCTCTGCTTGTGTTCCCTCTCTCCTCTATCCTTCTCTCTCGAATAAATAAATGCTTTTTAAAAAAATTAAAAAAAGATCATTATCCAGTAGATAATAATGTGACATTATGATGGAGAAATAAGAATCAAACATGTGAATATTTAATATTTATATGCAAGTTAGCAACTTTATAATCAATCTATGTCACTTAACAAATGTTTTTCAGAGCCTAATCTATGCCAGTCTCCAACAACAATGTAAAATCAGATGATCTCTGTATTTATTAAGTGTCTAGTCTCTGTATTAAGTGCTAAGATTAATTTTTTTAAAAAGAAGTTCAATTCATTCCCTACCTTTGTTTAATTTGTATTCCAGCTGGGGAGACAGAAACAGAGATAGAAAGCTATAGTACAATACAGCAAGGGGACCTTAGGAGTGGTACAAGGTGTTTGACAGGGCATAAGAGAGTAACACTGTTATCATTTCTGAATTGAATATAGGAAACCCACACTAGCTAATTTTATTAGAAAAGAGATTTATTAAATGGCATTAAGTCATCGGCAAATTTTCAAGGAAATCCAAAAGAGTCAGTTAGGCAGGTGTTCAGCCAAGAATGTTGTCTAAATTGAATTATAGGATTATTACTGTGAAGAATCTTTGCTGTTTTTTCTGAGCATAGACACCATCATTTTCATCATTCAAGGTGGGCTGAGAATATGAGGTCACCGCTGCTACATTCTTCCAAAAAAACTTAGTGAGAGACTTGTTTCTACATGGCAGTAGCTTCAGAATGGAAGTTCTCTGAAGAAGTGCCTAACTGAAGTATTTGACATGACAAGCCTGAGACACACCCAAATAGTAGAAAAGTAAGATTCTGTTTTTTCCTTTTGAAAGTCATAGAATCCCATAAGTTTAATTTTGCCCAGAGGAAAAGTGTAAGTAATGCTGGTCAACCGATCATATGGACAAGTATCCAATACTGTCTACCTCTTAGCTTGCCAACAATTTATCTAAACTGACACAAGACAGCAGCAATGACAGCAAAGCCATGAGAACAGCACAGTTAGAATGTTCTTAATTAACTGAGAGTTAATTAGTTCTGAAAAAATGAGAGCATGCTTGTATTGTGTCCAAACAATACTGGAAAGAGGGGGAAGTCAGTTTATTTATATATATCTATATATATAGGCACACACACATACATTTACATATTAAATATAGACATATTTATATATTCCTATATATGTATATATTTTCATGTGCATATACATGTTCTATATATTCATATATTCATTTTATGTATTAAATATACATATTATATATATGTATAAAATATAGGCAAGGAAATAATATCTTCAGTGACTATCTCAGCATCCTCATCTCAGGATATGATAACACATTTCTACCCTTGTATACTTTTTTTATTTATTTATTTTTTTTTTACCCTTGTATACTTTATCTCCCTCCACAGTGTTGCAGTACAACTCCTTGAACTTCGAACTTATAGTGAATATAAGAGTTTGTGAAGCATTCTAGGGATCCTGGGATCATGTACACCCTATAAAACCCACATGTAGAACAATCATTTAGTATCTATATCTATATGGACAGATTGTGCTTGGGTCTCAATGTTTGCGTCTCTCAAAATTCAGATGTACAATCTTAATGCTCCTCTGTGATGGAGTCTTGGGAGGTAATTAAGTCATGAAGATAGAGCCCTCATGAATGGGGTTAGTACCTTAAAAAAGAGACCTCTACAGAGCCTTCTGGTCCCTTCTACCATGAGAGGATACAGTGAAAAGGCACCAGTTATGAACCCAGAAGAGGGCTCTGGATTTGCTCTTGGAATTTCCAAGCTCCAAAACTATGAAAAATAAATTTGTCTTATTTATAAGCTAACCAGTCCATAGTATTTTGTTATAGCAGCTTGAACAGAGAGTAAGGTAGATGGAAATAGTAGATGGATGAGTAACAAAAGTACATAAAGTCTTATTTTTTTAGTGGCAAAGATACCCAAATGTTAGTCTGAACTTCTTATTCAATAACATGCTTTGCTGTTCCTTTTGTGGAATTTTTTTTTGGGTGGAGGGGAAACTTAAGATTTCTATTCCAGTAGAGACCACAATGGGGCAAATATGAAGTAAAACAAACAAACAAAGAATATATATATATGTATATACATATATATATATATCTTTCATTAGCTATAATATTTGGGGGAATCATCCATATATTTTGACATTACTTTCTGGTTCAGAGTATGTACTATATCATGTAGGACATGATTTCAAACTTACAAGTTTTCAAAAAAACCTTTCTATTTCATTGACCCAGCTTCCTGTAGGTGATACAGTATACACTAAGATCAGCAAATCTCAAGGAAATTACCTATGTCCATCCTTTCCACCACAAAATAAATATTTTAGAAATATTAAAAATTAGGCATAAAAATGTGTGGTGAATATGACATTTGGTAGCTTAATGAATGACATTATAAGAATGTATCAGAGCAGGGTAAGCAAAAATCAAATTCTGATACAATGTAATAAGTATCTGTTTTACTTTCCATGAAGGACAAGATCCAATGGAATCAACTGGCTCCATTATTCTTTTGTACTATTATAGTGACTAGTTTCTCTTTTGGTGTTGGCAATATTGAGCACTCAACAGGACTGGTAGCTAGATCAGTAATTGCTGACAGGAAAATTATATTGATGAACATGTGACATCAAGGTCATTGGGTTTATACATCCATTTCAAAAGCAATAAGGATGGGGAAAAAAACTGACTGATTTCCACAGAGTCGATTACTTTACTGATTTAATTTTTGAAAGCTTCATGTGTGAAAGCAAGCTTTGGACAGACACCATTTTTTTTCTAAAAATGTCCTTTTAACTAATCCCATAACAGCTTTTATTAAAAATTCCAATAACCTTCCTCTATGAACTTCCATAAATCTTTATCTTGGATTGTCTTCTCTTCCAGATAAAAAGGACAGCTAAGTTTTATTCAATGCAAAATGAAATCCTCCTCCCTACTATCTTCACCTCTCTAAGCATAATTACCTCTACTGTAATTATTATATCCCAAGAGTCACTTTCAACTATATCATCAAAAAATGCAAAATTATCTTATACTTGTAACCATATATTTTTTTTAAATTTTACTTCTCAGTTAAATGATCATAGAAAATTTCCAAGAAGCTAAAGGTGTAAGCTTTGGCAATGGTGACATCCTGGAAGGAGTTAAGTACCTGAGAAAGGTGAACTACATGTTCAGGTAACTTAATTTTTGCCTTCAGGTAACTGGCTTTACTCCACAAAAACATTGAGAAGTTCCCCCCTTACCTGTAGTATGAAGTAATTCACCCATCCCAGAGGACATTCCATTGCAAATTCCAGTAGATCATGCATTTCCCAGGTGTGATGGTGCTTAATGTTTAAAGCATTTCAACAGGGATCCCTAGTCTGCCATGTGGGGTAAAAGGCTCTCCTGATTGATCATTTACATGTATATAAACTTCAGCTAGGGTGATTTTACTAATTAGTAATTGGATCTGTTGCTTTATTATTCTATTCTTCCTATCAACCCTGCTGCTTGTGAGTTATAGGAAAGATGGAACTTCCATCCAATGGCATGTTCTTTTGCCCAGTCTTGCACATAATGATCTTTGAAAAGTGACCCCTAATCCCTGTCTATTCAAAGAGTGTATCCTTACATGGTGGTCACTTCTCTAATCCCCTAATGGTGGCAGCCTGGTTTGTGTAATGGTAGGGAAATGCTTGGGGTTAGGTCAGTACCAGTGTCTGCATAAACCAAAGCATATTTCAAAACTTCATGTGGAGGGAAGGGGCCAATATAATCAATTTTCCAATTCCTCACCAGTTGGCAATTCTGTGGGTGGCCCCAGACTACTTAAGCAGTTTCCTTCCACTTGGGTTAGAATACACAAGACATGTTGTTACTGCATTAACCAAGTCACTGTATTTCAAGAACAATTCTGCTTCCTTGGTGATACTCCATCTCACCCAAGTGCTACAGAGGCCACCCTACCTAGGCATCCAATATGCTGTATCACCTGAAGACTAAATTTCTGGGGCTTATAACTAAGCTTAGGGCATCAACTTCAGGATTGTGAGGTTTATTCATGATCATCCACTCCTTGGTTCCTCTTTATCCAAGCCTTATGGTTAATCCTTTTACAACAACCTAACTGTGAGTATAAAGGATTAATGGGGAAATCATGTTGGCATGAGCTTTGGTTTCCAATGGACCTAATTTATTGCATATTCAGTTCAAAACTTCATTTCCACTTGAATTACCTAAATACCCACCCCAATCATTCAACTACTGTGGTGTTTTGTACCCCAAGGGATTACCTTTAGGTCGTGGTCTTTGTAAAGTGATCTGTATAGTATATGCATATTTTCTTTCTCTGATGAATCCCCCCAACCCCAGGAATATCCTGAAAGTATATCATCTATGGCGTATATACTCAGCACACAGTTGTATTACTGTTAGAGTATATTTCTCCAAAGGTTTCCAGTTCTCCCTTTCTTCAAATGACTCTGCCTTTGAGAATGAAGTAGGTCTGGGAAATAAGTGAACGATTATTGTCATTCTCAAGGCAACTCAGATCTGGGCCAGGGTTGTTTCCCTTGATAGATAGATCAAGTATTACTCTGTGGGTCACTTACACATTTATAAATTAGGAACCTAATGATCTATTTTCCACCATCAAAGATTCTAGCAGTGGTCAACATGATTAGGGATGCCATGCTCCTCTTGCCTTTGAAAGTTAACTGCTATCACTTTGATTCAATTACTCAAAACTTCTCTGTCCATACTGAAAAAAGAAATCTTGTTTCAGCTGCAACATATTTTACAGAAAACACGGTGGTCAATCATAAAGATGCCATCACTCTTCTCATCAATATATTTATCAATCTTAAGGTGAAAATAGGATCTCTTGGATTTAAGAGATATATTTAGGGATTTCATAACATTACAATTTCCTGTCTTTAGATTCCCTTTTTCCCTCTCAGCAACTAATTTCTGTCTTTCAAATTCATTTATAGAAGGCCACAGTTGAGAGAGATTTCAGTTAATTAACCAAGCAAACAATTAGAACATCTGCCTGTGTGTTAAATTAGCAGATTGTAATCTTAATCTCTGTTAAATGTGTTTGTTTTAGGTCAGATAGCCTAGAAGCAGGGTCTCAGATGGGAATTTATGAATATTTTATTTATTAAAGGAGTACTTTAAGAAAAATGATAATAGAATGAGGTAAGATAAGAAAGGGCAAGAAGCTATAAAAATGCAGTTTTATAAGTTTTAAGTAAAATTTAGAACTGTTCTGATGTAATCAACTTGCCAACGAGTGTCTGGTGGGTCTCTACAAGTGTACAGGTTGTTGGGAGGTCAGGTATTTTTGCTTGGGTTCTTTTTTTTGGTTTGTGTTGTTTGTGTTTTTGTGTGTGTTTGTTTTATTTTATTTTGTTTTGTTTTGCAAGCAGGTCAGACGTTCAAGAGCAGAAATAGCTGGATCAGCCTTGGTGAGAGGGAATTCACACTCATAGGGTTGGCATGGACTTGATCTCTGCCACGTGTATACTCCATTGCACAATCTGTGAGGTCGCTGAGGAAAGAAGCTCATACAACTTAAGCTTCATATATCTTGGCCAAATAATCCTGCCCATTCTTTTTTTCACATTGAATTTTTTGCAGTAGATGCTTTCTGGAATATGTTGAACAAAGACATCCACAATTGGTATATTGTGCCAAAGGTCTGTCTATATGACTCTTTTCCAAACATCTGGTCCACAATTGTAAATCTTGCTTCTTCCTTGACCCCTTGACCAGCCAGGCAAACCATTTAAAAATGCACATGAATCCTTAACTGAGGATACTTTCCTTCCAAAGCCCATCCACTGGAGAATAATCCACTTCTCCATGGCTCTAACACCCTATCTATGCATGTCTATAGCAAGTCCCAGACCATTTTTAGTTCACACCAACATACAGGCTCACTTATTGAGGAACCAAATCTGGTAATTGTATTCTACCCTTAATTCACATAAGGAATATTCCATGAGTCCACAGTTACGGCAACAGTATTGGTATGATAGTGATGATTACCATGAGCATTTGGACCACTTAGTTATAGAGATCACATATACGTAGTACCGAATGTACAATTACCATCTTAGGATGGATGCTATCAGTCTTACTCAACAACTCAAAAATGCAGTGAATCTGAAAACAAATAGTTCTTGTTAGAAAGCTCAAGTTACATGGTCATTTGCTCAGTCTTTACCAACTCTTATTAACATACTACAGGCTGATTTTGAATGGTGCATAGTTTTCTGTTGCAGACAGTAACAGAATTCTATGGCTTTGCACTAAAACTCTTTTTCTGTGCCTTGCTGAGAACACTACACAAAATTATTTTCTACTATTGATATGTCTATTATTGTGGCATCTGATGGGTCATATGGCCAAAGTGACATTCTGTCTGCATTTGCATCGGACTCTACTCAAAACCTACAGACATTCATGTCACTTGATGAACATATCTAAGAGTATTTCCAAGTGTAGAATACACTACCTCCAAACTGCAGGAGCTGATATATTTGTACTTACATTTTTACTGGTAAGGAGTTTAATAACTGCTACTTTATCATGGAGGTGATATCCTAAGTATGTCCAAAAACACTAAAATGCTAAGATGTTCACCAATATAGCAAGCCTTTAAAAACTTTGTAAGACATCTCTTATTGTCTACAGAGCGCATGTCTCCCAAAGGGCTTCAGAGCATGAGGTATGATTAATACACCAGAATCACTAGAATAGACAGTTGGTGGTATTTTGCAGAACTTCCAGATTTCAGCTTTCTTTAGACTATGTTGTGACAGAAAGCTAGATAAAGAGCAGAGTTCTAGGGCAACATGTAAATATATACCACCATCCAAATGAAATGACTGAACTGCTTTTTGCCCTCTTTCTTCTCAGAAATGGAAAAGAATGCACAGATGAGGTCAAAAACAGCATACCATGTATCAAATGCCATGGTGATCTGTTTCAATAAAAATGCCACATCTGGCATAATAGCTGCAATTGGAGCTGCTACTTTCCTAAGTTATGGAAGACCACTGTCACTTTCCATGTTGAGGGGAGATTGAGGGGAAACACCATCTCCAAAGTCCTTGAAGAGGGCAAGTTTCTTCTGGGATTTCACTTGGGATTTGACATAGTTTCTTTCTTTCTTTCTTTCTTTCTTTCTTTCTTTCTTTCTTTCTTTCTTTCTATTTCTTTTATTTGTATTTATTTATTTGACAGAGAGAGATCACAAGTAGGCAGAGAGGAGGCAGAGAGTGGGGGGACACAGAATCCCCGCCAAGCAGGGAGCCTGGGGCTGGGCTCAATCCCAGGACCCTGGGATCATGACCTGAGCCGAAGGCAGAGGCTTAACCCACTGAGCCACCCAGGTGCCCCAACATAGTTTCTTATTTACTCCATCAGCTCAGTCTTGAAAGGAAAAAGCTGTACTGCGCATTTCTTGTTACTTGCACAATAGGCTGTGCTCTGAGGTTTCTAAGGACCACTATGGGCCAGTGACTTTGCAGACCTTAACTAATGGATCTTTTAGAGGATTCTCAATGATCTGAACCTTTGTATTTCTTCTTTCACAGTCTAATGTAGCCCTCATTTTTTGTCAAACTCCCAAGAACCATTCCAGCACTTTATCCACACTGCCTCCCAGTGTTTGCTGGAACATCAAATGCTGTATCTTTGGAGAGTGCTTTATTTTAACAAAATTTTTCTTTTCCAGCTTCCTCAGGATCCACTGTTAGACATGTTCTCTTTGTTTCTGGTAAATCTATTTGTCAGGTTCCATACCTGTATTCATAATAACACTCCTGCCTTGATAAAGCTCAGCTCTTCCTCAATTAGATGTCTGTGGGGAAACCAACAAACAAAGAAACAAACAAAAACTTAACTTACTGGTAAATTATAAAATTCCTAGAAGAAAACACAGGGCAGAAGCTTCTTGATATTAGTGACACTGGCAATGATTTTTTTTTTTTTAATTTTGGATATGACGTCAAAAGCAATGGTAACAAAAGGCAAAAATAAATAAATGGGACTACACCAGACTAAAAAGCTTCTGCTCAGCAAAAGAAATAGCACAATAAAAAGGTAACCTATGGAATAGGAGAAAACATTTGAAAACTCTATGTCTGATAAGGGGTCAAGATCCAAAATATGTAAGTAACTCATGCAGCTCAATAACAATTATAATAGAAATAATATTAGTAGTAATAATAATAATAATGTAATTTTAAAAATGGTCAGAGAACCTGAAACACATGAAAAGAAGACATACATGAAAATATGCTCAATATCACTAATCATCAGGGAAATGCAAATCAAAACCACAATGAGATGTCACTTCTATCCTATTAAAATAGTTATAAAAAATGTCAAGAGATAACAAGTGTTGCCAAGGATGTGGAGAAAGGGAATCCCTGGGCACTGTGGGTGGGAATAAAAATCAGAACAAGTACTATGGAAAATAACATGGAGTTGCTTAAAAAATATAATAGTACTACCATATAATCCAACAATCCCACTCCTGACTATATATCCAGAAGACAAAAATCACGACCTCAAAGAGACATCCGCACATTTCCATGGTGATTGCAGCATTAGCCAAGATATCACGGTGGCCAAGATATGAAAACAACTTAAGTGTTAGTCAACAGATGAGGAAAATATAAGATTATCTATCATCCTTCTATCTAATCTATATACCTTCAACAACAAAATGGAATATTATGCAGCTATAAAATAAATAAATAAATAAATAAATAAATAAAACCTGCCATTTGTGACTGAGGGCTTTATGCCAAGTGAAATAAGTCAGACAAATATTCTATGACCTCACATATATATGATATCTATAGAAGTCAACTAATTGAAACAGAGTAGCATGGTGATTTTCAGTGGTTGGGAAGTGGAGGAAATGGGGAGATACTGTAAACGGGTATAAACCTCAAGTAATATGGTAAAACAGTTCTGGGGATCTAATGTCCCACATGATGATCATAGTTAACTATACTGTATCACATACTTGAAAGTTGCTAAAAGAATGCATCTTGAACATTCGCACCAAAAAAAAATGAAAGTGGCAATTTTGTGAGCTGATGGAGATGTTAACTGACCCTATTTTGGTAATCATTTTGCAACATATACGTGTATCAAACCTTTACATTGTACACCTTAAGCTTACATGATGTTAACTGTCAATTACACCTGACTAAGGCTGGAAAAGAAAAACCATAGCTGTTAATATAAGTGGAAGGAGAAGTGGCATGTCAATCACTGCCATGTCAATCATTGCCTCATGTAAAGCTTCTGCATAATCTCTACGCAAGGGAGAAAAGTGTAGTCCTCAAATAAAGTGTGTGTGTTGGGGTGGGAGGTTCATTTCTGCCTGCCCAGGAGTTTCAGTGTTCAAAGTTCTCAACTTTTTCAACACAGATTTCCCCATATTGGTGTATCTGTTAATCCCACTTTTGTTTTTTTTCTTAAAACCCTGACTTTGGCATAGAAACTTCATCTGGACTAAAAATCCATGTTATTATTACATCCTGAGCTTGATATTTCAACATCTGATTGCAAGAGCGGGGAAGGTCATTTTTTTTTAATTAATTAAATTTATTTATTTTCAGCATAACAGTATTCATTATTTTTGCACCACCCCCAGTGCTCCATGCAATCTGTGCCCTCTATAATACCCACCACCTGGTACCCCAACCTCCCACCCCCCCACCACTTCATTCCCCTCAGATTGTTTTTCAGAGTCCATAGTCTCTCATGGTTCACCTCCCCTTCCAATTTCCCCCAACTCCCTTCTCCTTTCCAACTCCCCATGTCCTCCATGATATTTGTTATGCTCCACAAGTAAGTGAAACCATATGATAATTGACTCTCTCTGCTTGACTTATTTCACTCAGTATAATCTCCTCCAGTCCCATCCATGTTGCTACAAGAGCTGAGTATTCGTCCTTTCTGATGGAGGCATAATACTCCATAGTGTATATGAACCACATTTTCCTTATCCATTCGTCTGTTGAAGGGCAGAAAGATTCCCTTCTTTTTTTTTTTTAATAAACATATATTTTTATCCCCAGGGGTACAGGTCTGTGAATCACCAGGTTTACACACTTCACAGCACTCACCAAAGCACATACCCTCCCCAATGTCCATAATCCCACCCCCCTTCTCCCAATCCCCCTCCCCCCAGGAACCCTCAGTTTGTTTTGTGAGAAGGTCATTTTAAACACTGCCAATGAGGGCCTCTGACTTCAATAATTTTTTTTTCTTTTTAAAATCAGATATATTCACTGCAAACAAATCATCATTTATGACAAATGAAAAATCTGAAGGCAGTTTTAAAAATTCAATTAGCCTACATATAGTAATCATTAGTTTCAGACATAGAGTTCAATAACTCATCAGTTGTATATAACACCCAGTGTTCATTATATCACATGCCCTCTTAATGCCCATCACCCAATTATCCCATGCCTCCACACCCCTCCCCTCCAGCAACCCTCAGTTTGTTTCCTGTAGTTAAAGAGTCTCTCATGGTTTTTCTCCCTCTCTGATGACTTCCATTCTGTTTTCCCTCCCTTCCCATATGCTCCTCTGCACTGTTTCTTATATTCCACATGTGAGTGAAACCATATGATACTCGTCTATGTTTGACTTATTTTCATTCAACATAACATCCTCCAGTTCCATCCCATCTATGTAATTGGGAAGTATGCATCCTTTCTGATGGCTGAGTAATATTCCATTGACTTTAGTAGTAGTATTTTGTCTTAAATTCATGATGAATTGGATGAAGCCTGTCAGTGTCTCTCTTCAGTGTAACATGAGTAATCTCCATCATCCACATGATTCCACAGTCTCCATAATTGTTAGCTCCACTCTATCTTTCAAATGCCACACCATTATATAAGCCATTGCAGGCAGGTTTTGCACTTGTCTCCCCTTCCTGGTCATAGTTGAGAACTGTAGCAATTGCGTTGAAATCATATACTTCAAATTATCAATATGTTCTTGACCACCAGTGATGGTATCCTATTTGCAACCCCCTGTAAGATGACCAAGTTCTGGAAACCCAAAACTTGTCTCTTTCCCAGGACCTCTCCTCATATACATTGATTTAGGTTGGGTTCTTTAGAAGCAGAACTTGATTGAGATTTCTGCATATGTAATTTATTGACAGAATGTTCAAGGGAGAAAAGTGAAATAGGAAGGGGGAAGGGATAGGCAAGGATGGGGTATTGAGTGAGGTATAGCTTTAGTGTACTTCTGCAGCAAGCTTTGGAGTGAAAATGGCATCATATTCTGTTCCAACTTGACACAGGTGGCCAGAACTTTCTTCCCAGTCCATAGTATGTCATGGCTAAGGACTGAGGGGTAAAATATTTAACTTCCAAGAGAGCTGAACAGCAAGGCTTGCACCATTGAAGGGTAATTTTTCAGAGAATTTTGAAGATGTCAGCCATCAGCATAGGCTGTTTCCTATTGCACTAAAATCAATATCTCATCTAATATAAAATTATATTTTTCTTCCTGGTTAGGCTTATTTGGAATTTATAAATTTTACACACACATTTCCTGTTTTGTTTTGATTTTTTAGTACACACACACAGATACACACACCTATAAATATAGAAAAAGAAACCTTCCAATTCTTCTTTTTTGTAAATAAGCTCTCTTTTCCTGGGTTTGAGTTTGAATTTGGACCCCAAAGGTAAATGCTGATCTTATTCTTATTATAGGGCCAGAAAAAAAAATGAGACCTTGGTGGTGGAAATATGAAGATATTTGGATTCTCCTTGCAAGTTACCTGCAGCGGCTGTAATGAGTTAGTTCAGCATTCCAAAGCAATGCAGAAATGGCTCCATCAAACAGTTAAAAGGATGTACTCACAGAACTGCTTTGTCTGGCAAAATATGATCAGTGGGGTTTTGGGGTTTGAGTCCCATGAATCTTTCCTTATGACCACTTTACAACATTTTAGTCTCATCTTTCCTGACAATGACTGAACGCTCGTGTAGTGAATGCAGCGAGGCTAGGAATTGAACTGGTCTAACTTGGCAACTCAAAGGAGGAAATCCTTAGTGTGAATTTAGGTTATATGAATATTATATCTGAAAGAGATAAGATTCTTTAAGGAGAGTGGTAATCTCTTAGCCTTTGACTTTGTTTTGAACTCAAAATTCAAGTCTTTCCATTCTTTTTTATTTAGCTACTCCCTATGTTTTAGAAACAACCAGAACAGGGGCACCTGGGTGGCTCAGTGGGTTAAGCCTCTGCCTTTGTCTCAGGTCATGATCTCAGGGTCCTGGGATCAAGCCCTGCATCGGGCTCTCTGCTTGGCAGGGAACCTGCTTCCTCCTCTCTCTCTCTCTGCCTACCTCTCTGCCTACTTGTGATCTCTGTCAAATAAATAAAATCTTTAAAAAAAAAAAAAGAAAAGAAAAGAAAAAGAAACAACCAGAACAACTCCTTACTTTTGTTTTGTTTTTAATTCATGTCCTTGATAATATTCCTTTTTAGTTCATTATAGATCTAGATCTAAATCTAGATCTAATTTTCCTGTCTTGTCTTCATTTTGCACATCTTTCTAAATGGCACAGGTGGTAATTTCAGTGCTTAATTCTGTATGAGCCCAGGCCACACCATTCCTTTTTGTAATAAAAGCATGCTTTTTGTCATCACCACATCCAAGCAGGTCTGATAACCAATTCTTCGTTCCCATTTTCTGTGAAAGTCTTTCACCTACAACACTCTTGGTACTAATTATTTTTTTTCTGTCACTACAAGGTACTGAAAGGGGAAATAATTCTATAAAAATTAACTGGAAAATTATTTTCTTTAAAAATGTTTGCTTTACTGAAGTTCGAGGTTATCTGGAAAATAAAATAATTATTTTTTGAAAATCAAAAATTTATATTATATAAATATATTTATTTATATATATATATATATAATCTCCCAATGTAATATATGTATATATATTGTATATACTGCACACATATTGTGTGTGTGTGTGTGTGTGTGTGTGTGTATACAGTATATATCCCAAACTATCCAGAGGTTGTTATATTGGTGACACATGAGACACAATTCTATTTCTATTATCAGGGAGCATGGACATTAAAACCCCATTGCTGATACTATACTCTGGACCTGGCCTCTAATATCATTGCTACTATTGAATCTAAGAGCTGAATACCCCTGTTGCTTCTCTGTCAGGATGGAACCTCTATGTGGCCTAATTTTGCAGCTTTGCTAACTTCTGAATTAGGTATATCTAATTGGCATAGTTATAAAAGAGACTGGAAAACTTAATTATAGGTCCCAGCCTTGCAAAACTATGCACTCATAATTTGAAATTCTCCAAAATGTGGCGGAGGTGTTCAAAATGTTTCACTGACCAAAGAGCATGCCAAATGGCCAACATGCTGAAAATCTAATCAGCATTAGGAAGTACCTAAAAGATGAATGTATCGCATGAAACTCATCAATAGATAAGTAGGATATCAGGGAGCATGAATAAAGAAAAAGGGAATGGTATATAAGAAGAGACAAAATAAAAGTAAGTCAGAATATTAGGAATATAGTCGTATAAAGGTCTAATTATGGCAAGTCAGATTGGGGCAGGTGAACAAGAACAAAGAATCAGGCTGGATAAGCAAGCAACAGCTCCATCAGGAAAGGCTTTATAAGTCTTGGTACAGCAATGGACTTCAGGCGATGAAGATACCAAGAACTATGATCTGGCTGAGATTTTACCTCACCTGTGAACCATCAAGTTTCATGGATGCCTCTAGATGAGAACACGAGATTTCTGGGACAGACATAAATGACTGCTTAACATCACAGCACTGAGAGTCACCAGAGTTATCGGAATTTCTATGCTGGTTCCCCGAGAATGAATTCTTACAGGTCTGTGTTTAGAAGTCTCCAAACTACTGCCCAACTACTCTAGTGTGTTGAATTGCAGGAAAGAAATGGCACATTTAGGAAGCCAACGTGTTTTACATCGAGCAGTCAGCTTTCCTGCTTTTGCTCTGGAGGAAGACATTATCTTTATTTAACCAGATGGAAAGCACCCCTGCCATTTGCTTCAAAAGGAGACATGATCTCTAGCTACCAAGGTTATTCACTCTACGAATAGTTTTGTAAAGAGTGAAAGACAAAGGGCAGTCAGTAGAAATGTGAGTAGAAATAGAAATAGAAATAGAAATAGAAATAGAAATAGAAATGTGAAAGATCCAGGAAAAAATCACTGAATATTTCTAACATGATGGTACTTGATTGATAAATCTTCTCCTCTTTCTTTGCCTTTTTCTAAATTTACTGTAGAATATGAAAAATGATAAATGATTTGAAGATGACTTTTCTTGAATACAGTGAATATATTAAGTTCTAGAGACCAATATAAAGAGAAGAGAAGGGACAGCTGTATACTGGGTCAAGAAAGAAGACGTACAAAACTATATAAAAATAAGAGTATAGATAAAATGACAACCTAATATTATACATAGAGAAGTGATTATATATATAATAGTTATACACAATAATATCCTTTCCCTACATATATGCTGTATGTACAAATACTAGTAGGTCCTAATACCAGAAATGTGAAGACCTATTTGTAGCAGGTTAAAAAATCATAAATGAATGCACAATAACACATAACAGAAACCATAAAGATATTTATATACATATGTGAATATTTATGTGTATGTTCCAAGTCTATATTTAGTAGGTGAAAAATCAATTCCAAATGGGAAATTAAATTTTGCTACTATTAAGTTGAATACTGGACAAAAGACTTGATTTCACTGTGAATGAAATTTTCAGCTGAACTATGCATATTTTATAATACCCAAGTGTACCCTGAACATCAGCTATTTCTATGAGGGAGGCAATCAAGAAACCAAGGTTGCAGACATTCAACAAACTCTTTTTTCAGTATAGTAATATTTTGGTGAGTAAATTGTAATTGTAACTTGTACTCAAGACTGGGAATGTTATGGTTCTAGAACCAGAGATAAAGGAGATGTGTGTTATCTATCATTTTGAATTGAGTCATGGTTTCATCTTAAGCTAAAATAGCTTTTAAAACTCTGAGATTTGTTTTCTAGTTATTTCCAAAAATCACAGCCTGAAGCTGTGGCTATTACTTTCTCTATGAGACTGATCTCTGCTATTTCATTTACTTACTTTATTTGTTATATTATTCTTACTCTCTCCCTTGTCTATGATTTCTTTAAGGATGTTTATCTTCTGTGTTAAACATATAGGTCTTTTATAGATTCCACAGACAAGCTGAAAATGTAACTGTCCCATATATGTGAGCATAAATCCTAAGTGTGCCATTCTTCCCAAAGTTTTGTGAGCTCAATAAGTATAATTGTTTTCTTTCTTAATCAGAGGTTTTGTTGTCAGTATTGCTGCTGCTTCTTCTTCATTTCTTCTGCTAACAAAGGATATATCACACTACAACCATAAATGTTTCAAAGTGCTGACACTTGAAAACCCTTAAACACTATCTCTCTAATATCACATCAGAATTCATACAGATATTTAAAACTTATGTTCCTTTCTTTAAATTCCTTTTCTGATTATCTGTCCACCAAGAGTAAGTAGAATTTTATTCTTAATAAATTTATAATGCCTCAAAATGAAAACTTTGTTCCCATTGAATAGTGCAATTTTCCTTAATATTTATTTTGGCAAAATACACCCATGGCATTTATAATTTGATTGAATCTTCTATTTCCTTGATGTCAAGTCATGCTACTACTTGCATTGTTTGCTTTACTTTTAGAAATCACGTGATGCTTTTCAAATGTTGTGTTTCCAAAAAAACACATTGATTCTATAAGTTTGGTTTGGCATCAAGAATAAGGTTTTTAAAAATTAATGTCTGAAATGATAATACTTGAATAAGATGAAATGTAGAGGACCCTGCAATTAATTTATTGGGGCAGATGATGTGACAAAGTTGTACATGTTAATTAGACTTCAGAAAAGTTTTATTTTAAAACTCAAATGACTATCCTATATAAGCCTGAGGTGCCTACTTTTAATTTAGAAATTCCTTTCCTAGGAAACTAATAGAAAATACTTTTTCTGACCAATAAACGACCTTCTTTCAGCTACTCAAATATTTTCAAACTGTAACCTTCCTGGAGTAGCCTTTTGCCAATGCCTGCGCCTGAGCAGGAGGGAACATCTAGTGACCTCAGAGCCTCCATCGGCAGCTGCCACACACAAAGTTAGCTGTTAGGTCACATAATTTAATTGGACCTGACTTTTCTTGGCTCGATTCCCTCTTTGTCCTCCAGCTTTTTCTACCCACCCCCCTCATTTATTTTTCCCAAACCTGAAATACACTTAAGTCAGAAATAAAACATCCCTCTTAACATCCTACTAAGAAGACTTATTTCTTTTTCATAAATGTTAAGTATTTTGTTCTTTTAACACCAGGCCTTAGGAGAAATGGTGATTTAATATTTTTTCTTCCCCATTTCCATTCTGGGCATCTGCAGCATGGCCCCTCTTATCAGGGTCTAGCTCTCTAGGTGAAGTCAGTTTGGGAAGGCTTGTCACTCCTAAGATACTGCTTAAGATATTCATACTCTCTGCAATTGTACTGATTGAATGGAACATTAGAAATAAACAGTTCTGAAGATCCAAAGGAGGAATCATTAGTGGTGAATAATCAGGGGAAATGACAAGCAGTGACCCTTTGGAATGGAAGCCCTTTTCTTTGAGACCAGTAAATACTAATTTAATTTCAAAAGTTAAATAAAATGGAAAATTAAAATAATACTTAGATACTTTAAACATTTTATTTAAGGCTTCAACTTATAATTATACATTTATTCAGTAACAATTTTTTTTAAGATTTTATTTATTTATTTGACAGAGAGATCATAAGTAGGCAGAGAGGCAGGCAGAGAGAGAGGAGGAAGCAGGCTCCCTGCTGAGCAGAGAGCCCGACGCAGGGCTTGATCCCAGGACCTCAGGATCATGACCGGAGCTGAAGGTAGAGGCTTAACCCACTGAGCCACCCAGGCTCCCCTATTCAGTAACAATTTTACATGGAGTAAAAGCTTTTCGTCTGTAAGGAATAGTCTGTAAAAAATGACATTAAATAATTATAATAAAAAATACAATTGACATGAACAGGTGTGAGAATAACACAACTGACTTTTGGTAAGCCAAGAGCTCAGTTGGTGAAAACAAAGGTATGCAGATGGTCATAGATAGTAGGCTACCAGATCAAGTGTCCAGTGAACCATGGCATTTTTGAAGATTTTTCTTGTTGTTCTTTCTTTTTTTACATTTTATTACTACTAAAAAATAAATAAATTAATTAAAAACTATGAATCTACTTCTTAACAAAATTTTAAGTGCACAGTACAATATTCTAGTTAACAAACTATAAGCACAATGTTGTACAGTGGATCTCTAGAACTTATTCATTCTGCATAACTATATCTTTACACCAGTTGAACAGCAGCTCCTCATCTCACATACCCCCCCACACACACACCAGTCTCTGGCAATCACCATTCCATTCTCTGTTTTTATAAGTTGGACTGTTTTAGGTACTTCATATAAATGAAATCATGATGTCTTTGTCCTTCTGTACCTGCTTATTTCACTTAGCATAATATCTGCCAGTTTCATTCATGTTGTCTCACATGGCAAGATTTTCATCATTTTTCAGGTTAAATACATTGTGTGTGTATATACCATATTTTATTTATCCATTTTTCCTCTGATGGACATTTATGTTGTTTCCATACCTTGGTTACTGTGAATAATGCTGCCAAGTGAAATCAGGATCTTAAAGAGATACCAGCACTGCCATCTGAGTGCCGTTCAGAGAAAGACTGGAAGATGCGAGGTAATTCCAATTGGCCAAGAGATGTTTTACCAAATTATTTAAAATATACTGTTCAGTCCCAACATGTCACAGTTTATCCCAGTAAAGACTTTGCTCCATTACAGTATTTCCACACATGTTTTAAAATTACTTAAGTGGTCAGAAGAATATTGTAGAAGGAACTACTTTAGAGAGCTTCAAAACAAACAATATAAAAACACCTTTGAGGGACACCTGGGTGGCTCAGTTGGTTAAGCATCTGCTTTCAGCTCAGGTCATGATTCCAGTATTCCGGGATTGAGCCCGCATCTGGCTCCTTGCTCAACAGGGGAGTCTGCTCCTCCCTCTTCCCTTCCCTTGCCCCTCCCCTCTACTTGTGTGCTCTCACTCTCTCTCTCAAATAAATCAACAAAATCTTAAAAACAAAAAAACAAAAACCCACCTTTGATATAGAATGGATTATTCTGGTTTCAACCAATGCCCAGCAACACATAACATAATATAAGGAAACATAAGTCATTTAATAAATAGTGATTTGGGTTCACACGACTCTATTTTCGTGTTGCCGCAGTCACCTTGCTGATGGACGTAGCTCTGGTCACCTTCTTCTACAGACTATCCTGTAGCTACATGGGCTTCTGGGATACTCCCTACACAGGAAAAGCATGTTTTTGCTAATGTTCCATCACTCAGCATAGCTCCCTACCCTAATACATGGCTTCATCTTCACTACATCTTTGTTTTTTGTTCTAACATCTTAATCCTGAAATTTTCCTCCTTACCATTTTATACTTACAGCTTATTACTGCCTAGCATGTTATAATATGTTGGTTTCTTCTCTTTACTGTCCATTACTACCATTATACTAGTGCAGCTGTCTTCCCAGTGGTGTGAATAAAGTTTAGCATACAATAGATCATAGATAAAAATTTCTTGAGTGAAGGAATACCTGATTATTTTTCTTGTTGTAGTCCTAATTCTGACAAATTTTAGTTGGTTATACATGCTTGACTTCTCTCAACTCTTTTTAAATTGTAACTCTAGTTACATTAATCAGATAATAATTATAATGGTTATTATTAAATTTTTAATAATTATCTTAAGAAGATGATAAGTGGGGCGCCTGGGTGGCTCAGTGGTTTAAGCCTCTGCCTTCAGCTCAGGTCATGATCTCAGGGTCCTGGGATCGAGCCCCACATCGGGCTCTCTGCTCAGCAGGGAGCCTGCTTCCCTCTCTCTCTGCCTGCCTTCTGCCTACTTGTGATCTCTCTCTGTCTATTAAATAAATAAATAAAAATCTTTAAAAAAAAAATAAGATGATAAGTATTATCTCCCACCTAAAGTGTTCCAATAACCTTCTTGTTCTTTGAAACTGTTGAGTCAGGAACACTCAGTTCACTTTTCTAACACTTTCCAATCAAACAAACCAGTTGGTTTTCCAAGGAAAGAATGTGACAGAGGAGATAAAGTGCCTCACCGACTGAATTAATTTCATAGGGAAAAAAAGGCCAAAGAACAAAACAAAAACATGAAGAGGGGGTAATTATGCCTTTAGATTATGTCTTCCAAGTTGGGCGCCTGGGTGGCTCAGTGGGATTATGTCTTCCAAGTTGCCTTTAGAATTTTTCCATTCGATATTTTTGTTGTTGCTGTTGTTGTTTTGTGTTGTTTTGTTTTATTTTCCCTCATCCAAACTTAGGTCTTCAAGTTTAAAAGGCATTGAATGAGGACAGAGTTCAGGCTTCTAGTACTTTAGTGATTTTCTTGGGGCTACATATTAGCAGGCCCAAAGATATTCAACAGTCTTAAAGGATAAACTGTTGGCTCTATCACTACTCTGGGCACCTTGGATATTGGAAGAAGTGTATTCTTCACCAGGGAGCTGTATGAACATACCTATATAAAACTAACATTTAGCGAACTTAAATGAGGCTTTCTGTAATAAGAAAGTCTGAATACAGTTTAAGTAGCCAGAAAGAAATGTTTAAATTTAGTTTGCTTTACTCTCAGGTGCTATGAAGTATCAGATGTCTTAATATCAAGTGTGAAACTTTGGTAATAAGATTCTGCTAGTCATTTATGGTCTCTATGCTTTGGACTAAGACTTTATGCAGGTACTAAATATATACATAAACAGTTTGTAGCCACTTCTAGATTATTACTGATCTCTTACACATATAGAGTATCTCAACAAGGATATGCTTGCCTGTTCATGCTGAAATGTGTATTCTGCAATGGAAAATCCATGTTTTCCGAGTTGTGGAAGGACCCAGAAACTTTCGTCACAGAATTGAAATAGGTTGTCTAGTAAAGTGCAAAACTCTGACCCTAAGACCTGAAATAATTTTACCAAAAGCCATGGTAACCCACACTCTGGCCCCATCAACTTTTTACCCAAACCACTGGTTCCCCTTTGCTGCTGCTTATGTGATTTGGTATTTAGTAATGAAGGATGATAGTTAGCTCAGGATGTAGCCATCTTCATAACAACAATGAACTGTAGACAGTTTATGCCACTGGCCATGAATTGAAGAATTCAGGTACTGGTTCAGTGGAGAGAGAAATCTGTCTTAACTTGACCAGAATCTTTATTTTAGTTCATGGACTGTAGCTAAGAGCCTAGTTTATTATAAGCCTATCAAGTTACCTATACTGGAATATTAAAGACACATATATTTTGAACAACATTTTCTGGAAACAAATACAATAACTATATCACACGTTTAATCTTTACGCTACTTATATACATGTCCAATAAAAAAAAGAGCCAAGCTTGGAAGGAAGCTTCTAGAATTAAACAAGTATCCCAGAATGCTTTGTCTTCATTTCTTCTCCAGCCTTCTGGGTACATGCTTGAAATCACCTTGGAAATTTTGACATCAGGAAACAAAGGCCTCCTATTGAAGCTGAGGGCACTGCCTTATCATTCTACTCTCTACCTCAACTCTTGTATCATGACATTTTTCACAAAACGTTCATTTACTAAAGATTTTGACTTAGCAGATTGTGATTGTATTATACTAGAAATTCACTCGCCATTTTCCACAACTAGTTACTGCTTCAGGCCCATAGTAGTTATAATATTACAAAATGCTATTTTGTTTTGTTTTTTTTTGTTGGTTATGGGTTGCTTTTTGTTTTTTGGAGGTTTTTTTTTTTTTTTTTTTTTTTTTTGGTCATCTTTCTCCTGATCTTCTCTAGATGGATCTTTGTACCACCTTACAGGTGGTATCAGTAGGACACTTTAGATTTTTTTACTTTATTATTATTATTACATGTTTTAAAGTAGGCTCCATAACGCAGTATGAAGCCCAGTGGAGAGCTTGAACTCACCACCCTGCGATAAAGATCTGAGATGAAATCAAGATTTGAATGCTTAACCAACTGAAACACTCAGGCACCCCTATTACTTCATTTAAAACAACAACAACAACAACAACAACAACAACAAATTAAACAGCCATTGGTTTATACCTCTCTTTACTATGTGTACACACTGGACATTCACTATAGTGTTGTGGTTTTGTTTAGGTTTTTTGCTGTTGGGTTTCTGTTTTGTTTTGTTTTTTGTTTTATGAATAAAGAAGCAGTTGTTTCCCTCAGGAGAAGTATAGTACATTTTTTTAATGATATTTTTCTCTTGAAATTTATGTTCTAGGAATAATACTGGTATGGAGTCATAATGATAAACTGTTGATACACAGGGAAAGCTAAAAATCCCTCTTTTAAAACTATTTTAGATCCTGACTTTAAGTTTTGACTTAAAAATAAATGGCAAGTTCTTTAGGAATAGAGAAATATTTCAGGGCACCTGGGTGGCTCAGTTGGTTGGGGGTCTGATTATTGATTTCAGCTCAGGTCATGATCTCGGAGTCATGGGATAGAGACTGGCATCCACTCTGCTCTGAGTGTGGATTCTGCTTAGGATTCTCTCTCTTCCTCTGTCTCTGCCTTCAAGCTCATTCTCTCAAAAAAAAAAAAAAAATCACATTCTCTGTTAATAAATGTTGTTTACTGAGGATGTTTAATTTGAGTAGACTCCTTAAAATGTTAGAGGACCCTTTTCCTTGAGGCTTATGAATGCTCTGATTATCTAATCTGTGAGTACAAATAAAATAGCCAAGCTATTCTGAGAAACCTGATTACACATGCTCTAAAATGCTTGTAATTATGTTCAGAAAGAATCAGAAATTTTTCTTCAGTAATATAGGAGCTTTTCTGCTATTTCCAACATTTGTAAGTTCATAGAATGATAATAGAAGTAAGGACGCTTCTATTCGAGATGACTATCATTGCAATATGGTTTCTTATATTTAAGGTAAAATAGGAGCAAGGATCTGAGAGAAAGAAATGCAGAAAAGTGCTATAGAGTTTCTTTATGAGTCTCTTTAAAGCTGTATGAAACGTTGCTTTCATTTATTTATTGTTGCCTGCTTTCTTTTATCATCTTTCCCCTTCCTTATCCCTTTTCATCCTTATATCTGAAGTGGCGTTTAGCTAACACAAGGAAAATTATATTGTTGCCATTAAAGGAATAGAGAGGCAGACATTTTCCTGCTCAAATTCTGATTCACAAATATTCATAAATTTGGAAATAAAAAAGTGCAAGTATACATTATTATTTAAAATTCTAATATATGTTCCTTTCTTGGCACTCATCCTATAAACCTATTCAAAAAACAGTTAATGATGTATTTCAGTTTATATAGTCATTGTAAGAATAATTTAACCCACCAGTAAACATTTAAACCAAAAAGATTTTTTTTCTTAACTGTGTGGAATGTATCAGAAGTAAAACACTCCATTTAAAAAAAAATTAAAATTAAAAAAAAATGAATTAATCAATAGACTCAGACAAAACCAGTTGGATTCCTACAGATCTTGAGAACACTGCTATTACACTAGCAGGATGAACCTATTCAAAGTGGTAAGCCTTCAGCACGTGAAATATTTTCACTTGAGAAGCATAGTTAGCATTCAATGCCTATTTATTTTGCTATAGTAAAAAATCTTTTATTACTGCAAAATATCGAACAGAAGAAAAACACCTGAAAGCCAAATTAACTATGGAAATTTGTATTGATTGTGGTCAGAGAAATGCTTCAGCTTGATAACAAAATTGTTGCTGTTTCTCCACTTCGGATAATAAGCCAGGCTGTTGTTTTCAGTGATCAACAGCCATAGGCCCCGAGGCTGGCCTGCTCATGTGTACCTCCAGGGTTGGAACTATGCCTGGGACATAGCCCATGCCAGAATCTGGGGCTTCTTTTTTGCAGCTGGTGAAGGTGCATTGGTGTGCAGACTGGTTTTGACCTTGTCTTGTTCGTTTCTGCAGATCTTGTGAGCGCTTTGTCTCAATCTTGAACAAACTCGCATGTTAATTCTATACTTTTTGTGGATTTCCTGTTTGTTTTTCATGGACTTTTGACTTTTAGTATCTTATTTAATAAGTTTTGTTTCAATCCAGAACCAAAGTCCCATACATCCCATATATGATCCTTGTGTTTAATATCTCATATATCTGGTGGTGCTTTGTCTTGGTCATTCCTTTGCTGAACTTTTCCTGTATTTATACCTGGTGACTGTGGTCTGATTCCACTCCCGGAAGAGGTTGAAACTGCCATTAAGTCTTGGTTTGCTGTCCTGGACTCTACCTTAAGCTTGTGATCTTCTTAGGAACCTTCGCTTCTTTAATTTGGTGCCATGTTTCCCAGGTTCATCCATGTCGTAGTGTGTTTCATACTGTCTTCCTTTTTATGGCTACATAACTTTCCACTGTATGGACAGATCACACTCCATTTATTCAGTCCTCAGCTGATGGGTGTTTGGATTGTTTCAATTTTTTAACTATTTTGAACAATGTTGATGTGAATATTTGTGTACAAGTATTTATGTAGACAGATGTTTTCATTTCTCTTCGTTATCTGATAACTCTTTATTTAATTATTGAGAAATTGTCCAACCAAAATTTTGATATTTGAGAAATACCAAAGTAGCTTCTCCATTTCACATTTTTTTTTTAAGAGTTGATTTATTCATTTGACAGAGAGAGATCACAAATAGGCAGAGAGGCAGGCAGAGATAGAGGGGGAAGCAGGCTCCCCGCTGAGCAGAGACCCTGGGATCATGCCCTGAGCTGAAAGCAGAGGCTCTAACCCACTGAGCCACCCAGGCGCCCCTCCATTTCACATATGATCAGCAGTGCATGAAGGTCCTCATTTCTCCACATCATTATCAACATTCTTTATTATCTGTATTTTTTATTATAACTGTCCCGGTGAGTGTCAAGGGATAACTCATTATGGTTTTGATTCGTGTTTGTCTAATGACTAATGATGCTGAGCATCTTTTCATGTGCTCCCTGGTTATGTGTATACCTTATTGGAAGAACTGTGATCAAATCCTTCGTCTATTTTTCTTCGTCTATTATTATCATTGAATCATGTTTTTAAAAAATATGTTCTAGATACAAGTCTCTTACCAGACATGTGCACATATTTCCTTCTATTCTGTGGGGTTTTATGGCATTTTTTTTTTAGAGACAAAAGTTTAAATCTGGTTAAATTCAATTTATCTATTTCTTTTTTTTTTTCTTTTTTGTTGCTTGTGCTATTGGTGTTTGTAGTGATTCCTGATCATGACTAAAGGATTTTATTCTACCTTTTTTGCCTCAGTGTTAATCTCCAATTAAAAGCAATCCTGAAATAGTTGAAATAAATAAAAGACTAAATTCAGTGTTCAGTAGCTGTTCATGGTGCGTTTCTTTATTTGTATGTTAAGCATTTGAGAGTCTAAACATGCATACCTTCTTTCTGAGCATCAATTTTACCTGAAATCTGAAGACAAATTTAAAGCCAGTTAGCAAAGGAAAATAGTGCAAGATATCTGAGAATTATTTCTCATGCCTGAAGTAAATAGTAATTTTCTTCTTTAAGCTTAATATCCATTGAGGCAGCTTAACCTGTCATCTGCCACAGCTAGATTATTTTATGATATCTCTGATTTCTCCCCACATTTATAGATTTTATTTTTTAGTATATTATGGTTTCTTCCTTTTATTTTATTTATTTATTTATTTTTTTGGCACACAGTGAATACTTGCTTCTTAACCTTGTTTTATAAGAAAGATCAAGGCTGTGGCTCCTCTCTTCCAACATGACTGATTTTGCTGAGTCACTCAATGTGCCCCACCAGGACGTGGGTTATTGCAAGATAAGAAGACGAGGAAACAGCTGCTTCCAGACACAACACCCATCAGCAACAGACATTTTGGAGTACCTTCACTACATTGTGGGAAGCTGAACTTTTCCTGCACTTTTTTCCAGTGGTTGCTTTTCTACAGACATATCATACATTTCATTGTGTAGACTTTTAACATCTCCTCTCATGCTCAACCTGGTTGTTATGAATAATCAGTCTTTGGTCTACTAGGATCTACTTCTTCCTCAAAATTGAAGCAATAATACCTCTTCTAATTTATCACTCAAAGTGACTGTTTCCCACCCCAAATCAGAAACTTCCAGTGCTGATGGATACCCCAGTAGCTATGGAGAATAATATTAAACTGCCTGCAAGGTATGATTTTGTCCACTACCTGCTATTTACACTTACATGACCAAATAACTGTATTTCAACACAGCAGATATATCTCATCTGTTTCCTGTTCTTCTGAAGTCTTCAGCCAGGTCTGACTGCATTTGTTACCTTGTATCTGGTACACTGTTTGTTTCCTCCCTCTTGCTACACTGTTTTGGATAAAGGTCTCAGTTTATGTGAAGGTTTTTTTTTTTTTTTTTAAAGATTTTATTTATTTATTTGACAGACAGAGATCACAAGCAGGCAGAGAGGCGGGCAGAGAGAGAGAGGAGGAAGCAGGCTCCCTGCTGAGCAGAGAGCCCGATGCGGGACTCGATCCCAGGACCCTGAGATCATGACCTGAGCCGAAGGCAGCGGCTTAACCCACTGAGCCACCCAGGCGCCCCTATGTGAAGGTTTTTGATGGAAGTATTTATTTGCAATCTCAGGTCTTGCCTAAATCTGGGAGTATGACAGTTCTCTATGGGAGAACTAAATTTGCACAAAACACAGAGTTTACAATCACCCTTGTGCATATATGAGTCTGTGAGAGAAATGACATGCCGCTTGAGTGGAGAGGTGAGCTAAGAAAAAATATTATTTTATGCAAAATGAAAAATTAAATTTCTATCTCACACTTTATACATGAACCAGTGTCATATGGATTATGACTTAAAAACTGAACCTTCAAACTTTTGGTAGAAACTATATGTAAATTATTTAGATTTTGGAAAAGGGAAGGATGAGACAAAAATATTATTAAGTATAAAATAAATGATTCATAAAATTTGACTATTCAAATATGAAACTCTTTTCATCAAGCATAACTTAAAGGAAATAGAAGAAAAGTTATAATGTAGATGGATATTCATGATACAAAATCCAACAAAATATTAGTGGGTATAAAATAGGAGAAACTATAATAAAAACCTAACTATCTTGTGAATTAAATTTTCATTCTTGTTCTTTTTTTTTTTTTTTTAGATTTTATTTATTTATTTGAGAAAGATAGAGTGATTAAGAGAATGAGTAGGAGGGGCAGAGGGTAAAGCAGACTCCCCATTGAGCAGGGAATCCAATGCCGGACTCAATCCCAAAATCCTAGGATGGTGACCTAAACTGAAGACAGAAGCTTAAATGACTGAGTCTCCCCAGGGGCCCTTGTCCGGAGGATCTAAAGGTAGACGGAGATTGGGGCTAGGATTTCCAGATTAAGAAAATAAAAATATTCAGTTAAATTTTAATTTAATTTTATTTTACTGTATTTCATTTCATTTTATTTTTTAGAGAGAGACAGAGAGAGAGAGAGAGAGAGAACACGTGTGTGTGTGTGTGTGTGTGTGTGTGTGTGTGTAAACAGGGAGGGGCAGAGGGAGGCGAGAGAAGGAATCTTTAGCAGGCTTCCCACTTAGTGTAGAGCCTAACTTAGGGTTTCATCTCTGGACCGTGAGATCATTATCTGAACTAAAATCAAGAGTCAGACACTTGGGGCGCCTGGGTGGCTCAGTGGGCTAAAGCCTCTGCCTTCGGCTCAGGTCATGATCCCAGGGTCCTGAGATGGAGGCCCACATTGGGCTCTCTGCTTAGCGGGGAGCCTGCTTCCTCCTCTCTCACTCTCTGCCTGCCTCTCTGCCTACTTGTGATCTGTCAAATAAATAAATAAAATCTTTAAAAAAGAAAAAAGAGTCAGACACTTAACCAACTGAGCCATCCAGGCACCCCTAAATTTGAATTTTAGATATAACGTTAGGTTTTTTTTGTTTGTTTGCTTTTTGTTTTTTTTTCCTAAAGTATCTTACCAATATTATATGGGTTATACTTACTCTAATAATTCATTGATTACCTGACATTTGAATTTACTGGGTGTGCTATGCTTTAAATGGAAATTTTACTTCTCAAATTGGTTTTTGAGAATGATAAAAAGCCCACCCAATGGGAAAGGTCTTTTCAGGGCCTAAGAAAAATAATGCATTATATGGCTAAATTTACTTTATTAAGTGTACTGTATGTGAATTCAGATATTATAAAATAAAAATATATGATATAATATAATATAATATAAAATTATATTATGCGTTATAATATTTTACCATGGATGGCTGTATGAATGGTCCTGAGAGGGTTAATAACCTTTTATGAACATCTTACCATTCCCATTTATTAAATGAAAGGATTATATTATGTTATTATAAGAGCTCACCTATCTCTAAAGTGATATTTTATAAAGCTCCATTCTTGCTGATTTAAATTAAATCTGAGGATGAACGCTGTATACCACATATGATTACTGATCTGTGGTAATATTACAGTTTCAGGTCACATTTCTTGGCTCCCTATTTAAACCCAGCGCCCCACGATTACTAGCTGCAACTATATTAATGCTCTTGAGGTAGCTCTTTTTCATTAAAATAGTGACATATTGAAATGTATTGTAGATTAGATCTTTGTCATATAAACTACCAAGAAGTAACGTAAAATAAGATAGCTGCATTATTCCCAGTGCTGAGCTGAAGTGTTTGATTCTAATAAAATGGGAAAGAATGACAAGTGACCTGTCAGAGAACCAAATTCATTTCACAGAGTTTGCAAATGAAGCAGAAGAATGTGAGAATGTACCTCATCAGCAAGTTAGTGACCACTTCACTCTGATCACCACTCCTCATATTTCAGTTGGAATTTTTAAACCATAAATAGAATTAAATTCAACTGACTAGAAATAAAATATCCAAATATACATTCTCCAGAGCACGTTCTATTTCAGTGTTTTATTTGTATTCAGGCATATTAAAATGGAAATGCTGTGAGGCAAAGAATTCATCATTTATCTCAGTGTCAGTGACTCAGCCATTTATCCTGAGACTCACCTGCAGTGGCCCCTCCTAGCTTCCTCTTTCCTTTAAATTCCTCCCAGCTCTCCTTCACTGGAAGGTGGAGAGATAGCCTGAACTAATCCAGCAGGATTCTTGGAGGCTGGTAGAGTTTTTGCTAAAGGTGTCAAGATTACTAATGTACAAAATAAGAACATCTGCATGTGTTAAAAAACAAACAAACAAACAAAACAAAAAACACTTTTTACAAAAGATTTATTTGAAAGGGGGGGGGGGGGACAGAGAGCCCAGGCACACACACAAGTCCGGGCAGGAGATTGGGTGGGAAGGCAGAGGAGGGGAGAGAGAGAATCTCAAGCCAGCTTCCTGCTGAGCTCAGAGCCCCACAGAGGGCTTGATCCCAGGACCCATGAGATCATGACCTGAGTTGAAATCAAGAGTCTATCACCTAACCGACTGAATCACCCAGGTGCCCTTTCCTCAGTTTTAAAAACAATCCCCAAACCAGAAAACCTAAATTAAAAGTCTCTCTCTCTCACACTTTTTAAAAAAATTTTATTTATTTATTTGACAGAGAGAGCCCAAGCAGGGAGAGCAGCAGGCCGAGGGAGTAACAGGCTCTCCGTCAAGCAAGGAGCTTGATGTGGGGCTCGATCCCAGGACTCTGGGATCATGACCTGAGCCAAAGGCAGATGCTTAACCAACTGAGCCATGCAGGTACCTCACAAATTACGAGTCCAATCTAAATTTAAATTATGTTTAAGTTAAATTAAATGAAATCTAGGAAAAAACTGCATTGTATCCATGAGAAGGGAGAATATATTGAGTCAGGGAAAAAAAACTATGATTACATAATTTTAGAGCATTTTTTTTCAGTGTTTGTTTTTTTTTTTTAAAGATTTTATTTATTTATTTGACAGAGAGAAATCACAAGTAGATGGAGAGGCAGGCAGAGAGAGAAAGAGAGGGAAGCAGGCTCCCTGCCGAGCAGAGAGCCCGATGCGGGACGGGACTCGATCCCAGGACCCTGAGATCATGACCTGAGCCGAAGGCAGCGGCTTAACCCACTGAGCCACCCAGGCGCCCCCCTTTTTTCAGTGTTTAAAGTGTTGTACAAGAAGCCAGGAAATAGAAAATATATTAAACTGAAACATGACACAGCTTTGATAATTTACACACAGTTATCTTGAGACAATTAAATAATTGGTGTCATTAATTTTTCAGATGTCTACATTATTAACCTTTTTATTCCTGACACTGAGATTAAATCACAATTCAGAGGTTATTAAAGAAGGGAGGACAGACAAAACTATACCAATTGTCTCAAAAGTTCATGTTCATATTCTTATTTTGTAGCTGTATTTAAAATAGAAACTTTTGATACTTAAGTGAATACACCCACACATTCATCATTACCCATAATTGTCATTATCTTCTTTATCCATTCATCTATTGATGGACATCTAGGCTCTTTCCACATCTTCCTTCCAAGAAGAATCAATCATCTTCTCACTTCGTATACACACACACGTATAGCTAAGAAGTACATACCAAATCACAGTTCATTTTTTTTTTAAACATATAATGTATTATTTACTTTAGGGGTACAGGTCTGTGAATCACCAGTCTTAACACAATTCACAGCATTCACCATAGCACATACCCTCCCCAATGTCCATAACCCAGACACCCTATCCCCCCACCCCACCCCAAGCAAACCTGTTTGTTTCCTGAGATTAAGAGTCTCTTACGGTTGGTGTCCCTCCCCAGTTCCATCTTTCATCTTTTCCTCCCTGCCCCCCATGACCCTCAGCCCTGCCTCTCAAATTCCTCATATCAGAGAGATCATACGATAATTGTCTTTCTTGGATTGCAGAAAACCTGTTCTTGTCTTCTGCTTGTTTCTTGATTGGATTATTTGTTCTTTGGGTGTTGAGTTTGATAACTTCTTTAGAGATTTTAGATACTAGCCCTTTATCTGATATGTCATTTGCAGATATCTTCTCCCATTCTGCCAGCTGTCTTTTGGTTTTGTTGACTGTTTTCTTTGCTGTGCAAAACCTTTTGATCTTGATGAAGTCCCAATAGTTCATTTCTGCTCTTGCTTCCCTTGCCTTTGGCAATGTATCAAGGAAGAAGTTGCTGTGGCTGAGGTCAAAGAGGTTGCTGCCTGTGTTCTCCTCAAAGATTTTGATGGATTCCTGTCTCACATTGAGGTCTTTCATCCATTTTGAGTCTATTTTTGTGTGCGGTATAAGGAAATGGTCTAGTTTCATTCTTCCAAATGACCCACAGACACATGAAAAAGTGCTCACCATGATTCAGCATCAGAGAAATACAAATCAAAACCACAAGGAGATACCACCTCACACCAGTCAGAACAGTTAAGAAGTCAGGAAATGAGAGATGTTGGCAAGGATGCAGAGAAAGGGGAACCCTCTCCTACGCTATTGGTGGGAATGCAAGCTGGTGTAGCCACTCTGGAAAACAGTATGGGGGGGTCCCTCAAAAAGTTGAAAATAGAGCTACCCTATGACCAGCAATCACACTACTGGGTATTTACCCTAAAGATACAAATCCAGTGATCTGAAGGGGCATGTCCATCTGAATGCTTATAGCAGAAATGTCCACAACAGCCAAACTATGGAAAGAGCCTTGATGTCCATCAACAGTTGAATGGATAAAGAAGATATGAGACACACACACACACACACACACACACACATACACACAGGGATACCACGCAGCCATAAAAAAAAAAAAAATGAAGTCTTGCCATTTGCAAAGATATGGATGGAACTAGAGGGTAATTATGCTAATCACAGTACTTTTTGTCAGCTTTTACTGTTTCACTCTATTACTCTGTTCTCCAGGGGCACAGCAGAATTCTGTTTTTTAATGTGCATTCATATATGTATATTTAAAGAACATATTTATACATGAATATTTAAATTTCCATTGGTCTGATTATCTATGTATTTATTTTTCTCTGCAGATTTCAATATTATGTGTTTAAGTTATACCCATGCTAATATACATATATACAGATAAATGGATATGCATACAGATACATGAAGATGTAGGCATAGGTGTAAAGGTAAATGTATGCATATATGTAGATATATGGGGATTTTCTTTTTCTAAGATTTTATTTATTTGAGATTGAGAGACAGTGAGAGAAAGTGTGAGAGTGGAGAAGGTCAGAGGGAGAAGCAGACTCCCTATGGAGCTGGGAGCCCAACACGGGACCCAATCCTGGGACTCCAGGATCGTGAGCTGAGCCAAAGGTAATTGCCCAACCAACTGAGCCACTCAGGCACCCAGGGATGTGTTTTTTTTTAATGTGTCCAATATTATGAAATTTATTTTTGATAAGCATTTGATTTATTTATTTCCTCTTGATTTATAGTTGTATTTATTTCAATAATATAAAATTTAAATTAAATAGTTATATTATATGATATATTATTGTATAATATGTCATTAATATATTATATATTATATAATTAATGTAATGTGATATATAATTATATATTATAAATATTATAAGTATATTATATTATATTATACTATATATACATATCCATACATAAACCAGACAAATATATCCTGGCACGCATTTACTAGTGTGATTCCTGGGTAATGGAGAGGCACCATGAGACTTTGACTAAGAACATGGGCTTCTGTGGTGCCTGGGTGGCCAACTCTTGGTTTCCTCTTGGGTCATAATCTTGGGGTCTTGATATGGGGCCAGACATTAGCTCTGCAGAGTTTACTGGGGTTTTTCTTCTCCTCTGCTCCTCCTCTTGCTCACATGCACTCTCTCTCTCTCTCAAATTAATAAATAAAATCTCAAAAAAAAATAAATAACATGGTCTTCTGATCCCTGTCAGAGTTACTTAATTCCTGGCTCATAAACATTGATGCAATAATTATAAACAGGTAAGAAGTTAACTAATCCTAATTGTTAGATATTTGAGGAATACAAGTTTTCTTTACAACAGAAAATATTTCAATCCACTTTAATCTGAAATCATATACTATAATTTCCATAAATTAAAAATAAAATTAATAATTTATGTTAATAAGCCTTAACAAGCACATAATTGGATTAAAAAAATTCTTAACTTGATAAACTATATTGATTGGTACTTTGTCACATAAATTATAAGGCTGAAAGTTAAAGAAAATATTTGAAACTTAACAAAAAATATGTTTATCAACTAAATAAAATGAGCATACAAAAACCCATTGTATTTTTATAAAACAAGAGATATAAAATACTCAACACCTAGGAGTACATCTAGCAAACACTGTTCAATTCTTACGTCATGAAATTATCAAATTTTTGTGAAAGACCTAAAAGAAGACAATGATTAGAAAAGCATTCCATGTTTGGACAGGAAAACTCAGATCTTTTTTAATAATGTTCTAATGATATACAATTTCATACTGAGAATGATAGAGGATAGAATATTCTACTTTTGCTCAAAATCTGGTGTCACATAGTCTACTCTCAAGTGTCAGGAAAACATAATAATAGGCTTTTTCAAACGTATAAGATTGCAAGAAAACACAAGTAAAGACAGCTAGAATCCACATTAATTAAAGATATGTGGACAGACTTTTATCTAAGAGCTTATTCAGTTCCCCTAAATATAAAAATGGTAGTTTTATTTTGTTTGTAATAAACTTAAAATTATAGATACAGATATAGATATTTTCAGGCTGTATCAAGAAAAAAAATTAAACAAGCAGCTTCATAGTGTTCTAGTTGAAAAACAGTAAAATATTTAAAATGTAACATAACAATAACACAATATGAAAGCACTCAATAAATTCAGTTACCTTTATACTTATCTTTTGTCCAAATTGTACTCCCATCATAACATATTTTTGAACATTGACCTTTTTTTTAAAAAATTATGAATGCAAACTTAAACGTAATAAACTTAACATGGCTTAGTCAACCTGGTTTGGTTATTTTTTTAAGGTACTTGATTTTTTTTTTTTAAGATTTATGTACTTATTATTTTTAGAGAGAGAAAGAGTGTGCATGTGGGAGGAGGGGCAGGAGGAGAGGGAGAGAATTCTCAAGCAGACTTCTCACTAAGTGTGGAGCCCCACACAAGACTTCATCCCAAGGCCCTCTGATCATGACCTGAGCTGAAATCAAGAGTCTGATGCCTTCCCAACTGAATCACTTGTGCACCCTTTTACTCAATTGTTTTTATTCAGATTTTATTTCTTTGGTGTCAGATGAATGACGAATGCCTCTTATCACACTGTATATTAAATGCATCTTTATTTAGTGACTAGAAGAATGATATTAGATGGAGCTGGAAACATTAAGGTAGTGTTGAAATTCACTTTTCAATTTCACTTTTTTTTTTTTTTAGCTTCACTTTAAGTCAAGTCACTCAACAAATTCATTTATGTTTCTATATATGCAAGACTACCTCCTGTGATATTACCTCACAATTTGCCCTTTCTTCAATGTTAGTACCCCAGACTTGTGTATCTAAACTGGTATTTAAAAGAAACGAAAATAATTAGGAATGTTTGAAAAAAGTTAGCATATATTATAAATTACAGACTTAGAAGCTATTGCCTGAAATGTCAGTAGACTTCTTAAAGTCAATTTTATATTTGCATGTTGAGGACTCTGCTTAAAGAGGTAGCATTGATTATAAGAACTCTCATAAATTTTAGGGTTGTTAAAAGGAGACCTAATAAATTAATCTGACTCCAATCAGATGAATGTGTCAAAAATAAGTGCTTTAGGGGTGTCTGGGTGGCTCTGTCAATTTGGCATTGAACTCTTGGGTTCCACTCAGGTCATGATCCTGTTGTCAAGCTCTCTGCTCAGCATGGAGTCTGCTTGAGATTCTTTCCCTTCCTGCCACCAAATCACATGCATGTACTCTCTCTTTCAAATAAATAGATGAAATCTTAAAAAAAAAAAAAAAAAAGAAAGAAAGAAAGAAAAAGACTCATCATTGGGGCGCCTGGGTGGCTCAGTGGGTTAAGCCGCTGCCTTCGGCTCAGGTCATGATCTCAGGGTCCTGGGATTGAGTCCCGCATCGGGCTCTCTGCTCAACAGGGAGGCTGCTTCCCTCTCTCTCTCTGCCTGCCTCTCCGTCTACTTGTGATTTCTCTCTGTCAAATAAATAAATAAAATCTTTAAAAAAAAAAAAAAAAGAAAGAAAAGAAAAAGACTCATCATTAAAAAATAAATAAATAAGTGCATTGGTAGAAACATAGAAGCACTGATAATAGCTACAGAAAGAGTTCAAGGGTCCGATATTGATGGCCAACATTAATTATGAGAACAAGCAAAAAAAGTAAATGTTGCACATTGGCTTTAGGAATTTTATGGCACATAGCATGAAAACAATGGCCGTGTGCAAAAAATGTACTGTCGTTGCTCATATTTTCTGTTGTAATCATGGAATCATCATCAGAGAGTTGCATGGCTGGTCATCAGGAGCCTCAACCCAAAACCCAGACTTTAAGTAGAGAAAATCAGTCGTTGGCCATATTTGCCTATCTAATGTCTATTAAATAAAATAATACTTCTGCTGTCTCTGGCTATTTCCCTAAATTTTCAATCTTTTCGGCTCCTTTTAAAAACTATTACAGAGTTGATCCTGATCAGTGACTCTTCTAGAGAATCTTCAGTTTGGGAAGACATCTGGGAAGGCTCTTTAAGCTAGTCTCCTTGTAATGGTTTCTGTCTGTCCTTCTTAAGTGCCTAGACATGATGGGGCACCTCTGGCAGAGGAAGGAAGGAAACAAACAAACAAACAAAAACTTAGACTTTGCTATTAGTTCAATTTAGACTCAGTGGTAAATTTTATCAGTGTAAACCTTGCAACTCTAGGCAAATAGTAATTTTTAACTCTGATTTCTTCACCTGTAATGTACGTTATTAGCTGTACTTTGTAGTTCTTATAGATGATTACATGAAAAAAAAATTACAAAATTTTTTTTTGTAAAAAAAAATAAAAAATTACACCAAAAAAAAATTTTTGGTTGTTTTTGGGTTTTTCGTGATAAAGTAAAATCTCATCCTATTAGCTTTTACTGTTCATTTTGTTTCTCCTTCAAGGAAATATAGAATGGAAAGATTCATAGATTAATCCTGCTTCATTCCTTCCTTGAAGAGACCTGCTAGGTATCCCTTAAGTTCAACTCCACCCCAATTCCTTTAGGTACATTTTCCTTACTATGAGATGAGTAACTATAAAATTATTTTGAGTGGTTCATGGGCATGGAATTAAGTATAACTTTGATTAATGATAGAGGTTGATTTTGTTTATGACCTCATACTGGTTTTACCAGTGATTTAAAATCACTGGTATAGGGTGCCTGGTGGCTCAGTGGGTTAAGCCACTGCCTTCAGCTCTGGTCATGATCTCAGGGTCCTGGGATCGAGTCCGAGTCCCGCATCGGGCTCTCTGCTTAGCAGGGGGCCTGCTTCCCTTCCTCTCTCTCTGCCGGCCTCTCTGCCTACTTGTGATCTCTCTCTGTCAAATAAATAAATAAAATTAAAAAAAAAAAAAACACTGGTATATATATATAGTGTGTGTGTGTATTATACATATATATGTGTGTGTGTGTGCGTATACGTATGTATATATGTGTGCGTATGTGTGTGTGTGTGTGTGTGTATTTTACAATGCTCCTAATATACTTCACATATGTAGGAATAGAAAAATCATCAAGGGACACCTGGGTGGCTCAGTTGGTTAAGCGTCTGCCTTCGGCTCAGGTCATGATCCCAGTGTCCTGGGATGGAATCCCATATGGGCTCCTTGCTCAGCCGGGAGCCTGCTTGTCCCTCTGGCTGCTCTGTCTCCAATTCCCCTGCTTATGATATCTCTAGCTCTCTGACAAATAAATAAACAAAATCTAAAAAAAAAAAAAATGGAAAATAAAGAAACAAACAATCACCAATTTGGTGTCCTTGCAACAAATTTTGGAAGCATTGCTTATACAAATTTTTTCTGCCCACTGTCTAATCTATTCCTTATTAAAATATGCTTTTCATTATAATCAATAGGGGTTTTGTTTTGAATGTTTAAATATTTGTATAATTATCTACTATTATGCAAAAAAAATTAAATTATAGGGAATCATACTTAAGAACTGTTTCCTTCCTGAAGAATCTGGAGCAGGAAAAAAAAAAAAATAGACCCTAAATGTTACTAGAAATCTGTGGTTTTAGCAGCTAGACCAAAAGAGAAAAAAAAAAAAAAGAGAAAAGAAAAAAAAATGTATCTTCTAGAAATATGAAGAAAAAATTATAGCCAGTGTCAGCCAAGGGAAGAAAAAGTTCAAGTTAGAGGACATGGCCCTTTTTAACAAATCTTTTTTCTTGACCTAACCACTGCAGGAAAATATGCTTTCTGTACATATCCCACATACCCATCAAATGTAATTTTCCTCCTGAATTGAAAGTCTGACAGCAGTCTTCCCAGCAACAGAACAAGGTCCTAAGAATTGCTATTTTTATATGTAATTTTATAATCAATAAAGGATAACACACAGTTGCCATAACAGATTCAATGTATTATTTTTTGATATGGCCTTTCACTTCACCAATAGGCTGTTGAGGAAGAGCTCTGGGTTTCTGCAGAGCGTTGTGTACCACCATTAACTGCGGGTCTTACCTCTTGAGTCTCTCCATCCTTTTAGCCCATTTCCAGATACATACATATTCTCTGAAGACATATGACCTTAATGTTTAAAAAATGTTTTTTCTTTAAAAGTTTTTAGGTGTTGCACTATTTTCTCCTGTGTTTATAATATAGAGAAAATTCTGAAGTGTGATTGATTTTTCATCACTTGGCTGTGATACATTTTTTAATTTTTTGGTAGTTAAATACACAGTCAAAAATTACCTCATTTTTTTAAAAGTTATCTTTGAGTTTTCATATTTTACCAGTGTATGTTAGAGAAAAGAAACATCGCTAGCCAAACTTTCTTAAATGCAGCGCACTGTTTCTTCGTATTTTTCTTTTCTAGTTTAAGGGCACTATTTATTTTTTTTAGCAATCGTCTTTTTTCATAATCATGTATATATTTACATATTGTCATATTTTCCTTTTCTAGAAGAATTAATTTTACATCAAGCTTTATCTCCGTGTTTTAACTGTATCTATCCTGTTCCTTAAGTTTCTTAAGTTTTTATGATTCGTGGTTATTGAACTTGTTTCGTAAAGCCTGCTGCTGACGATTGCCATTCTATTCAATTCTATTCATGAGTAGCTCTCATCCCTCCTCTCAGCAGACCCTCCTTCTTATTCACTGGATCTAGGGGTGGGTGCTGCCGTGGGAAGCTTCTTTACTCTAGGACACGTTTTTGGCCATCTTTGGCATGCTCTCTGGATGGATTGTGCTTTGTATTTTGCTGGTTCTGTTTGTGCATCATCATTACCTTCTTTTAGATTTAAGCTCCCTCATGATCCCGCACTGTCTTTGGACACTGCCTCTTGCTCCAATACTGTGCTGGTGACCCTTTGACATGCGGAGACTAGCTTGTTTCCTTGAGAAAGTAATAGTTCCCTGACACGATGCCTTTGTTTTTGTTTGTTTCGTGTGACAAGGAGGTGGAAGCATGAGGAATTTCGCTGCTTCACTGGCACTAATTAACCCATCTTAGCTAAAAACCCAATGCTTCCTCACTTAGAGGGACATTCATGGTATATAATCTATAGCTATAGCATTGGGCATAAAATTTCTGGCTCGTTTTTGTGTGTATATATACATTGTTTCACTAAATTGTCCCCAACAAGATATTTCTATTATTTTACTTACCAGGAGAGGAAAAGGTAAGCATAATTACACAGCTCACTTTTGTTTTACCTTACTTCTCCCCACTGAGAATAATATTTGAGAATATTAGTGGAAATTCTCAGAATCTTCCAAGTTCTTAATTTCAAGCTTGGTAAAAGGTGCCAGAGTTAGATGCTTCTAAACTTGTGCTAATTCTCCCAAATCCACAAAATCTTATTTTTCTCCTTTCTACATTTTGAAAATGGGGTTCTTCCATTTTTCTTGTTTGGTTTTCTCAGTGAAGTTTTTTTTTTTTTCTTTCCTTTTAAAAAGTATTTTTAATAGATATCTATTTTCTTCCTCATTTTATTAAATACTAAGGGGTTCAACTTTATCCCGGAACTGAGTGCTGTCTTATTTAAATTGAATTTTCCCAGGGAAAAACAAAAAAAGAGTTTCCAGAGCAAATTTTACAGTGATACAGCAAAATCGTTTCTGAGAACATGCTGATTTATATTTTAAAGTTTTGGATCACCTACTTTAATAAAAAAATAAATAAATAAAGTAGACTATAATTGAAAAACTGAATTCATTTTCCTAATGTCACTATCCACTCTAAGTATGCGTTATTCTTTTGACCGTGCTTCATGTGTTTTCATCCTTGTGAAACCTTGTCAGAAACATAATTTATTCACATGTTCTCCTAAAATTGATAGGCTCTCTCTTGCTGTAATATTTGGTCATCAAGTTAAATTTAATGTGTAACTTCTTCTGTCAGCCATCAGCTTGTCAATTTGTATTTTGTGAAACAAATTAATATTAAGAAGATTAGTTACAAGCTCAATTTAAAAGAATTTATTAAAACTTTATTTTATAATGTCTCCAAATTTTATTCTTACTAAATATAATATGTAGACAGTGAGAGAGGGAACACAAGCAGGGAGAATGGGAGAGGGAGAAGCAGGCTTCCCACTGAGCAGAGAGTCCAATGCAGGGCTCAATCCCTGGACCCTGGGATCATGACTTGAGCCGAAGGCAGACACTCAACAACTGAGCCACCTAGGTGTCCCCATGATTTTTTTTTTAGGGGAGAATTTCGTAGGTATGGTTTAAGACTATGTAGTTGCCAGAAAATAAAGACTTCGTGGAATGTGGGTCTGAGAATCCTTTGCAAATATATTAGACCAAGGCATAAGATTATCTCAAGGACTAGTCCGGTAGCAATTACCCACTTCCAATTAATTCCCCAAAAACATATACAGAGACCAAAGCCAAGTAAAGCCATGCAATCTTGACTAGTGTGAGGATAAGAAATAATACATATAAACCAATTGCCACAAAGTATGGACACAACAAATTTACTACTCTCATAGTTTATGTTTATAAATATTTCCACAACTCAGACCAGAAAGTTGGGCTACCAAATATATAAAGCACAAGATAATGACAATATAATTGAATATAGGTTTTTAAATTTTGAAGGATAAATTAAACAATTATGTTGCAGCAATAATACAAAGAAAAAAATTGCTGTGAGCAAGAAATGAATTTTTATGCTTGAAAAAGCATCCTGTATGAATATAATCTTTCCTGATAAATACACATCGGGGTCTGGGAAAAATGGCAACTGCTTCTGAAGATTTTGCAGAACTACAAATAAACTAAGAATAATGAGGAAAAGTAATAATAATTACACTATGTAGGAAAAGAAACAGAAAGAATGGAGGAAGTAGAGGAAGATGAAGAATGTCATGAGGGGCATTGGCTCCAAAAGATATCACCCCACACTACAAATTGTGTATTTAAATGTGAAATCTTGACATGAAACTCTAGAGAGTTTTAGCAGAACATAAAACCTCTAAAATAGGTATGGCTACAGATGGAAATATATGACTTCCAATCAATAAAGATAAGATGATTTTGTAACAGACCTCACTAATTAAAAAAATAAAATCTTGAATCCCTTCCTCCTGTCTTATTTTGGACTATTTGGACTAACAGCTAAATGAAATCATTGAAGATTAAAATTAGAAATAATGGAAGAAATGTGTGATTGTGTTTAAAAATGCATATACATATTTTTAGAGTTCTGAAGAATTTTATAACAAAAATTCCAGAAGTCTTAAAAAATAAGAGCATGTACATCTGCTATCTAAATACAAAATATTTTGCTTGACCAAATTCAAACTTAGCACTAACAAACACAAAACAAAATTGTCAAATGAGGGGGAAAATAAATGCATATGTTTAACAGGAGAAAAACTAGTATCTTTAAGCTAGAAATAGTATAAAACAATAACATAATACATGACAGAAAAAAGACAATATAAGCAAACAGTTATCAAGAGAGAAAATATCGTCTTAAACATATGAAAAAATTCTCAGCCTCAGTCACAATAAAATAAATGTAACAAGTGTTTTTTAGTTGTTAGTAAATGTCTAAAAGCCTACAGTCCTGGTAGAGGTTTGGGGAAATATAATCTCTCATGAGAGTAAAATCTCATCAAGGGCAATTTGACAGAATATACCAATTTAAATTGCTTACTATTAATCATAACATTTCAATTCATGTATCCTAAAGACATATTCAGATATATGAAGACTCCTAAGTATGCAGTATTAATTTTAATGTTGTTGGTGATAATGGTATTAGTTAAAATAGAAGTCAGTGGATAGGTGATTTTTCTAAATTATCATTTATCCATAAAATGAAACACAAAAGGCATTAAAAACAGAGTAGGTCAATATCTCATGTGTTGATAAGATACATTTCTAAACCTTGATTGTAAATGGCTAAAAAGTATCAAGGGTTGGGGTGATATAAATGGTTCACTGTTCTTTATGCAAACACCAAAGAGAGAGTTATATGGTTGCTAATCCTATCTTCAGAGCCCCACTTCCACGGCCTCATCTCATCCTAAGTATCTCCCAAAGACCTCACCTCCAAATATCATTTCAGTGCAGATAAAATCTTCACCATGTGAATTTGGGGAGGACACATTCAGTCTGTAATAATCTATAGCATAGTTGAAAGATATTCATAAAAGTTAACAGTGCTTGCTTCTATCCAAGTGAACTTAGTGATAGACAGTGGTCCTGGGAGAAGAATCTATGGCTCATATATGTTCTTCCATATAACTGGAATTACATACAATGTTTATATCATACTATACAAAATATTATTATTAATGCTAAGATAATAATAACAAAAAGTTCAAAATGATGCATATTAAAAGAATCAAAAGAAGACAAACTTCTCAAAGTTCATGAATGCAACCATTTAACTAAAATATCATTTTAAATTCTTAGCCATCTCAAGTACAAGTGCTCACCCTTGATATGAGCACCTGATCCCAGCCCAACCATGTGGACAAACAGATTTATGATGTTCTCTCAAAATGTTTCAATAGGTACATTTTCCAATATAGTAATACCCCCTTATCCATGATTTCTCTTCCCACAGTTTCAGTTAAAGTCTCCGACCACGGTCCAGAAGCCAATGATCCTTTTCTGACAAATAGTCAGAAAGTCACCAAAAGCCTAACCCTATATCAGAATCGCTATGTCATTCACCTCGCTTCATCTCAACAAATGAGATGAGATCTCATCTTATTTTATCATTTCGCATCATCATAAGGAGGGCAAATACAGTACAGCAACATATTTTGAGATACAAAAGACACTTTCACAAAACTTTTATTATAACATATTTTTATTACATTGTATAATAAACATTATATTTTTAATCTCTTACTGTGCCTACTTACAAAGTTTATCATAGGTATGTATATTTACAAAAACACATATATATGTTTGAAAAAAAACTATCATCTATCTATCATCTATCTATTTATCTATTTATCATCTATCTTAATACCTGTGGTGTCAGGCATTCCCTGAGTGTTTGGAATGTACTCTACATGGATAAAAGGGAATTACTGTATTAATTGCAGAATACTATGGAGGCAAGGGCCCGAAGAAAGTAGAGAGAGAGAGAAAGAGAGAGAGAGAGATACAGTGGAGATTCAGGGGAGAAATAGGAGAATGGTGAGTGAGGGCTAAACCCCAGCCATCAGCATTTCAGTCCCAGACTCTAGCTCTTTTGCAGAGCAAGACGCCCCACCTCCCTGGTGCTGAGACCCCTTCTCCTCCAACAAGTAAGCTCCTCCTTTTGAAAGTGAACTGCATGTGATTTTTCTTTCTTTCGAACAACAAATGTATCCTGATGAGTATATATTTAACTATTTGATTACCACTGGTATAAAATTTTTACTGTACGTAGGATACTGAAGAGAAATAAGGAAAACCAACACTAGATAATAATAGAGTAAGATTTATACCTGTTTATTTTTGAAAATCTTAGGACAATTATCACTCTTCTATTTAATGTCTTTTTATCCCCAAGCTCTATTACATTTGCTAAATGATAAGCTCCTCAAGTAGGAAATCCATAATGAACCTGTGTTTATGTAACACATATACCTACCAGGATTGCATTGCATGGATAAATAAATACACTTCTACACAAATATGATATGAATAAATACTTTCCTAATAATGTATTCATTTCATAAATTGGGATAGTGTTTAGTGATGCAAAAAAATAGCCCATAAGTAAGCAGAATTGCTTTCCTTTGTGAATTTGTGTGAATATCTAATTTAATTTATTGATCATTGTGCCTCAGTCTAACAGATCAATATATTTATGTTGTATTTTCCAGAAAATATTCTTACTTATACAATGCTCATTTAGAAAATACAAAGTTGTGGGGCACCTGGGTGGCTCAGTGGGTTACGCCGCTGCCTTCGGCTCAGGTCATGATCTCAGGGTCCTGGGATTGAGTCCCGCATCGGGCTCTCTGCTCAACAGGGAGCATGCTTCCTCCTCTCTCTCTCTGCCTGCCTCTCTGCCTACTTGTGGTCTCTGTCAAATAAATAAATAAAATCTTTAAAAAAAAAAAAGAAAAAAGAAAATACAAAGTTGTTATTTAATATTTATGGATAACTTCAGAACTACATATATTACAAATAGAAATATACTTATTCATCAAGACTGGTTCATAAGTGCAAGCTGATTAATAATAAATAGTTTTGGGGAAAAACACGTTTCAATCACTGCTTCGTAGCATAGTACTTCCTAGCTTGGACCATTCCAGCTTTTCATGTCTCTGATGTATTCGCCATGGTCTTTGCCTCTGAATGGGACATGGAAACAATTGGTTCATTTGTCCCTGGTGTTCAAGGCAGTTGTTTTGAAAAAGAGTTTCAAAAATTCCCCAAAGCTGAAATGTTATCTAAGAAATAAGACAAATGTAGTTGTGATGTGAGAGGCCCTGGACAGGAATTAAGATCAAAGTCACCTCGAAAGACATAAGGTTCAGGCTATGTGAAGAGCTGACTAAGGATTTCTTGAGATTCTGCTTTATTTTTATCCACATAATGATCTTGGCACAGCCATAAATCTACCATTCCTATCCCTTGACCTGTAATAAAAATGAAATATTGCTTCTTAGGATATAAAATGTCAATGTCACATTTGAATGTCTAAATGAAGCAGAAAAGGAGTCATACGGCACAACTTGTACAAAAATTGAAATTCTAGGGAAAAGTTTTTAGTTTTTCTGTTTTGTTTTGTTTTTTTTTTTTTTTTTCATTTGCCTCATTTCTTGCAAGCTATTTGTGTGTGTATGGAAATCTGAAATGGATTTTGCCAATATGTCATATATAGAGATATTATACTAGATGGATAAAAAAATGTTGATACACTGACTCTACTTATCCTAAACAAATGATAGCATTTATATGATCCTTGACATTGGCAGTCTCAAGTATATTAATATACCCGATGTTAAATTTATAATCCCTGGATCATAAATTTCTGTACCTATTCAAATAAAACCGATATCACTGCTATGCTAGGGCTTTTAGCTAATAGGTTTCTTCATGAAAATTTCATAGTCACTACTTTTTTTTAAAAAACTATTACATGGTCATGGCATATTGTCATAGCAGTGATTCTGTATAACAGAGAGGGTGAAAGTAAATGACAATGAAATGCTTTGTGTATTAAAAATGCCCTTAAGGAGTGGCACCTGGGTGGCTGTCAACTAAGTGACTGACTGACTCTTGATTTTGGCTCAAGTCATGATCTCAAGGTCCTGAGATCCAGTCCTTCATTGGGCTCCACGCTCAGCACAGCATTGCCGTGGGGATTCTCTCTCCCTCTTCCCCTCTTTCCACTCATGCTCTCTTTCTGTCTCTCTCTTAAATGAACTAAACAGATATTTTTTTTAATTTTTTTTTAAAAGATTTTATTTATTTATTTATTTGACAGAGAGAGATCACAAGTAGGCAGAGAGGCAGGCAGAGAGAGAGAGAGAGAGAGAGGAAGAAGCAGGCTCCCTGCCAAGCAGAAAGCCCGATGCAGAACATGAAACCAGAACCCTGAGATCATGACCTGAGCTGAAGGCAGAGGCTTAACCCACTGAGCCACCCAGACGCCCCTAAACAAGTTTTTGTTTTAAGAAAATGTCTTTAGGGACGCCTCGGTGGCTCAGTGGGTTAAGGCCTCTGCCTTCAGCTCAGGTCATGATCTCAGGGTCCTGGGATCGAGCCCCCCATTGAGCTCTCTGCTCAGCAGGGAGCCTGCTTCCTCCTCTCTCTCTCTGCCTGCCTCTCTGCCTACTTGTGATCTCTCTCTGTCAAATAAATAAATAAAATCTTTAAAAAAAATGTCTTTAAGCAGAGATAACCGTATTTGACAGCTTTCTATATAAATACATTTATAATATGATATTAATTTATTAAAATGATGAATATTTATTTGTCCTAGGCATTTTAGTAAACATTTTTATTTCAATAAGTTCAACTGAACATTTCAACTTGGAATGTGTAAAATGAATTCTGTTTTCTATTAGCAAAAATCACTGATTTTTGTTTTTGTTGTGTGTGTATACATGGGTGTGTGTTTAGTCTTTCCTTGTGCCTTTCTAAAGGGCTATTAGTTTAGCAATAAAAAAATAATATCATATAATGAGCAATGCACACAAAAATGCACTATTAATTTTTATAGTGATGTGAATGAATATAATAAGGTTTACAGTGCAACAAAAATGCTATCACCATGTTGATGGCTGAATATATTTTTGTCAAATCCTGACATTTATGTGCACTTCAGTTCTAAAGTTCCCTTCTGTCCTTCCTCCCTTCCGTACAACCCACAGTTAGGCCAACACCACTGGAGAATTCATGCTAATATAGAATCCTTCTAGTGAGAAGTAAGGTACTCTTCTTTGGAGTAACCGAGCAATAAAAATTAGAATAAGTTGAACAAAATTTAATAGGAAAATATTTTATTTTATATATTTTTAAAGATCTATTTACTTATTTTAGAGAGAGGGAATGAGAGAGAGCAAGCATGTGAGCAGGAGAGGGGGAGAGGGAGAGAATCTCAAGCAGACTTCCCACTGAGCTTGACACGCGACTTGATCCCATGACCTAAGCCCAAATCAAGATTTTGTCACTTAACTGACAGCCACCCAGGTGCCCCAATAGGAAAATATCTTAAATATCATAAAATGACTTTTCATTTTCTACTATCAGCAATGAAAAGGTAATTCTTTTCATTTCAATAATTACAGTTGAATTTCTTTGGAATTGAAAACATGATACTCTTGCTAAAAAATGCAATGTGCTTAGTGACGCATAAAAAACCGTGTGTTAACAAGCCCTCCAGGGATTGGGATTCACAAATCCCAAAGTAGTAGGAAACCACTGTGTTAGGACATTATCATGGGTTAAATTGTCTTTCAAAGAAGTTCTATTACTGTGAGTGATAGACTATTAGGATCATCATCAACTCAGAGCTTGTTAGAAGACCAAATTCTCCGATTTCCCTTCCACACCTGAATACGGGGCCAGGAACCTGGGACCCAAGAACCTGAGTTTAACAGTCTCTTATCCTCTGAAACTAGACCTTGGGATAAAGATGCATGTGCAAGTGAATTTTAAAGGAAGCTCCATCAAGAGAAATCAATGAAATGTGGTAGACAGAGTCAAGAAGATGAAGACAGAGGCAAGAACCCAGTTTTATGTGAAGTGTCAGCCTTAGAGTGACCCTGGACAAGCCTCGAGGAGGAATTACACTTTATGGGTAATTCTTCTCAGCTTTCCTACAAAGCATTACCCTTCACATGTGCCCGGGCACTATCTGTGGTCTTTGAATTTTTAGGGAAGCAGCTCCAGAAGCCCAAGACCAGCCCTCTGAAGGGATTCAGGATGAAGTTTCTGAAATAGAGCATCCAGAACTGAGGTAGGAGTGTGCAGAACTCAAGAAAGGAATCCAAGAGACTGCGGTAGAAGAAAAAAATGTGCTTGGCTTGGAAATATAAAGTGTTTTTTTTTTTTTTAAAGATTTTATTTATTGATTGATAGAGAGAGACACAGTGAGAGAGTGAACATAAGCAGGGGGAGTAGGGGAAGAAGAAGCAGGCTTCCCCAGGAGCAGAGAGCCTGATGCTGGACTGGATCCCACCTGGGATCGTGACCTGAGCAGAAGGCAGATGCGAAACAACCAAGCCACTAAGGAGCCCTTGTTTTTGTTTGTTTGTTTGTTTCTGATTCAAATACTCAGCATGCCTTATTGCTTGCTTTTTAGTACTGAGTAAATCATGTAGCTATCTAAGCCTGAGTCTCAGTTTTGCACCTGTAAAATTGTCATCAGAATGTACAGCACTTTTAGAATCTTAGATAAGACCATGCATAGACAGGGATGAAGCAGATACACTCGTGCTTTGTAGGTGTAGATGAATCAGTGGACCTGAGATGGTTAAAATAATTTTGTTTCCTTTGGAGATCTCTAAATGATTTGCATCTCTTAGCTTTTATAATTTAAGAACAGCACTGTGAAGTTAGCTGGAAATATTTGCCAAATATCAGAGAGCCTAGCTTAGGACATTTTTAATTGGAAACAGCCCCTAATGATCCATGATGCAAACTTCCATATCTCTAGTTATATCAATTCTATATTTAAGTTATCTTCCATGGTCAATTAGTAAGCTTTCAAATGTAATTGAAATGTAGTCACGAGAGATATAAATATATATTCCACTCAGAATTTGCGTTTTTGAGGAAACCACTATGACTAACAGCTCAACATCACAGAACTGGGTGTTCTTGCTCTTTGCAGAATGTTTTTTGTTGTTAACTACATGAGAGAACATCGTGAGATATGAACACTAAATTCAGTGTTTCATGAAAATAAATGTATTTTCGTTTCATCAAAGATAATTCTACTCCTTTGACTATGCAAGAAAAATTATATGTCTTGAAGTTACTATTATGAAGTTATAATTCTATAGCTTTTATAAAAATATTAGATGTAGCTTTTTCATAAACCAAGATTATAAAATACATCATGTTCTTAAATTTTCTGGATATCGTAACATTTTATGATACATAAAATAGTATGTCAGTTTTGAAGTTGTTTGATGGCTTTACATACGTTACTTTATGATAGAAGCCTTTAAAAGCAAAGCAAAACAAAAGAAAAATCCCAGTGGAAAATTTTGTCACATCTTTGCTCTCGTAGTCTGCAAAATGACAATGTAACATAGTCTTTTTAACTGAAATTAATGTCTAACTTGATTCAATGTACAGTCACAAAAATAATCTGTAAGCCATATCTAAGTTTGCAATGTTAATAGCAATGGCCTTTGATATCAAATATCGATCACATAAGATCTAATAAAATAATAAATTGAAGAAAAAAATTTTTATCTCATATATATAGTCTAAAATGTTGTATACACTGAGTCAGTTCTAAGTGGGATTAACCAATAACACCATACAGCTAGATTTTAGAAGTAATAGCCGGCAGTGGTTTTTAAATCAAACATTCACATATGTATATAGGCATCTGTGGTGCCATTATCCATTTTTTGCTCCTAAGGACCCATTACATACACCAGTTTAGGATTTGTGTACACATTTATGTGGACACTTTTGAAAATTGGCTTCCCTTGATACTCTAATAAGCAGCATAACTCAGAGCAATACTTTGAAGACTAAGGATGAAGTGCTGTATGCTGATTCTATCCCATACATTATTTAGCATTTTTTTGTATCATAGTGCATAAAGTCAGCATGCCTAAAGCAAATGAATGGAACCTAAAACTATCCTTTCAGGAGCATAGAGCTATGGACACACACATATATTCTGTTATTTGTCAGTGTTAATGCTAGTATATTTTAAGTTCAAGTCTTCAAAGTTAGGGCAACAGATTTTATAACACAGGAGTCTAGTACAGGATTAATAGCTAACACAAGGTCTTCTTTTCTCCTGTGACATGATTTCTTTTTTTTTTTTCCTAGATAAATTGTGTCTTCAGAGAAGGTATAAATTTTATTTGTGAATTTTATAAAGAATTAATATGTTATTTTAATTTGACAGTTCTTATGATTTAAAACAGCCATACATGTAAATATTTTCTTTACCTGATCCTGTACCTCTTAAGTCAAATAATACTTGGAGGATTTTTATTGTTATGTATGAACTATTATTTAAGATAATTTTTTTTTTTCTTAAAGATCTTTCGTTTTTTTTTCATTTGAGAGAGGGAGAGAGAAAGAGAGCGTGCAAGCTTGGACAAACAGAGGGGTAGAGGGAGAAGCAGACTACCCACTGAGCAGGGAGCCCAATGCAGGGCTGGATCCCAGGACAACAGTATCAGGATCCAAGCTGCAGGCAGCCACCCAGGTGCCCAATTATCTTTTTTTTTAAAGCCGATCTATCTTTCCTTAATAGATTCCCTATTCTTTGAGGCCACCTTTTTTCAAAATTCCCCTTTAATTTGAGCTGTATTGCCAGGTGGAATATGTTGGCTTACTTCCTACTTTATTTGCTGCTTTAGCAATTTGTACCTTTGTTATGCCAATATCACTGTCAATAGAGTTGAAAAGTCATTTCCTCCCATTTACTTCTGATTTGGTGATCACCTTAAAGATGAATAGATATGGTTATGACCTTATGAATTTTAATGCTGAGGTAATGAT